>NC_056725.1:1840827126-1840939626 GCF_019279795.1 Protopterus annectens | reverse complement strand
CAAACCCTGCACCTTGTGTTTGTAAGGCAAACACCTTAACCATTAGGCCACCCTCCCAACAATGTACAATTCCAAAGTTGTGTGCAGTCGACAGTCACATTTTATGTACTCTTTCTAGGGTACTTCCACCTGTTTACTGTGTGTATGTCTGGGCCCACATTTATGGCATGTCCATCTTTCAGACGGTGACAGATATTGACATCTGAACAGTGAGTATGGACAACTGCTGACATGGGTATTGCTGAGAAGCATTGTGGTTGGCACTGCAGTTGTCAGAACATGGCCCTGTCATCCACAGTACTGCTCATAGGCCACTGAGACACAACCCTCCATGCCTACATGCTGACCACTTCCACACAGTATTGAACACATGACAACCTAACACACGGACCCCTGCATATTGTACACATGCAACAATCTATCCTTTAGATTGGGCCAGCTCGGGTAATCTGTGCTCCACTGTTATCACTCCTCACACTTACATGTTACTGCATTTCTACATAGGATTGTGAGTGGGGGCACACCTGACGACTTTAAGCATTTGCTATGACTGTACTGGTATTTTAGGTACACTGTTGGCTTCCATTTCATTTTGTATTCTGACCTATCATGCAGACTGGAGGCATATCAGCAGAGTACAGATCTTAGGTATTATTGGCCTACATTTCAGTTTCAGACTTCTTACCATTCAGAACTAACATATGACTGCCAGACCTGTTGCAGTCTGTCTGTGTAGGTCTGGAGGGGGGCTGTTAACCATTGCCATCAATTGGAAGCCTTAGCCCAGCCTTTCTTTATGGTCATCTACACCTGTCCTGCTGCCTGAGGCTGGTGTTGGGTATGTGTGCCTCACTGACATGCATGTGTGTGTCCTATGGACACACATTTGGGCCACCACATGTACTGCAGTGGGATTTGTCACCTTGTCAAGTACTGCCTAGTATGTTGACACCAGTATTTGTTATGGATTTCATGCTGGCCTTATAGGTGTCCAACATCTGCTGCCATCCCATTCAGCCACCCAGTTCCCTTGCATTTTCACGTCCATACCATAGGTACAACTATCAGAACATACTACTCCATTCAGCAATTGATAGGAAGAATGACTTACTTTGTGGCTGTTCCAGTATTGAGGACAGTGCTGGAGGGATGACTATATCGGATGCAAATAGTACAATCCCTATACATGGTAAAACACAGGTAGTGTCATGTTTGTCATCCTTTTTACTGTACGTGAGAGTCAGAGAGAGGTGCCATTCCCTGGTTCCCTACCATATTAGTGTATGTGCTATTGATTGCCTCTTTGCCAAGGCCTGGGCATACTGGGCACATCTCCTTCTGCCTACATGGGCAGGCTCAGGTTGTTCCTCCTCTAAGTCCCTTTGTGCCTGTGATGGCCTTGGAAATGGTGGGGGGCTGTGTGGCCTTGCCCCGTGCTGTTCCTGCTTCAGCTGTTTCTGCAGGATCATATTGTGTAGCATGGCACATACTATGAACATTTGTGTACATGTAGCTGGACAGTACTGCAAGGGTCCACTGGATATGTCCGGGCAGCCGAACCATGACTTGAGCATCTCAGACACATGCTCTATAATGCTTCTGGTTTGTGCATGTGCCTCATTATGGAGTTCTTGTTCGAGTGTGTGTGCATTTCTGATGAGTGTCATCAGCCTCTGCTCCAATGTGTAACCAGCATCCCCCACTAGGTAGCCATATGGGATGTTCCCACTGGCAAATGACTGGTACAGCTGTGCTGCCAGCACACACATTCAAGATAATGTCCTGGACATTGCACATGACCTGGCAGTTGACAGAGCGGAAGCCCTTGCAGTTTATGTAGACCCTACCCCACTCACCAGGTGGTGCTTTGATGCATGTGTGTGTGCAGTCTATCGCACCCACTACCTCAGGGTATTCTGCTATTTGGTGAAAGTTATGCATATTGCTGGTCAACCCCTCACGGGTGTTGAGGAAATAAATATATGTGCTCACTGACATGTGCTGACATGGCATCCAGGAATTGGTGGAGTACCCTGGGTGCTGATGCCTGTGAGATCCCCATGATATCCCCAGTTGCCCTTTGGAAGGTACCTGTGGTTAGTATTCTTAAGCCTACACATACTTTGGTATCCGCTGGGATAGGTTCCACTCTGTTGGTTCTGTATATGAGGCATGGCCAACACAGCTCAACAATTTGCTGCAGAATGTCCCTGTCCACCCTATAGCGCTCCACTATCTCCAGCTCATGTAGCCCCTGGTAGGTTACCCTGGGTCTGCACACTCTTCTCCTTCTCCTCAAAGTGGGTTGGTCATCAGCATTCACATCCTCACCACCATCAGCCTTTTGCACATATTGATGTATGAGAGCAACAGCAGCCCCTAACATTTTGTTAGTTTTGTCAGGTAAGATTTCCCATCTGTGTAGACCGGTGGTGTAGAGTTTTGTGAGAAAAGCAAACTGGAAGGTGTCTGCATAGTTTATAGTAGAGTGCTAGGCTGTTCCATGTGTAATTGGCTGATTCTGATACAGTCCACCTGCCAGCTATGCTAGTTCTCCTCGATTGTCTTCCTACTGCTGTTTTCTCTTCCCATTCCCTTGCCATTTAAGCCCTGAGGCACGGTGCGCATACCTAATGCTCAGATGTCAACAGAGCTGCTATTTCCTGTTGTTTTTTTTTTTTTTTTTTTAAACCAGGTGTGTGACGCACACACCCATTTAGGCAATGTTAACACTGCCAGGCAACCTCAGACACACCCCCTTCCTTAGCTGTGCTTAACTAAGGGCAAACACGGGCCACAGAGCTCCTATAAGCTTACAGCATGCATGACACTCCCCCTTATGAGGTCATCTACCTCTTATACTTATACAATGGTGTTGCCACACCTACACGGTTGGGTGCAAGCTAACACTGAGAGGAAATCTGTGATTCAGTATCAATCCCCTCATTTGTATAAAAGAGAATGCTAATTCCTAGTTACCACACTCACACTGAGCCTTCCCCCTCAGCAACCACTATTCCCTGGTATTGTTGTCTTATGCATGCCATTGACTATTATAGCAAAATGCTGATTTGTGTTTAAAAGCTTATTTCCATCTTTTTTTTCTTATTTTCGGGCCGGTCCTATTTGAGCACTGCTGCCCAACTGTTAAACGTCCGAAATCTGCCCAAAAAATAAAAGTTCGTTTTTAAAATTTTGCAACTATTTCTCATGCCAGTGGCCATATATTTGGCCATTGGCATGCCTACTACATTGAATAAATGCTTTATTTAGAGCTGTCGTGCCTCTGTTTTGTAATTTGCAGAAATGTATTTGGTTAGTAACCAAATATATTTCTGCTGGTTACACTATTCCTGCACAGATGCCTGCCTACTTTCTGGATCACTAATTCACTTCATTTGCATGGTTTTCCCCAGTAAATGAGATAATTAGCATATAGCAGTGCTGTCCATGTAAGAATAGTGTATGTCCTGGGAGCTCGTTTCTGGATCGCTCATCAGCCATATTGTGTGCAGTAGCTCTTGCACTATTCCTGCACTCCGTGCAGAGTCTGCTGAATCTGAGGGTTAGTTTCTTGTATTGCACAGGCAATTACTCATTTGCAGCATTGTATGACTGTTAGTACATCTTTTCAGGGCTACGGCCACTGGTATTCTTTTAAGGAGCTTTGCATGGCTGCACTCTCAGAACCTCCCTGATGATGCTAAAAATAAGATTTTGAATTCTCCCTTGGATACAGATTTAGTGATTGCCACCTCTGCTGCAGAAGCAATGAAAAAGTGTGATGAAAGGGGCAAGCTAATCCATGGATTTTTTCAGCCCTCCTTTTTCAAATTGTCCAAGGGATTTTGTATGTCCTTTGACAAAAGGCAGAATAAACAGTCTCAACAAAATTTAGGTAACAGATGTTTAAGAAGAAGTGACAAGGGGGTTACAAAAAGAAGTCCTAAAACTTCCAAAACCAAAGACAGTCCAACAAGTCTGAATAACTACTCAAGAGACCTTGTGACCCCCCACCCCCCTCTGGTCCCTTTTTCTTCCAAACATTTTGAATATCCATTTTCCTCTTTGGGAGCAGGTTGTTTCAGATAAATTGTTTCTGAAAATCATTCATCAATGTTACAGATGGCAGTGGGAGGAAATTCTTCCTTTCTAGGGGTCATTGCTGATCCTCTACTGCAGACTCTTTTGTTACTGCCAATTCCTCATCACATGCTGTCCCAAGAAGTGAAAGAACCAGTTATTCAGGGATGTTCCTTGTACCAAAGAAAGAAAATGTGTGGAGACTAATTCTGGACTTTTCTTTCCTGAACCTGTTTGTGATGGTACCAAATTCAAAATGAAGTCACTTCAAAACTTGTTATCTCTTCTTCCACTTAATTAGACTTAAAGATGCCTGTCATCACATCATTATTCATCCAGACGTCAGATGTTTCTTAAGGTTTTGTGTGTCTGGATTTCATTATCAGCTGTCTGCCTTACCCTTTGGCTAGCCACTGCACTAAGAGTCTTCACAAAGTGTCTAGCTTCAGTTATAGCTCATTGCATGATGCAGGTTATCCATATGTTTTCCATATTTAGATGACTTGTTTATCTCTGTAGAGTCTTTTTCAAAGTGTCAGACATCTGTCTCTTGAGTGAGAGATCTCTTACACAAGCTGCATTTCCAACAGACCATTCAAAAGTATTTTTGACTCCTTCACACAGGATTGTATTCCTGGGATGTCAAATAAACGCCTCAGTTCAAAGATTTATTCTTCCAAAAAACAAACAATATTTACATAGATCTGTTTTTAAGGTTTCCACTCAGACTTTTGTCACTGAGAGGGTTTACCTCAGAATTTTGGGTCTCATGGTATCTATGATTCTCATGATACTCCTGACAAGATTCCACTTGGGAAAGATATAATGGTATCTGAAATCTCTTTGCTCCTAGCATCAACACCCTTTATCTTTTGAAATCTCAGTGCTGGGGTTTGTCAGGAAGGAAATATTTTTAAGAAGACAACAGATAATCTTAAATTCTGGTCTTCCCTTCTCCATCCCTGCTCCAAAGCAGCCAGTCACCACAGACACTTCAAGTTTTGTTTGGGTAGCAATTTAAGGAGAGCTAAAAGTGCAGGAATATAGAACACCAAAGACAGATGCAAGCACATAAATATCAAGGACATGATTGACCTGATCATGGCAGTCAACAGTCAACTCTGTTAACCATCATAGGTTCATCCATGAGACCTCTTCAGGTGGTTACAGACAATATTGCAGTCATGTCACACATCAACAAGCAAGGTAACAGGCCCTACATCCTTTGCAGATTAACCATGTTAAGTCTAGATATAGCTTTGCACCATAACCACACTCTACAGGCATCCTATATTCTGACAGAGTAAAATTGTGTGGCAGTCAAGCTGAGCAGGCCCAGGGCAGACCTTCACAAATGGAAACTAGATCAGTGTGTCTTCCAAGATTTGACCCTTCTGTGGAGAGTTCCTCAGGTAGACCTCTTTCTCATCTCTCTAAACAATCAGTTGGCAAGATTCTGTTCAAGGACTCCATGCAAGAATTTCTAGAAGACAGATCCCTTTTCTTTTCTTTTCTTTTCTTTTCCTTGGACATGATGACAAAAAACGTGCATCCCCCATAGTGCCATTTATAGGCAATGTCAAAACAAAAAAGACAAACTCAAGGTCATGCTGCTTAATACTAGGAGCCTCAACAGAAAACTGCACTCCATGGAAGTACTTCTCACCTTGGAAGATGCTGACATCTGTGCAGTCACTGAAACTTGGGTCAAGGCTGCAGAGAGCACCCCAGCCATACAAGGCTACAATGCCTTCCACATGTTCAGACTCAAAATGAGCATGAAAGAACCAACGGTGGAGGGATATCCATCTTCATTAAATCCAAATACACCTTGAGACTGGTTAAACAGTATGACTCTCTAGACTACTCTAGGTACAATTAAATATAGGTAAAACACCCTAGCACATCATTGCTAGCTGCAAGTCCTCCATCATGATCCAAGAGAAACACAGCAACTACCTGGACTTGCTAGAATCACTCCTTATACAGCCAAACACTTTGGTCATGGGATATTTCAACTACCCTTCCATAGACTGGACAACATATGCAAGCAGAAATGCAATCCCCCTGAGATTTCTGTACTTTGTTAATTCAAATGCTCTGGAAAAGCTAGTCTGCACCCCTACAAGGGTCTCAGATGTCCTGGACCTGGTACTCACCAACATGAAGATTCACTTTACTGTCCCCCTGTGTGTTGCTCTCCCCAGTGAAGTCAGACCATAAATCTGTTCCATATGAAGTAAAGATCAAACTGGATACTCCCACTGGAGCAAACAAACTGAAAAATTTCTCCGATGTAAACGTTGGCCTACTAAGCGAGGGTACAAAAAGTTCCAAACTCCCTGCTATCACAACCAACAATGACACCTATGCAGATGAGTGTGCAAATGCCCTATACAGACATTTAAACAACTATATAAATTTCACTGTACCTGTCAGAATCAAAACCAGGTCCTCACAAATAAACAGACCACCCTGATGGACTGCAAGTATAAATAGGTTATATAACAAAAGAAAGAAACTGTTATCCAAGAACAAGAGGGAACTTACTCAGCAGAGGAAGAATGCCTGCCACAGCTTGAACAAGCAAATCAGATATCTTGTAAAGTCCTCTATAAATTAACATCTCTAGCTAAAGACAATCATAAGACTTTCTTTAACTATGTCCGAAAGCTTTAAGGGAATGCCCAGCTGTGTGCCGAACTGACTGTGGACAATACTTCTCACATTGAGCCTGAAGAAATTATCAACCAACTGGCAGATAGATTTGACACAGATTTCACCCCCCTGTCCCCAACATGCACACCCCAAAGCATCAATGTCACCAGTCCACTACCTAGCATCTCCAAAGAGCAGGTAATATCTGCCCTCTCCAAAGCCAAAAGCACAGTATGGGGCCAAATTACATCCCAGGCTGCTTACTAAACACTCTAAAACAAGACCTAGTAGCATTGCTTGGCACTCTTTTCAAGCATAGCCTGAGCACTGGCTTTGTTCCAGCAGAGTGGAGAATAGCAACAGTAATCTTCTTACACAAAGGGGGTCCATCAACCAACCCTGGGAACTATAGACCAATAAGCCTAACCAGCCTTATCTGCAAGGCCATGGAAAGAATCATCACGGACCATATCAATAAGGACATAGGCAACCTCCAAACTCTTGATCTAACCCAATTTGGTGTCATCAAGGGCAGGTCTCATTTATTAAACCCGGTGGGCTTCTTTGGGAATGTCACCAAAGCCCTGGATGAGAGCAAAGCAGTACATAGTGTCTATCTTGACTTAGCCGAGGCCCTTGACACAATCCCCCACTCAGGTATCATTGAGAAACTCTTGCAGCTGGGGATTAATCCAAACACCACTAGACGGGTATCAAACTAGCTCAAACAAAAAGAAAATAGGACCAGCATACAAGGCACCTTAAAAATAAATTTATTGATTGAGGTTCTTGAAAAACAGACCAGTTTCGGCAAATATTTAACAAAGCCTTCTTCAGTGTTTAAAAAACAAGAAAAAAGAACCTGTATTTAAATACTCAATTGAGTCATGTGCTTAATTACATATGCTCATTCAGACCTGGCTTAAAGAGACCACCAAGTTTAATAATCCATTTTTTCTCCATTGAATTTAATAAATTATGCCAACCTGATCTGTTATGCCTGGATCTTCTAATTTTATCAATAATGTTAAAACTAAAAGTAGCCTTTGGATGTACCAAAGAATGTTTATATAAAGCATTGGTGTCTCTCTTGTGTCTGATATCACTAAAGTGTTCAGAGATTCGAAGCTTCAAGAGTCTGGAGGTTTGGCCAATATAGAATGCAGGACATGTGCATTTGGCCAAATAAATGACCCAATCTGAGGAACAGTTAGCAAAAAATGTTATATTGAATACTTGAGGGGTGTTTTGACTGCTGAAACTGGTGGTTTTGAGTATGATGTTACAATAGATACAGTGTCCACAAGGGAAGCAACCAATTAATGGATCCCCTGATAATGTGGTCTGAATACTTTTGGTACCTTTCTTCTCAAGATGTTTAAAGTGATTAAAAAAGGCAGATAGATTTTTGCCTTTCCGAAAGGAAAATGAACATCTGTCTCCAAGAATGTCCTGAAGTCTAGGTTCACATGTTAATATGTTCCAATTATGTTGAACAATTTGCATCAACATGTTGGTATTCTGACCATATGTGGTGATAAATCTAGGTGTTACTGAAGGTGATTTGTGTCTAGTTTTATAATGAAGCAATTCAGTGCGTTCCATCTGGTCAACTGTGTGTTTGGTATGTAATAGTTCACCCATTTTATACCCACGGTCATGGAATCGATGTACTAAATCATCTCTGATGTGTCTATAAGTGTGCTGATCAGAACAAATGCATTTAATGTGCATGAACTTTGATTTGGGAATGTTTTTGCAGATGTGAGGAGGATGAAAGCTGGTTGCATGGAGAAGTGAATTATTTTGGGGGAATTTACGATGAATTTGTGTAGTCAGCATATGATCAGATGCACGGCAAACCAATACATCTAAGAAAATAATTTTATCTCTATCCTAGCTGACAGAAAATTCAATCCCCCATTTATTTTCGTTCAAATAAGAAACAAATTCCGAAAGGTATTCTTTATTTGCTCTCCATACCAACCAGCAGTCATCCAGATATCTGCGCCAAATGTCCATTTCAACCATGTAAATGTTATGAGAGTTGTCGTAAATAACCTGTTCTTCAAAGTATGCCATGAACAAATCAGCATATATGGGTGCAAAAGATGCACCCATAGCTGTCCCCTTGGTTTGTAAATAGCATTTGTCTTTGTAAAAATCACATTTTTTGTTAAAACATGTTCTGTAAAACATGACAAAAGGGTGTTGAAACCTGGCTTGTATATTTCAGTTTTGTTGAGCCAGTATTCCAACGCATCTAGGCCAGCCCAATGTGGTATGTTGGTATATAATGATTTTACATCCAATGTGCAAAGTAACCAGTCGGGCTCAAGCTGTGTATCAGAGATAATCTGTAAAAATTCCGTGGTATCTTGAATTCTAGAACGGACACATTGTAAAAGGGGCTTAAGAAATTTGGTAAGGAATAGAGATAATGGTTCTGTTAATGAATTTCTACCCGAGACAATGGGTCTGCCGGGTGGGTGTTGAAGGTCCTTGTGTATTTTAGGTAGGAAATAAATGTATTGTGGACAAGGGTTGGCAATGGTAAGTTGATGCTGTGTGTTTTGAGTGATGATACCTTCTGCAACAGCTAAACTAAGGAAATAATCAATCTGTTCCTTGAATACTGGTGTTGGATCAATGGTGAGTTCCGAGTAATAGCGTGCATTGGATAATTGGTTCAGTGCTTTATGATCATATTGTAATGTATCCTGAATCACTATAGAACCACCTTTGTCAGCACCAATTATGACTAGATTGTGATTGTTTGCCAATGGGTTGATATTTTCCATGCATATTTTGGATACATTATTAGGTAATGGTGGAATTGATCTAAACTGAAAATGTAGATCTTTGATAATGGCTTGTTGAAACATGTAAACTTGGTGATTCATGGGTGGCATGAATGAAGACCTATGGTATTTAAATTTATCAGAGATCTTTGTTTCTTGTTCCTGGAAAAATAGTTTAAGGTTAAGATTTCTACAAAATGAAACAATATCTTGGACAAAACTTTCTTCAGAAACAAAAAAAACAGGGATGAATGATAATCCTTTATTAAGAATGTCAATTTCAGAGGAGGAGAGGACATGTGATGAAATATTAGTGATGTTTACAGTGGTTGTTTGGTCACAAACATCTCTAATAGCGTTTCCATGTTGTCCACATCTTTTATGTTTCCTGCCCCCCATCCTCCTACGTGTAAATCCTATGAGGTGACAGAATTTCTTCTCTTGGATACTGGTGAGCCTGTGGCACCCCCTGAATCAGTGTCAAGACATGAGGATGAATATTCATCAGCTGAAGTGTCAGTATAGTTATATGTGCCTTTCCTAAGGATAGATTTAGTCCGTTTCCTCTTGGGATAGGTACGATTCGAAGGAGAAAATCGTATATGTTTGTTTTTGTTTGTAAAATTGAAGGGATCCTCTCTGGTACAATCATCTAAATCCCTTTGGAACTTTTTCTTTTTCCTATCCTTAAGCTGTGATTCCAATGTCATAAGTTCCTTGCTTATGTTCTTGATACTATTTGTATATATGGTCTGACCCTCAAATTGCTTGGCCTTGTCACTAAGAGAAGAAATGGATTTAATTTCTTGTTCAATGACTCTATTATGGACATTTGCTAGTACTTCAACAAATTTCAGGGTTGTCTCTTGTTGAATTTCATTCCATTGTTTCAATAGAAGATCATCAGGGGAATTAACCAATGGTTGGGTATGTACTCGTAACCCTCGTGGAGTGATGCCTTTGAGTAAATATGCACGAAAAAGTTTGTAATGCCAAACGTTATTTCTCAAAGATCTCATTTGTTTGTTAAGATTTGAAAAAAATGTTTACACAATTTTCATCAAGGCCTGTGTTGCCAAGGTCATCCAACTTTTCACCAAGGGGACCAAGGGGATCAATTCCAAAAACAGAAAGATCGTCTCTGTCAGAAGACAGCCAATTTATTAAATGATGCGATTCCATGTTTAAATACATTAATGAAGACCGCTGTCCAAAATAATACCAAAGTTAAATAGACCTGGGCCGGTTCAGCATAGGATCAATAAGCAGCAGACCAATATAATATTATAGCTGACATAAGCAAATGTGAAAATATTCCCAAAGGGACTATTCACCTGGATTGGGTCTATTGCCAGTCCTGTCTGAACCAACAAGCCAATAAACTCTTGATCCAACACAATTTGGTGTCATTAAGGGCAGGTCTCATTCATTAAACCCAGTGGGCTTCTTTGGGAATGTCACCAAAGCCCTGGATGAGAGAAAAGCAGTACATAGTGTCTATCTTGACTTAGCCAAGGCCCTTGACACAATCCCCCACTCAGGTATCACTGAGAAACTCTCGCAGCTGGGGATTAATCCAAACATCACTAGACGGGTATCAAACTGGCTCACCAACAGAACACATACAGTCAAAGCTGTTGATTCTACCCCCACCAGTAGACTAGTTACCAGTGGTGTAATGCAGGGATCTGTGTTGGGCCCTCTACTATTTTGAATCTACTTCTTGGACATCCAGGCACAAGTAGATGGCTTGTCGCTTACCAAGTTCACAGATGACTGTAAACTAGGTGAAATCATTGAGTCCCCCAATGATGTTAACATAATGCAAACTAATGATTGGTGCCAGAGTCACAGTCTAAAACTAAATGCAAACAAGTGCATCATTATTCCCTTAGGCAAAGAAATGGCCCCTGCAAATTACATTATAGACAGCACCCCCTGAGCTCAAACACAGTGGTGAGAGACTTGGGAACACAGGTTGACACCAATTTAAACTTCAATCACCATTTCTCCACAGTAATAAGAAAACCCTTCTATGTTGCACATGTCATAAATAAGGGTGTCACATCCAAGACTAAGGATGTTATAACTCCACTATACTTGACCCTCATTAGACCACTAATTGAATACAATGCTTCCTTTTGCATATACCTTGCTAGACACCTGCAACAACAGAGAGACCACAGAGGTTTCTAAGCAAGAAAACTGAAGGCCTCCAAAACATGACCTACAAGGAATGACTGAAGGCCATATCTCTGTACTATGTATCCTACAGACTGCTGAGAGGCGACCTGTACCTGGCCTACAGAGTGTCTCTGACCTGCCCTAAATTTGCATGTTTTCAAATCAAATGGGCCAAGAGTATCTCACTCCAGGGATCTCAACCTAGCATGTGACATTAACAGTACATGATGAAGAGACAAATATGTTTCCCAGAGATTGCCACTCCGTTGGAATAAACTCCCACTTCACGTGTAGCAGAGATTCTCAAGGACCCTATTTAAGAACAACCCTGAGAATTGGATGGGAGACTACAAAGTCACCCTGGGGGTGCCACCATGTTCCTCATGGACAGGGGCAGTTGGGGCTAATCACTGATTTACTCTGCTAACAATGACCATCTAACCATGGTCAACTAGGGAACAAGACTATTACATGGCTAGGCTTGTTAAGTCCATAGGGCTATTAGCCTAGTAACCTCCTAGGAACCTATGAACCTCTGAATATTCCTGTATGCTTTTCCACCCTTTCCATTAATATCCAGAGCACTTCTGAAGATTCAGAAGGAATCACCCAAGGTGATTGTGGTAACTCCGTTCTGGACCAGGCAACAGTAGTTATCCCTTCTTTTGGAAATGCCCAGCGACAATTACCACAAGCTTCCTCATAGATAGGTTTACTCACACAAGAACAGGGGTGTTTGATACATCCCATCAATAATTTTCAGTTCACTACCTGAATGATAGTATCTTATATCCTTTTAGGTGGGTCTGCTTCAGTTAGCCAAACTCACTAATTGTCACATGCCTCTTCATTGAACCATATTTGTTGAAGTCTACATCTGTCAAAAAATAATTTAAGCAAACTTTTTCCTATGGTAAGTAACCAGTGGGCCATTATCGGGAGTTTCCCCTTTTCCCCGCTGTAGTGCGATCACAGAGTTGATATATGTAGCTGGGGGGGCACAGCCCACCACCAAATTGGGTTTTAAAAATGCTGTTTTTGTTGCAAACAGTTGGTTGAGCAACTTTTTACTTATTGTGGGAGATGGTTTCACTGAAACGATCATTCAATGGATGAAGATTCGACAAATAGGGTTCGATAAAGAGGGGTTCAACATTTAGAGCATTCAACAATGTGATATAGACCCCTTTAGGCACCTATTTACTGAGGACATGCAGCAGGTACTAATGGAGGCAAGAAAGCTTGATACAAGAAAATCATATATCAGCAAATAGAAGAGGTTTTCTGGTCAGTGCCAACAACAGAACCAACACCCATTCAGGATTAGTTGTTCTTTAGTTTTACAATATTTGTGTGAGTTACTATCCTATGGCCTTTCTTACTCCGCTATCAAGGTTCATTTATCAGCCATTCCAGCATGTCTGTCTATGCATCTTCCTCTTTCAGTGCAATCTGATGTCAAAATGTTCTTAAAAAGGGTTTTGCATAAGAGACCTCCACGAAAACTGGTAGCCCCTCGCTTAGGGTCTTAATTTTGTGTTAGACAAGCTAACATTTGCACAACTTAAACTAGCTAATATGGCTAACTTGAGGTTCTTAGCATGGAAAGGAGTTTTACTTGATTGCTGTGACCTCTGCAAGAAGGGTATCTGAGTTGCAAACTCTTAAGGTGAGTTAACCCTATCTCATTTTCCATATGGACAAGGTTTCTTTGAGAACTAATACTGCTTTTATGCCTGAAGTAGGATCTATGTTTACTTTAAGCCAAATTATCCATCTCCTCATTTTTTTTTCTTGAGCATAAAAATGAGGGAGAAAGGATACCCTGTACCTTGGGTGTCCACAGACAGCACAGATACTATCTTGACAGAGCTAAGTCTTTCAGATCTTTAGATCAATTGTTCATTTCTTGTGAAGGTAAGAAAAAAAAAACTACCTGTGTCAAAACAGACTATTTATAAATGGCTTTCTGAGGCTGTTACCTTTTGTTACACTCACCATAACAAAAACATTTCATGCAGGATCAAGGTCCACTCTGCCAGGGTCTTGGCTTCATCTATGTTTTTTTTTGGAAAGGGTTGGATTGTAGAAGTGTTCTAAAAGCTGCTACTTGGTAATCTGTGCATACTTTTACAAAGCTCTATAAGCTTGATACCTCCCATAGGTCCAGATCAAGTTTTGCTGAAAACATTCTCCACGGGCTCCTGGAATCTTCTCCTTCCACTTCCCAAGTGTAGTTAGCTAAGGTAATCTACCCATATAGCTATGGTTACTGTAGCAGTAATCAATATGATGAACACAGTACAGCTGTGTAAGTGAACATACCATAACAATAGATATTTGAATGATCACTGTTGTAATAGCTGCTTCTTCCTTCCATATACCTTGTTTTTTTGGTGTGTTTTGCTTTAAGCCAGGATGTGGACATATATTTTGTTGTTCCTAGCATTGTAATTTCAGGGCTAAGCCCCCCCCCCCCTCTGTCTGCTATCAGTAAAGCTCTAAAAGGCTTCACACACAAACTTGTTTTTAGTCAGCTTAGCTTGATCTGCTTCTCTATTTGGGTGCATGGAAGGTGCCCTGACGCTTTGGAAGCTGGACAGCTATTATTTCATTTGCAGTATGTACCCATAGCAAAGCTACTGCAGCAGTAATCATTCATACATCTATTGTTATGATAAGTTCAAATTATACAACTGTACTGTACTTTTCTAGGTTCTCCCCTCATGTCATCTGGATTCTCCTTTTGTTACAGTCCAGATTCAGAAACAGTGGCAGTATGTTCTTCATAAATATGATCACTATTCAGCTTACCAGATGATGTTCTACAAGTTTATGAAAAATATTCAGGACACTTTAATTCAATGAGTATTCCCTGAAAATAGCAGTATTATAGAAAATTATTTCCTTTCACTTGTGCTTTTTGTTGAGGAATCCAGATACAAATTAACTTCACAGATGTCTACATAGCAATATATATCTTCCTACACAACAGCAAGCAGCTTATTTCTACTTTCAAAGTTGAATACTTTAATATGATCTTGAGAGGCTTTGACAAAGAATTAGAATGTAACTTCAGATGTTAAATGCCTTTTGGGTTGCAGCTATGCAGTGAAGGTTAAGTTGTAAAGTGCTGGGGAAGAAGATCACTGCCACAAACTACTCTTATCAGCTACTATAAAGGCCCTTACCAAAGGGTGTCCAATTCCACTGTGTAATATCACTGTTATCCAAATAGTAAGTGTGACCCAGGGCTAAGACTATTGGAGCGGCTTGTACAGTATCACCAAATACATGCAAGTACTCTAGAGCTTAAATTAACTCTACACAAAACAGCCACAGGTAAAAGGTTTAAAAATATTTAATAAATAATAAAAACACAAGACAAAACATATTACTTCAACACAATGACATTACATAGTTCAGAAATCACAGGAAAATACTTTATGAAACAATATTGTACGATAGTCTCACATAAAAATAGAAAACAGTTAGACTAATCTGGCTATATTTCTATCTGCCTCTAAGAGAAACTATGTTCTAAATTCTACATACAAGGCAAAGTTGTTGTCAGCTTCAGAAGAAAAAAAATGCTATCCTTACTTTCTGAGATAGCCCTTAAATTGATAATACACATTACTGCTGAGTAATTTCAGATTACATAATTCTTGTCACCTCTACTTAAGTTCCCAGGCTCACAGAACTTAAAATTTTACATGTTTATGTTAAGAATACTTAACTCTCAGAAGCTGACAAGTCTCTGAAGCTGGCCTGAGATGGATGTTGTAAAACAATTACCTTGGAAGCCTAGTAATTAACTCAGTCTTAAGACAATAGAAAGAAACTCCTAGACCAGACATCCTGTCTCCTAGCTAGAGATAAACTGGCTTTATAACACATCATAAAATTCTTTATTTATCAGCTTATTTTCTTACAGTTTGCCAGTTAACTCTGTATGTCCCAGTTTTCTGCCATGAAAACATACATTACATAGGCATAGAGTTTACACACATTTCTGCTTTCTTCCAGCAGGTCCCATGATCATGCTTCTGTAACTGCATTTAGTTACATTTAGCATCTTTTTTAGCAAAGTTCACCTCTTGGACATTCCAACATAACAATAATACTTCCAGTAATTTTCAGTCTGAGTCATGTCAAGGTTGTTTTCCTCAATGCCAGAAGACTTAACAATAAATTGACAGATCTCTTTTTTTGAAACTTGTACACATCTGCTTCTGTGCTGTAACTGAGACTTGGTTTCACTATAAAGACAGTGCTCCCTCTTTTCCAGGTCTAACTGTGCATCATCCATTCAAAAACCTGTTAAAATGTCAGAGACACATTTTATCTCTAGACAAGTTCATCATGACCCACAAATGGAACTTACTGAACGTCACATTACCCTAAACAAGACAAATTACTGTTTCATACCTTGTTACAGGTTACCGTGTATGTCTAGAAGGAAAATAAAATAGTTCAAAATATGCTTACTGAAATATCAATAAATATATATTTTTTATGTGTGACGTCTACTGTCCTTTGATTAAGTAGAGCATCTATACCATAGATACTGTATACACTAATATTCCAAATCATAATAAATGCTACCTCCTAGGGATCAAAAACTCCATGACTTCATATTCATTAACATTGCACCTACTCACTAATCTTACAGCAGCATCATCATCATCTCTGGTCAAATCTGATCACAAATCAGTAATCTTCTCCTGTGGGACATCTAAACTCACCCAAATGAGCATCGCTAAATTTAAGAACTTTTAAAAACTAAACCTATTGAAACTAAATGGTTAGATCTCAAAATTCAACTACAAGATGCCCAACCACCATCTTATATCAACTGTCACCTAAGTATTGAATTTTACTCCAGTTAAACAAATAGCATAAATTAAATGGTCCCAATGTGAACTAAATATACTATGGGACATAAAAATAAGACACATTGATATAATACTTAAATTAACAGACTCTCTAAAAAAAGACAAATATGCTAAGGCTTATAACAGTCAAAATCTCCCCTCATTAAGGGTATAGTCAAAAAGATGTGAAAAAATCTGAAAATTACCACGAGCAAGATCAAAGTGGTACATAAATTAAATTGGCAACCAACACCAAGGTGAGCTGAGGATTCAAGCAATTTAACAGGCACCCCTTTAAGTAGAAATTTTTTGGTACAAGTACAAGCTCTCCTTCATATAAAGAAGTATTTTAGGTCATTCTTGTACTCAGTGCACTGACCAAGAGATTATCTTATTGCTCAAAACGGAAACTGAGTACAATACAAAATAGAAGACTATGGCAGAAAAGATACATGAACTAAAGCAATTAATGTATGTCTTTCAAAGGCTATGCCATCCTTTGATATTTCATTATAAAACTTTTAAGTAATAACAAAAAGTTGTTGAACTACGACCCATACAGAAGACTGCATTTCTAAACTCTGAGCATCCAGTACAGCACACCTCTGAATGTGACTCCCCAAGCTTTCACTGATTAAAAGCATATTATTCTTGTGATGACATATTACAAGTGAATATAGACACACACACATGCACACACACATATAGATACATATAGATATAGATATAGATATAGATATAGATACAGATGATATAAATATAATCATCTATATCTCACTGTCTATCTATGTACACATATGGATCTAGTACTTTTAGTAAATATCAAAGTGTTTTACATCAACACACTTATGTTGAGAAAAACAAATCAACATACTACAATGCACACTTTATAGCTAATTCCTGGAAAATGCAAATAAAATAAACATTTGTTTTGCAGGAACAAGCCCCCCTACCCTGCACCACCCACACCTCCTGCTAATTATATATAACAACTCCAAGATCACATGATCCATAGGGGAAAGGGCATATCCTGCTACTCTAGGGACTGGTGATGTTGTACAACTGTCAACCATTTCCATAGTTGACCAGTGTGGGTCAATGATACACTTGGCAACCATTCAACTTTTGACTTGCTCCAACCATCCCATAGATAGATAGATAGATAGATAGATAGATAGATAGATAGATAGATCATTTTTATTTTTAGAGGATGTTTACTTCAGATGTATTGATTTCTCAGAATTACTCATCAAACTGAACACAAGTGTAATGCAAAATTTTAGGCTGTTGCAGGGTCTGTCTTGGAAAGGCTATACCTCTGCTTCCAATTGAAATTCTATTATGAAACATTAAAACATACATGAAAGACTTCAATTCTAACCTCAATATTCCCATTTTAGCACACCTGTGAATTTGACCCCTCAGCTTTATCAGCTTGAAAATATAACATTATAGATAGAGCCTGTAACTACTGAGAGACATATAACATTTTGTGGTGAAATAAGGAGAAGTTTAACTTCATAAGTATAAACAACAGAATAAGTGTAATGGAGTATGGCAGACTATGGCAGTAAAGGGATATGAACTAAAACTGTGGTGTCATATCATCAAAAGATTATGTACCTGCCCCCCTTCAGATTGCATTATAAACTTTCAGGTAATAACAACAGAGTATTCAACTACAAAACAAGCTTATATCAGTAATTAAATAAATATGCTTAAGACTGCAATTATAACCTAAGAGTTTTCAGTGTAACACACTTCTGAATTTAATAGTTACATGAAAACATGATTGTAGCCATGTCATGTTACTCCAAAATATATATATTTGTTCTGCTGAGTTAGACAGCATTTTTATTTTTCTTGTACTAGTACTGACAACTCAGAAAGGAGGATCTTAAGAATATTATTGTACTCAATATTCTGAACACAAGATCACTTTAGTACCCAAAATGAAAACTAAGTATAATCCAATATGTCACACTGTGGCAGGGCCTTTTTTGGAAAGGCTATATCTCTATCTCCCTTTGAGACGTCATTATAAAGATAGAGTCAGTAAGAAATCACCCAATAATGCAATTCCAGCTTCACAAAGTCTGGTGCAGTA
Organism: Protopterus annectens; assembly: GCF_019279795.1. Taxonomy (NCBI): domain Eukaryota; kingdom Metazoa; phylum Chordata; order Ceratodontiformes; family Protopteridae; genus Protopterus; species Protopterus annectens. The sequence continues at coordinate 1,840,920,916 of NC_056725.1, read as the reverse complement.
CATCACTAAATTTGATTCCAAAGCTTTAGGAGCCTGAAAACATAACATTGTAGCCACAACATATTGCAAATTAAAAATATATTTTTCTCTGGTTAAATATAGAGGATTTGTATCTATCCTTTGTTGAAAATTCAACAAAGAAGTATTTTTAGCCATTACTATATCTATCATATTGAGCAGAAATATCAACCTGAGAGAGGAATGTGATATGAAGGAACCCAAACAGCAGAGAGTATATTACTATCTGGGCATAGATGAAGGGGCAGTAATAAAATATGAACAAACGAGAGCAAATCTTAATAAGGAATACCTGAGAAGACTAAAGCTAATACTGAAAACTGCCTTAATATCTATATAAAGTCCAGGCTATAAATCAATTTGTCCTTCCTGTTATAACTTACACCTTAAGGTGACTGACTAGTTCCAAATAGCATTGAATCAGTTGGAGAATAAAACAAGAAAAAATGCTTCATGCTTGCCATTTGACATGTACAAAACAATACATGCCAAAATTATGTATCCTTTTCTCTGAAAGAGGTATGGGCTTCCTTGAAACTGATTACATGCATAGGTCTGCAATCATAGGACTGCATATATATTTGTTGACCTTGTCAGATTCAAACACAAAAAAAGTTCTAAAGCATGAATAGAAGAAGTATACAATAATGTCTTTACTTAGATTAGCAGGAGCATTTCAGGGACGAGTGGAAATGGAACTCACAACAGATGTAGACACGAATCAGTCAGCAACTGATATATATATATATATATATATATATTATATATATATATATATATATATATATATTATATATATATAGGGTCTATTTTATAAGCAAGAAAGACCTTTTCAGCGAATATGAAAACAGCGACATTGCGCAAACCACAAAAACACTGAATGCCCTAAACCACATAATTCAAAATCTCGAATCACCATAGTTGGCCAACCCCACCACTCGCTACATACTACCTACCCAAAAAATTAAATAAACCACATACATACACTAAACAAAACCCTACTTCTAATCCTACACTAAACCTTGCATACATTACTATCTATGCACTTACATTAACTCGCACCCTAACCCTTAGGTCCATAACTATCGCACACTTACCTTAAGGAGCTATACCACAGAAGGGCCAACTATGACGATTTGACATTTCAAATTTTGCGCTTCAGGACGATCTGTGTTTTCGCGGTTCACTGAATACTTGTTGACGTTTCCGTATTTGCGTAAGTGGACCTTTGCAGTTCTAATAGGAAACTATATATATATATATATATATATATATATATATATATATATATATATATATTTATTTTATTATTTTTTATTTTACATTTGTTGACCGGGCTAGTCTAGCTGGATATATGTCCATTTTCAGTAGAGGCCCAGGAAGAAAAGCTCCACACATTTCAAATAAAGTTCACATCTACAGAAGTACATATTTAGAATGCAAATACATTTTCCGTAAAGAAAACAGAAATAATATGAGGCTGCAAATTTATAAAGTACATATAAAAAAGGCTACACATATTTGACTAGACTTAGTATAATTAATATGAAGTTACATTTGATTGTTGCTAAAGAATACTAGCTAAGAAAAGAAATGAAAATATAGTATAGATGTAGATAAGAAAAGAAGATAAAGGAGAGTGAAATGGAGAAACAGTTAAGTAATACATTTAGAAGTAATATGTTACACTTGTTAGAGAATTGAGTAATAAGTAAGACTATGATGGAGAAGAAGCATAAAGGTTGTTAAGATGAAATAGTTTCAGAGATGAGAAGGTAAGGTTGATTCAAGTAATAAGGGGTAAGTTGGTCAGTCAGGTTTAGTGCAGGGGCACATCCAATGTGTTTTCAGGAAGAGCTTAAGTTTATTTTTAAACAGAGTAATAGAGGGAAGTGTGGTAAGTTCAGAGGGAAGTAGGTTCCAGGTTTTTCCAATAGAATTAGAAAAAAAGAGAGTCTCCAGCTCTATTGTTTGATTTATTGATATATATAAGACATTTTTGTGAAGATCTTAGAGACTTCAGGTTATCATAGGGGTGAATAAGGTTAGAAAGGATGGGTGTTTTGGCAGGTTGATAAAGTATTTTGTGGACGATGGCCAGTTGATTAAATTTTAGCTGCTGTAATTCAAGCCACCCTAGATCCCTTAGATTAATACAGTGGTGTGTTCTGTATGGGTTACCTGTGGCAAACTTGGCTATGCTATTATAGGAGTTTTCTAGTTTCTTAAGGTTATTTTTTGACAGATTGGTAAATATGGTTGAGGCATAAAGAAGGGTGGAGATTAGATGGGTGTGGGCAATAGTTATTCTAGTTGCAGGAGTGAGGAAGGATTTGATCCTATAAAGAGAGCCTATTTTTTATTAGTAGTTTTCAGAATGTTGTTGATATGGGCATCAAAGATTAGGTTATTGTCTATGGTGATACCTAGTAGTTTGGTAATTAGATCTTGGGATATGAGTGTACCATTATTGGATGATACAGTGAAGTCTATTGGGGAGATTTACTGGTAGGTATAAAAAGGAGAAGTTTAGTTTTTTTAGGGTTTAATAGGAGACAGCATTTTGTAAACCATAGTTCTACAGAGTTAAATATGTCTTGAGTAAGGGAGTGAAGTTCTGATACAGATGTGGCTGAGCATATAAGTGTGGAGTCATCCGCGTATTGTATACATGTAGCTTGGGGAAACTACTTGGTGAAGGTCATTGATGAATATAGAAAACAGGAGAGGGCCCAGTATGGAGCCTTGAGGAACATCAATATTAACAGGTAGGTGGGTAAAAAGAACATTGTTCCAGAGCACAGCTTGATGTCTGTTATTTAAGTAGGAATGGAACCATTTAATAGGTAGTGGGTTGAGAGACAGAGATTTGAGAATGTTTATGAGTATAGTGTGATTTACCATGTCAAAAGACTTGGACAGGTCTATGAAAAGTGCAGAGGAGGGCATGTTAAGATTACATTTTTTGTTGATGGTGTCAATAAAGGAAAGGAGGGCAATAGTTGTGCTATGGGAAGGTCAGAACCCATGTTGGGAGTTGGAAAGCAGGTTATTATGGAGAAGGTTGTCTAGCAATTGCCTGTGGATACATCTTTCCATGATCTTAGATAAAGGAGAAAGTAGGGCTATGGGAAGATAGTTGGATATATATATATATATATATATATATATATGTATGTATATATATATATATATATATATATATATATATATATATATATATATATATGGTTCCCATTCAGAAGCCTGAAACATCATAAGCCTGAAAATCAAAATCCTGAAACCAAAAGCCTGAAAATTCAGAATCCTGAAAACTCAAAATCCTGAAAGCCCAAAATCCTGAAAGACCAAAATCCTGAAACTCAAAATCCTGAAAACACAAATAATGCTAATATGTCACTATAAAGACACTAATATCTACCAACTGACCCTGACCCTAACCCTAACCCTAAGGTCCGTCACTATCGCACACTCACCTGACCCGCCTAAACCTAACTCACTTAAACCCCTAACCCCAATATTTGTCACTATTGCATACATGCCTAACCTGCTCTAACCCTAACTCACTTAAACCGCCCTAACCCTAAAATAAAACCAACCGCACACTTACCTGACCCCAACGCATGACCTAACACCACAGGGCTAACAATAGCAAAGCCACAATGACATCAGTTTGTCTATTTTGTGTTTTCAGGATTTTGAGTTTCAGGATTTTGGTCTTTCAGGATTTTGGGCTTTCAGGATTTTGAGTTTTCAGGATTCTGAATTTTCAGGCTTTTGGTTTCAGGATTTTGATTTTCAGGCTTATGATGTTTCAGGCTTCTGAATGGGAACCATTTATATATATATATATATATATATATATATATATATATATATATATATATATATATATATATATACATATATATATATATATTGATCCATCATATTAATGCTTCATCGAAATGTAAACCGTCAAAAGTTTCGTGAAAGTGCACTAAAAACAAACAAAAAAATAAAACACTAAATCACATTCATGCAGGGGGGGGCAAGCCCCCCTGCACCCCCCACATCCCCCCTACTTAAATATACTAACTCCAAGAACGCACTTCAGTGGGGAAAAGGATATATTCCCTTATCCTCACTGTAAAGCAATTTGGCGAATCAGCTTTCGCAAAAATGCACTTTCGATGTAGTGCACATTCACGGAAGTGGGCTCGGCCTTCTATTTGTCGATGAAGTGTACTTTCAACAAACAGAAGGAGACCCATAAATATATATATATATATATATATATATATATATATATATATATATATATGTATGTATATATATTTTGTGTGTGTGTGTGTGTGTGTGTGTGTGTGTGTATTTACAAATAAGGAGGAATGGAGAATTTCTGTAGCAGCCACAGGTTAGCCAAGATTTGACACAGGAATTGTTAATGAGAAGAGATTTTAAATCAAAAGGTGAAAGGCTTATAGTGGAGGCCCAATATAATGTGATACACACAAACTGATTTTCAAAGTCTATAAAAAAGTAAGAGAGATGAACATTTGCAGGTTCTGTACAACAGAATTGTAAACAGTTGCAGATCTCGTTGCTGCTTCACTGAAAGACACAATAATGTATCATGGCTGTTGCACTAGGTATGACCTAACAATACACAACAATGGAAACAAGAGCAGCAAAGTATTATTGACAATAATGAAGTCTGTATTGCATTGGATCACCAAATACCAACAGTTAAGACAACAGGTGCGAAAAAATCAGATATTGTAGTCCAAGAAGAAAAGACAAAAAAAACATTGATCACTGAAATTACTATACCCAGTAATTATAGTATCTTGTGTACTGAGAGACACAAAGTCATAAAATACAAGGACTGATAAGCAGAAATAAGAACAAAGTGAAGCAAAGATACCCAGAGAGTTCCAATAGCAATAGGACTAATAAAAAGAGTTTCCAGCAATGCTTCAATATGCTACCAATACATGTAACCTCCATATGAACTACAAGGTTTACCTTAATTAGGTCATGTGTCTGTTGTCCAACGTGCATTAAATCGAAAGGACAATAGCAAAAACCTGCAATGCCGACTCGTAGAGGTTTAAATGTCTATAATGCGAATACACTATGCCATTCAAACACATAGACAGATGTCAAAAATGTTTCTCCGTCAAATCATTTTTGACATTTGTCCTCAGAAGTGTTCTATAATTCGCTCTGTCGAGTTGCACAAATGCATGATCGCACATACCATTCTCGACAAAATGAAGGTAAACCGAAGAACAAAAAGAGGCAAGTCTGGGTACATTGTGGGTGCTGAGAAGAGCACTCGGCTAATATAAAAGACCAAAGCAAAAGCAATTTCATGTTCTCTTATCAAACCCTGACTTAGGAATGAGGGCCATTCTCCTCACTGTATTAATAACCTAAACCATTTGGAAAAATTAAAAAAAAAACAGAAATTGACTATAGCACCTCAAATGGAAATTGAAAATAATGCAAAATGACAGAGTGTGACATTAAAAACTTATGAACTGAAGCCATATAGACTTATATCTCAAATTCTATATCTCTGTCTCACTTGAAATTTCAGTGCAGAATGTTCAGGTAAACAGAGTATTCATCTGTGGTGGGTCTTGGTGCTGCTGACTTAATTTTTGTGTTTCAGTAGTTTGTTGGCTTCCTTTTCCTGGTTTATCTAGAGTATTCATCTACTAGGACTATCATTCTAACTGCTGACCTTCCAGTGCAGAACAGCTGTGAATATGACTCCGCAGCTTCAGCTGCTTAAAGTATGATATTGTAGCTACAGGATGTTACAACTAAACAAATATATTTTTTCCATTGAAATGTATCAATTTCTGACCTAATGAAAAGTCAGTGCATATATTCTGGATTTTAGTTTTACCCTGCCTTTTTTGCAGAAGTCAGATAAATCCCACATAGAAATAAAAGAGTTTGCCAGACTTTGACAGAAAAAGTCCTCTGAAATGATGGAGGTGCTAACTATATATGAGACCATATGCTAGTGCCTTGAAGACAGCGTACAGTAAAATATTCAAGGACTTGTAAAAAGATTATTGGGTACAAAATATGCACATACTGTCCTAGTGAAATGCATATTTTTTGAGTGGGGTAAACAACCTTTTTCTGAGAAGGAGTTACATTAAGTATAATGGTTGTGTTGTTCTTTAGCAGATACTACCTTCCAATAAACCATATCAATAATCATTCAGAAAAGATCATGTAATTCCCATTTGTTTTTCTATACATCCCAACCCCACCCACGCAAACAGACAGCCACTTCTGGCAATTACCTCTCATATGATTGTCAAAACTGATAAAATATCAGCCACAATTGTGCAGTTTCATTAGCTGATATAGGCTATCCAACCCTCTCATGTCAATTGAGACACAAATTAATAAAAAAAAAATACAAGTATATGCTACAGTAGGTAGATGCAACTGTTGAAAACCTATCTGTTTTTTTTCCAGAAAGGTAAAAACACAGATGTTGACAATAAATGTACTTCAAATTGGAGCTTTCAGACACTATGCGCTATCCCCAGCTCAGCTCAATGACAATAAATAAAAATAAAAACCACAGAAAGCCACAAGCAATGATCATTTTATTGTGATCACCCTAATTGCCCTTTGGTTTCATCTACCGACTGATCCCTGCAAACAGTTACTTTTAGTGATCATCTGTTATCAGAAGAAGTGGTAAGAGATTGCATTACTTCTCATTTCTGGGCAGAGTTCCCATTAATTTTAATGGGAAGCTGTAGAGTAATTATTTGGGCATTCCTCTTACTATAGTAGTCAAATTATTATCTCGCAAATGTGCTGCAAATTCACAAAAAAGTATTGGTTTCATATATAAAAAACAGCTTCATACCAATTTTAAGAAAAAAAAAGATGCACCGAAGCAGAGTAAACTCAGAACCAGCATCACAGGATCAGCTATGCAGTGCAAATTTTATACATAACTGATAAGTAAGGTGCTTAAAAAAAAATATATATACATATATAGATATATATATATATATATATATATATATATGTGTGTGTGTGCGTGTGTGTGTGTATATAAATATATACCTCTCTGTGCTAATATGTTACTGCTTTTAAATATGCCAATATCTGTATAGCTAGGTTTATCAGCTCATACTTCTCAATTTGTACTTCCAGAGTTAAAGAAAAAGCAGAAATTAATTAAGGAAGATTCTCCAAAGCAAGAACAGTTTTTAAATTTTGGCTCTATTAACTTAAAAACTGTCAAAATAATTTCTAGTTTTAGGAGACAGGGACCAAAGTTTGAAAACAAAATATGAGCATCTCTTCAAAATCTGTCAGATCTGGCTCTGAAAAAGATGCTAATTATATAACCAATTAGGCTGACACTGTGGCTCAAGGAACAGTGTGTGTTTTGAAGAAGCTGCCATTCAAGGCTGATTTCTTTTTATGTTGACCATAATAGCTTCACCTGTATTATAGATTTTGACTTGACAGTTGAATGTGAATGTCAGTTCTTAAAGTGCTCTTCATTTATTGGAGAAATGTCTGTGCTATCAGACATCCATAAATGTCAGGATTGTTCTGCTAATGACCCTGTTGATGACTCTCTTGAAAAAAATGATGGATTACTGTGTTGGATTCATAGTCATGATCACAACAATAGGAATAATATTGTATATTCTGCTGCCTTTAACATAGTGCATTTATCAGCTCTGGCACTGTTGAGGTGTTATCAGGTATATATCAGGCTAGCAAATCTATTGCTATATAGGTATAAGTAGAAGGCCATCATGTGGATATGCTGTGGCACATGGTAGCATTCCCTTCAACATAGGTTCATAGGTTCATAGGTACATACTAGGCTATTAGCCCTAGGGCCTATATAAGCCTAGCCAAAAAGTTACCCTGGCTTTCGCCACCCAAGAAAATTATTTTCCTGTGCTTCTGTTGAGCAGAGCTACAGAGGTGACATCCGTGGTGAATTTCCCATTTCCCATCCAATCATCATCTTGAAGAGTGCTAATGAAGAGCTATGTTTGATATAGATAGGTAGTTTGTTCCAGAGTAAGGGAAGTCTCTGGGACAGGAATCTATCTCTCCAGCGTGTTCTGTTTATTGTAGTGACAAGATTTAGGTCCCTAGAGTGTGTAGCTCAGAGGGATTGGGATCTCTTTATGTGAAGCATGTCCAACAGCTCTAGGTTTGACATAGCTTTGTATGTTAGGTAGTAGGTAGTATGCGACGATGTAAAGGTGGAGTTTTTTGAAACGGTCTGAGTAGGGCATCTGTTTGAGGCTGGTAATCCTCTTTGTGAGGTATTTCTGTGGCTTTTCCAGTTGTTGTAAGATGTCTTGTGAGATACATACCAAAAGGGACATTGTACTCTATAATGGGTCTAATGAGGGATGAGTCGAGAGGAACAATGGCCTTTTTTTTGCCTGGATGAGAAACCTTTTGTGATGAGGTGTGCCACATAGAAGGATTTCCTGACTACTGTGGTGATGTGATTATCAAAGGAGAAACTACTGTCCACCTGTTTCCCAAGGTCTCTTATCACACTTTTGGTGTTAAGTAGACTACCACCTATGTGGTAGCTCATGGGTACAAAGTTTTTACCAAAGGGGATGACAATACACTTTTTGGCTTTGAGCTTGAGGCCATGGCTTTGACACCAGGCATCTGTCTCCATGAGGCCTTTTTGTAGGATGTCCACATCATTAGGAGTTTCAATTATAGCTCCTAGTTTGCAGTCATCTGCGAACTTCATTAGCCAAAGACCTTCTGTGTTAGTCTGTACTTCAGAAAAGTAGATACCAAACAGGAGAGGACCCAAGACTGAACCCTGTGGTACTCCACTTGTCACTTGTCTGAAGTCAGATTTGGAGTCTGCTACTTTCACAGTGTGGGTTATGTCAGTGAGCCAGTTGGCAACCCATCTTGTGGCATAGGGATTTATGCCTAGTTTAGTGAGTTTATCTATAATTCCAGAGTGGGGGATGGTTTCAAAAGCCTTGGCAAGATCTAGATAGGCTGTGTGAACCACCTTACCCTTGTCTACGGCCTTGGTGACTGCTTCAAAGAAGTCTATCAGGTTTAGGAGACATGATCTGCCTTTTACAAACCCGAACTGGGAGGGGTCCAGAGGTTGGAGATTACCAATGTCTTTGTGTATAAGATCCATGATGATACTTTCCATGGCCTTGCAAACCAGGCTCATTAGGCTAATGGGGCAGTAGTTCCCGAGGTCTGTGGTGGCTCCCCCTTTGTGGATTGGGATAACCATCACTGCGCACCAATCAGTGGGCACAAAGCCTGAGGTGAGGCTATGACTGAACATGGTGCTTAGGTGGGGTGCCAGTTCATTATCTAGTTCATGTAGAATGCAAGCTGGGATGTTGTCAGGTCCCATGGATGCTGTGTATTTGGCTTTGGAGAGTGTGTTTTTTACCTGTGCAGCCGTGATTACAGGAACTTTGTATTCTTCCGGTATAGAGATGGGCCCTTTAGGGGGTGAGAGGGGGTTAGAGTTAGCACTGAGCCTATCTGCTAGGATTTTGGCAATATCAGTTAGTTCTGTTTATTTAGTGCCATTGTGCTGTAACTCAGAGTAGATCTGAGTGTTGCCATTGATATTCTTGACATACCTATAGAATGCTTTGTGGTTGTCTTTAGAATCAGAGGCAATTTTATTTTCATAACTAGCTTTGGAGGATTTTATGAGGGATCTCAGCTTCTTACTGAGGCTGACCAGGGAGTTCCTCCAGTCATGAGATTTTACTCTTTTCTGTAACAGTTTCTTTCTTCTGTTGTAGAGTTTGTTTATGGCAGGGGACCACCAGATTGGCTTCCTTTTTTTGGAGGATAGTATCTTGGTTCTGTTAGTGATAGCACGGTCCATGCACTCATGTAAGTGCTTATAATGTGTATTTGTGTAGAATTCAGCAGTCGTACTGCTATCATCCATCTGCATGGGTGTTGTGAAGAATGCTACTTCTTTCTTAAGAAGCGTGAAGTTGGCTTTGGAGAAAACTTTTTATGGTGGTTTCCCTAATGGGGGGTGGGGGCAGGATGTGTGGATGTCTAGGGTGATTAGCTTGTGGTCGGATCTGACTAATGAGGAATTGACTTCTGGTGTGGAACACTGGTCACTCATGTTGGTAATGACCAGGTCTAGAATATTGCTGCCCCTGGTTGGGGGTGTGGATAAGTTGATCCAAGGCATTGGAATTTATGAATTCCAGAAACCATTGAGCAAAAGAGTTGGTACATGAATAGTTTTCCCAGTTAATGGTGAGGTAGTTGAAATTGCCCATTATTAGGGTGTTGGGTTGTACCCTAATATTTTACAGTGAATCAAGAAATGAGGAGTGGGAATCTTGGGGCATGGTGGGGGATCTGTAGCAAGTTACAATTTGGATTGGGGTCTTGCCCAAAGTTAGTCGCACTTGGACAATCTTGGATGCATTATGCTGAGCAACTAGCCTGGAGGTGTGGATATCCTTAATCAATATGGACACACCTCTGCCTTTAGTGTTTCAGTCCAGATTAGGTGGCCAAAAAGTGTGGTATGAATTATAGCCTGGTAACGCAGGGGTGCTCTCTGGAGCCTTGAACCAGGTCCCTGTCACTGTACAGATGTCGATGTTCTCCATTTTAAGGAGTGCCTCGACTGAATGCATTTTGAGGTTTAGACTTCTAGCAACAAGTAGCATTTTCTTCAGATTTTGCTTGCTTGTACCTGTTAAGGTGGTGAATTTGAGGTTCATGCACAGCACATTTCCAGTGCCCCTTCACTTGATTATTATATCATGTGTGAGTTGCATTCCCCTGAACTAGTCTGGCTGTCATGTAGTAGTATCAGGGGGGCTGATGGATACAGACTGCTACCCACAATTCACTCCATGCCCAGTTTTGGGAAGCTGACTGAAGATTACTCCCACCTTGAATCAAGAGAACTAAGTATACTAGAGATGACACATGCCATGCCAACCCAGGATGATAGAAGGTGTTACCTTGTGGCATAAATGGTGAGGATAAAGGAGATCATGGACAGGCTAGGGGCTGAGACTGCTATAGTTACCACTTTGCTGATGTGGAATGTAGCCATACAAATATGCGTAGACACATGGACGACTGATGGTGTGTATGTCATGCTCACCATTGCTGGAAATTTAGGGCCATGTTAGCATTTTTTGAAATGGACAAAAGTTACAGAATTTTCTGATATGTGTGCCCTTCTACCACATCTGACCATGTCTATACTACCACCACATTTGTAGCCATCAGTGTGTTGTGTCTAGATGTGAGTGAGGACCTCCAGTGGCAGTTGTATTCATTTGAGTCCATCAGTTCATTTGAGACTTCTGTTCTCTGTTGATAGGGTGGGTTGCAGATAACATGCAGTATCAACAGTAATCGATCAGGAACCTGACAATACCTCTCAACTTTTTTGCTCTAGAATTCTTGACATAACCAAAATAATAGTGGACAAATGCTCAAAATCTGGATCAGTTTTAAATATTACTCTAATTAACTTAGAAAGTTAAGAAGGCAACAGGTTTTGCATATCATGCATTTTCTGAATAATAAGAAGTATGACAATGTCGTGCCCGGCATTATTTATTGACAGTAATCCTCAATCAGTTACCAGAAAAATCAGGAATTTTATGGAGGACGGGACGAAAATATTAGACAAAATCAGTGAGATGTATGGGGTGCATCAGTATCAAGATATTGGGCAGACATAAATGGGCATCTGCCTCTTCAAATGCCCCAAGTAACTAATTTCAGTACAAATCTTGCTCTGGGATCATCATTAGTACATTTTATTTTGCCATTAGCCATCTGTCCCCGCTGTATGGACCACTCAGTGCCTTGGTGTGCACTACAATGCCACAATGGCAAGGTCCATGGCTGGGGCAAATGCACCAACCAGCAGCTACTGTTGTTCATCAGATAGTGATGTCTGCATCTTTTCTTTTTATGCTTGTGTTGTATGTGTGGTAATGCATCCAAGAAATGCATTACTATTTTGTGTTATCCTTTGATGTATGATGCGCTGGACTACAGATGAAGCTCTTTTATGCATATGTGCCCCTGTGTTTTGTTGACATATATAGTTCTGCTGCAGGGGCTCAGTATGTGACTTTTGATAGGTATTGCCTAGAATTTCATAACTCTACATCAAGCACACAATGGCTGACCCTCCATTGCAGGAATGTATACAGAAATCAATATTTTGCACAAAAAGAGCTCCATGATGTCACCACCATAAACCCTAACTTCCATATTTTCTCATTGTATATAACAAATGAATATTTAATGCTACAAAACATTTAGCACAAATAAAGATTTAAAGCCAAAAAACACGCAAAACAATTATTACTTTAAAAGGATTTGAATGGAAAATTGAAAATGCCCTTGAACAGCTGGTTGGCACACCCACAAGGGGCTCAAACATCCTGGACCTGGTACTCACCAGCATGGGAGACTGTTGCATCACCCCCAGTGTGTGGCCATCCCTGGTGAGATCTGACCACAAATTAGTCTTGCTAGAAGTAACTATGACACATAACCCCCCCCCCCCCTTAGCAACAAATAGACTAAAAAACTTCTCCAAGCCCTATTACAACCTCTTACATTATGGTATAAATAGTTTCATAACCCCTCCCCCCACTGATGGACACCTATGCTGAGTTATACACCAATGCTTTATACAAGCATCTGTACAATTGCATTGACTCTGCCCTACCTAATAAAACCAAAGCAAGATCTTCAAGTAAAAACAAACCTGCCTCATGGACAACTACCATTAATAGGCTATACAATAGGAGAAAAAAATTGTTGTCTAAGAGCAGGAAGAAATGGTCTCAAAACTGGAAACACTCCCTCCTCAACTTAAACAAGCAAACAAGACTCCCAGTAAAGTCCTCCAAAGCTAACTGTGAATACAAATTAGCTTCCTTAACTAAGGATAACCACAAGGTGCCTTTAGTTACATCCATAACCTCAAAGGCAAGGTCCAGATTTGCACTGAACTTGTAGTTAATGGTACTACATATATAGAACCTGTGGATATAGCAAAACTGCTGGCTGACAGATTCAGTGAAAACTTCACTTCCATCTCCCTGCCACATATACCCTAAAGCATCCCAAACACCTGCCTCCTGTCTAGTATCTCCGAGGAGCAGGTCTTAATTTCCCTCTTCAAGGCCAAAAACACAGCCTGTATGGGACCAGACAACATCCTCGATTGTGTTCTACATGGGTTAAAACTGGAATTAGCATCACCATTGAACACGCTTTTCAATCACAGCCTATGCACTGGCCTCATCCCACTGGAATGGAAAACAGCTACCATCATCCCTTTGCACAAAGGTTGTGCATCCATAGACTCCATTAAATGTAAACCCATTAGCCTGACCAGCGTTATCTGCAAGTCCATAGAATGAATCATCATGGACCATATTAACAAAGATATAGGAAATCTCCAATTGCTCAACGCCACCCAGTTTGGCTTTGTCAAGGGGACATCATGCCTGTTAAACTTGGTGGACTTCGAGAGAGAGTGGCTAAATACCTAGACAAGGGAAAATCTGTGCATACCACCTACCTAGACATAGCCAAGCCCATTGACACAATCCCCCACTCAGGCATCATTGATAAACTCACCCACCTGGGTAGCAGCCCATATATTGTCAGGAGGGTTGCAAACTTGCTCACTGATAGAACTCATATGGTCAAAATAGGGGACTACACCTCCTCCAGCAGACCCATAAGCAACACATAGATCACAAAGTCAGTGTGCAAATCAGTCACAGCCCTTAAGGCCAAACACAATGCCAGACACACTTGTCATAGGTGACTCCATAGTCAGACACACTGACGTCCCACTCACCAGACTGAACAAGGACAGGGTCACAGTAAGCTGACTGTCGGGCGCTAGAATCCGCCACATAACACAAGCACTCAGGTCACTCCACAGCAAGTACAAGTATGACTCAGTCATTGTCCATGCCGGTGTGAATGACCAGAGACGTACCTCCCTGAACTACATGAAAAGAGACATAAAGGAGCTCTCAGATTATGTAGCCCAGGCTGGTATGACCCTGACCATGAGCAGTATCCTACCTTCACCAAGAATGATGCCACAATACAGAGACAAAATGATCAGTTTTAATAATTGGCTTAATTTCTGGTGTCATTCTAAGGGGATCCAATGTCTGTCTGCCTGGAATGACATGCTTGACAAGCCACGCTGCTTCGCAAGGGACGGCTTGCACCTGTCACCCCTGGGTTTCCGGATATTGGCAAAGGCTCTTGCCACCCCCATAGTGCCTTTTTTAGACAAGGCTCAAATTCTAAACCCACCGCCCTAGAAAACAATAATGGAAAAAAACTAAGGGTAATGCTGCTCAATGCCAGAAGTCTAAATCTCAAGATGCACAAAGAGGTTATCAGGGACCTGGGGACCCAAGTTGACAGTAACCTTTCTTTTGACACTCACATTGCCAAAGTGGTTAGGAGGACCTTCTACATTGCCCACCTGATTATGAAGGGATTCACATCCAGATCAAGGGAGGTCATTGTTCCCCTGTACTCTTCACTTATCAGACCAATGATTGAGTACAATGCCCCATTCGGAATGTATCTTACCCTACACCTGCAGCAATTGGAAAGACCCCAAAAGTTCCTCACCAAAAGGATAAAGGGGCTCAAAAATATGCCATATGCTGCCTGACTGAAGAAACTCCAGCTCTATTCAGTCGCATACCGTCTGCTCAGAGGTGACCTGTGCCTGACATACAAGGCCATGTCCAACCCGGAATTAATGGACATGCTCCACCTCAAAAAATCCAAATCCACCAGAGCCACAAGAGCAAGAGACTTAAACCTCAACACGTATATAAATAGGACGTGCTGGAGGGACAGATTCATCACCCAGAGACTCCCTATGCTGTGGAACAGAATCCCGGTCCATGTGAGACAGAGCACCTCGCTGGCTCTGTTCAAGAGGAATCTTGACCAGTGGATGGGAGAGCATAGGTTTACCCCGGGGATCATCTCTGTATCACTGCTGGACAGAGGCACGGCAAACTAATGGGTATAGTATTCTTCAACCTAAGAGGTGGTGAAAGCCACACAACTCTGGCTAGGCTTATAAATGCCCTAGGGCAGATAGCCTAGTATGAACCTATGAACCTATGAACCTATAACCAGTGGTGCTCCACAGAAATCGGTTTTGGGACCCTTACTGTTTGGAATCTACTTATCTGAAGTACAGCCTAAAACTAAAGGACTGTGGCTGACAACGTTTGCTGATGACTGCAAACTGGGAGCGATCATTGAAACCCATAGTGATGCCAACATCCTTTAAGAGGTTTAATGACTGCTGCCAAAGTTATGGTCTTAGACTTAATGGAAACCCCTTCATCAATGGTGATGTTCCTCAAACTACCACATCAAAAGCAATACCCTAAGCACAGAGTCAGTAGTGAGAGATCTGGGCACACAGATTGACAGTAACCTTAATTTCGATCACCATGTCTCCACAGTGGTAAGAAATGCATTTTATATTGCTCATCACATAAGTAAGGGTATTGTGTCTGCAAGAAAAGAGGTTATAATCCTCCTGTACTCTTCCCTCATCAATAATAAAGCACAACACTACCTTTAGTATGTTGCTTTCCAAACACCTGCAGCAACTGGACAAACCACAAAGGTTCCTAGCAACAAAAATTCAGGGTCTTCAAGATCTGTCTTATGCGGACAGACTGAAATCATTATTACTTTACTCTGTGTCATACAGACTGCTCAGAGGTGACCTGTGACTTGTATACAGAGCAATCTCTGACCCAGCTTTGATGGAAATGCTGCACATGCACAAGATAAATGGCACACAGGTTACTCACTCAAAGGACCTTATGCTGGTATGTGACATCAACAGAACTTGCTGGAGAGACAAATTTGTCTCACAGGGGTTGCCCCACATTTGGAACAAGCTTCCTATTCATGTTAAACAAAACCCCTCATTGACTCTATTTAAGCACAATTTGGATGATTGGATGGGTACCTGGAAATTTCACCCTGGGAGGTTCCACCTGTGTCTCTCTTGGACAGGGGCAATTGGTGCTGATTTTAGTGTCTGCTTGAATCAGACACCCTTTGGAACATGGGTTGAACTTGGCTAGGCTTGTAAGGGCCCTGGGGCCATTAGCGCAGTAACCCCCTATGATCCTATGATCCTATGATCATTGTGGGCAAGGATGTCTTTGCTGTTTTCCTAATTCTACATTTTAATTGCATTTGTGCATTAAAAGCAATAAATCATCTGTACTTGTACAGGTCAAAGTATGGACTTATTAACAATTCATTTGTACAGCATGACTTATATATAGTATGACTGGTTACAAATATTCGTATATGTCTTTTATTGTAATTTTGTATATATGTTGCATTCTGCTTAATTTCTGTGTTACAACAAATTCATATGTACCATGTGTGTACTGATGCATGACAGACTTTGTGCTCATTTCCTGATTTATTTGGACTAGTGTTCTTTTGTTCTGTTTTGATATTTTTAATATATCTGGTATACCATGGTATCCCAAGACACACACCACTCTCTGTGGAGTCCCATCTTGTCAGATCTATACTCGGTCTATTAAGATAATTTGACTCTGTGTGTGCTTGTGTGTGTGTGTGTCTGTGTGTGTGTGTGTGTGTGTGTGTGTGTGTGTGTGTGTGTGTGTGTGTGTGTGTGTGTGTGTGTCTGTGTGTGTGTGTGTGTTTGCACAATGCCTGAGTGTAGTCAATATGCCACAGACAGTGAAACAGATTCAGAGCTGTGTTCCGGTTTATGTTAACCAGAAGATCCTTTACAGATAAATCATTGATAGGGAGACTTTTGTTAAAGTCTGCAACATTTGAATACCAATAAAGGAACCAGTCAGTGGTCTTAGCTATTCAGTTAAGTACCAATGTGTGCACAGAACTGGGCATCTTGACCAAAGAACAACTGGTAAGGGGCACTTTCAGAATATCACAAGCCTCTGCTTTCAGGACATTTAACATCCTCCTGGATATTACGGTAAAACATGTCAATGAGTACATCAAAGCTTAAGAAAGGCATTAGGATTGTTGTTTTGTCCTGTTTGCCTTTCAAAGAATTGCAAATATTCATGCAGTGATAAGAACCATGTACTTTAACTGTGTATTATAATATTAGTATCTACTAGACAAGAACAGGCATTGTATGTTGCATCAGTTGCAAGGAACACTTTATGGCCAGTTTGTTGTTAGTATAAAAGGGTTACTCATAAATTTCAGTGTTGGCCATCTAACCTATGTACATAGTGCTTACACCTGGCAGATAAGTAACCGTGCTATGTATTCATCACTAGCAACATACAATATCAGTATTTGGTATGTACACAGCTCAACTGTTAGCGGAAAACTTTGAGACCACATACAGAAATTAATTTATGCCATACACCAATGACTGAACTGAACCAACATCTTCAATTTTAGAGATTTTCAGATACTTTTCAACAGCCACAGCTATTGACACTCATTAAGCAACTAAGAAGAGCACAGGAGGAAGGCTTCAACACTGTCTGTATTCAAATGAACAATACTATGGAGAATATATATATATATATATATATATATATATATATATATATATATATATATATATGAGAATCTGAAATAATCATTTAAGTGCCAGGACCCATCCTGCAGAACCTCGCAGTACATACTCACAACAGCTAACTACGTTACCCTGGTCTGGTGCATGTTTGTACAATATGTTGTTACATCACAGACCACAGCAAAGCCGACACTGAAATGTGCAGCCTTGTCATGTACCATCATGTATTCAACAGGACGACAGAGCCAAGAAAGGAGACAGTAGTGAAAAAATGCTAACAGCAAAACATTCTATCCTGTCTGCTCCCTATCAGTATTCACAGAAGAATAAAATGTGTCGTATATAGACTATGGCACAATCCATATTAACTGGTGTGTGGCCTTGGCTAATGTGACACCTAACATACAGCTAAAAGAGCAGGAAAGATGCACAGTTATGCTTACTGCACAGGGGACTGAGCAGATAATCAGGTTTGTTTCAGTACACTGTGGTTATATATCACATAGAAATGAATCATACACAGTGGTTATATATCACATAGCAGTGAATCGTACACTGTGGTTATATATCACATAGCAGTGAATCATACACTGTGGTTATATATCACATAGCAGTGAATCATACACTGTGGTTTTATACCACATAGCAGTGAATTGTTCACTGTGGTTATATATCACATAGCAGTGAATCATACACTGTGGTTATATATCACATAGCAGTGAATCATACACTGTGGTTATATATCACACAGCAGTGAATCATACACTGTGTTTATATATCACATAGAATTGAATCGTACACTGTGGTTATATATCACATAGCAGTGAATCGTACACTGTGGTTATATATCACATAGCAGTGAATAGTACACTGTGATTATATATCACATAGCAGTGAATCATACACTGTGGTTATATATCACATAGCAGTGAACCAGGCAATTAAGCTAAGAAGAGACTCATATGAAGTAAAATGATATTCCCAAGCCAGATTCAGTCTAGATGAGGTGGCATTCATTCCTCATTGAGCAGTAGTGACTGCACTGTAAACCAAAATACCTACGTAAAACAGAAATGATTTTGTATAATGAGTAATGATTTTGTATAATGAGTAATCCACAAGATAACCACAACAAAAGGATGTGTGTGCTGTAACTTCAGAGGATTCTATGATGTAGAAGTAAAATGGGCAGTTAGGGGAAAGGCAACATTCAAAAATTAATGTCTCTTATGGTTAGGTGAAAGGAACAGAATATAACACAGACACACACAGGCACACATACACATGCAGACAGGTACACAGATACACACACACGCACACACGCACACACACGCACACACACACGCACACACACGCACACACACGCACACACACACACACACACACACACACACACACACACACACACACACACACACACACACACACACACACACACACATTTCTGTTCATAAAGTAAAACCCAAAAGAAAAATCTAGCCAAGCTACAGTTTTCACTGTGTGAGTTCTTAATATCCTGTAATACAGGCCCATGGGATTTATGGAATTGATCCCTTAAGGACATCAAGTGTTTCAGCTATATAGGTTCTGAATGTCCGTGACTTTGTACATTTTACTTTTTCAAGTCTTTATGGATGCATTCAGGCCAATAAAGCCTGTCCATCTGTCACTATTTTGAGTTAGCAAAGTCAATTTAAATTCCACAGCTGCTGGCAGTAAACCCAACATAATTCATCCAAGGTTCTAAAATGTCTAACTGTCCAGTAAACTCTTAACCTTATTCTGTAACATACATGCTTTCATTCCCTGACTGCAAAAATACCGACCCACCTGCTGCGTTTAGTAACAGTCTAAAAAAGGAATTTATTATTTGTATTCAGATTTGCAAAGAAGATAGTTTTGTACTAGCAACACACAACTGGTTTCATATTAGTTTAGCAGCTGTTTGTAAGGTTATGAAAAACAGGATCAAAATGGGGTCTATATCATGAGCTCGACATCTTAAAATGTCGACTCTCAGTTGTTCGACACGAAAATGTCAAACTCCAATGTTCCTGAACGGCCAAATCACCGATTTCTTTCCAATGGAAAGAAATCGGTTGGACAAACACCAATGCCACACGAAAACAAACATATTTAAGTGGGGGCTTTGTCCCCCACACCCCCCTAATTAAATATTCTAACTCTGAGACTCAGTGATTTGGCCATTCGGGAAAGTTAGAGTTCGACATTTTCGTGTCGAACAAATGAGAGTCGACATTTTAAGATGTTGATCTCATGATATAGACCCTCAAAATGGGCTATAAAATAATTATTTGTACAACTGCAGTGAGACTTTACATGAGTGTCTTGAATGCCAAGTGTGAAGCAAACATTTTGTTTCTTCATGTTGTTTTATACCTGCCTAAATCCTGCAATCTGCCTGCCAGCCCTCTCTCTTCTTATCCCAAGGTCCATCCCATCACAGTCAGTTACTGCTCGCCCTAAACAAGTGAAATAAATACTTGTTACATGGAGGGACATCAGTTCAAACCAAAAGAAAAAAAAGTGTTTCCAGAAGATAATTAACAGACTGACCAATGTTATAAAATATAGATTATTAGAATGTAATATTTAACACAGTGAAAACTTATGTTCACTACTTAAAATTCCAGCAGTTGTATCAGTGAGCACAAATGACACATGACTGAATCATTATTCCTGTAATTACGGAGAAAAGAAATGAACTTTTGCCCTCAAAAGACAACTGTTTATTTATTACTATGAAACATGTATTCATCCAATGTATATGCAAGATGTGAAAGTTCTTGTTCTTCTGGGTTTTTAATGGATTTGCAGTGAAAAATGAAACTGCTGAGGCCTTCTAAACAAGATGTGGAACTTAAAAATTTTGCCAGCACTATACATCACTGACAACATGCGTTTAAGCCTATTAACCAAAAATCTGAACCAGGCCTAAACAGTATTGTCAGACTTGTCATACATTTTAATTGGCTTAACGTTTCTTAAGTTCATTGTCTGCAGTCAGAGAAATAGTATAGTAGAAATAAATTCTCACACAGAAGTATATTCTTTGTCATGACAGCAAGGAAAGTCATGAAAAATAGAAAGTTAGAAAATATGAGAATATGATAAATATTTTAGCAAGATTAGCTTAACTAACTCAATAGAGTTGTTAAAATGTCTTCACAAACAAACACAGTAATTCTATTACTGCAATTTGTGGAGATGGGCAGTGAGAGCTGTAATTCTGCAGCTACAGTCTCTGTATTAAATTTGGCAGGTTATTAATTATGGTAATATTAACTTGCCTGATGGTCATAAATTTGTTTGGATATTTCCGACAGACATGAGCAGACAAGACGTTTAGCATTTATTCTGATACCTCATGGGAGAAAATGTTTCCTGTATTGTTTTCTATGGTTTTGTTGGCCACCTGTTGTGATTTCAGTGAACGTGACTTTTGTTAATTTGAACATGTTTGTCTTAAATGTCAGAATAATCAGCAAGAAATTCAATATTAACTGTTGTCCAGAGTATAACTGGCATCCACAGCGCTGAGTCAATGAAAGATAGAGCCAGAAAGAAATTAATCTTATCACAATTATAAGAATTACGGGAAACAGTTACTGGAAGTTTTTCTGCTGCAAAATACAGACAATCTGTTGGACCACATGCAGTATAAAGAGAGAATAAGAAAAACAGCAAAATGAAATCTGCTGGGACTGACTTCTGATCATCCAGACCAAATATCTCTGAACTGTGCAGATTTTCGCAGAATGTCTAGATTTTTGCCTCATATTTTTAGTCTGTTTTTCATAAAATTCTGTTTTTCTGGCAAATTAGTGGCAAATCATTAAAGATTTAAGTTAGAAAATAATGACAGACATTTCAGTTTCACACTTCATACCCTTCAGAAAATTCATGCTAATGAAAACCTGTTAATTTATCAACTTTCTAAGTTTCTAACAGCAATATTTAAAAATTGTCCCTGTATTTGGGCCTTTGCCCCACTTTTTCTTATTGTTTTGTCCAGATTTCTTGCTCTAAGAGGTTGAGAGATATGAGACCAATAGGGATGAAAAAGGGTTTTTGTAAGATATACTTTCTGAGGAGCTTGTCAAGGTCATGTTTAGATCTTAAACAATTACAACTTTCGCCTAAATGCTTTTTTAAATATATATAATTTCCACACTGTCATACATTAGATGGTCCCATGAAGTACTGTAGCTCAAAATGCTAGAATTTATCTGACTAATAGCAGATTGATTGCTACAACTGCCTGTTTCATTTCATGGACAAACATTGCAAATGCTAGTAAGTTTTCCTTAATTTCAGTAAGAATTGAGTATTTTCTTAAAATTGTCACAGTACTGTAAAGAATTTTGTTTTCCTTACTATTTAGTGCCTTCTGCTGACTGAGTAGCAAAGTCTTTCCATTTTCACACCTACAACTTGCATATTTTTGGAAGTATTTAAGAAGTATTTATTACTCACCATTCAATCAATCTTCACTATAGGACTTAAGCCTATATACTGCACAGAAAGCATAAACATGTACATTAACTTTATTTCCAAATCTAGTCAGTGTTGGTGCTGCAACAAGAAAAGAAATGCTAGTAATGATTATATAAATATTTATTTATTCATTTAGTTTGTTTACAGGGATAGCACACGGATCACAGTAGACTATTTGTAGTTACAGTCTGAGTAGAGAAATTCAAACACACACACAAAAAATAGAATAAATTCACAAAATGGAGTAATCACAAAAGGAACTGAAACATCATGTAAATATTATTATTAATATAGTAAAAAAACAAATGTGGATTAATTTTGGTGGTACAAATGAGAGGGAAGCAGCAGTTGAGAGCAGATAGTCGAAGTAGAAGTTGTGAAGGTGAGGAAGGAGCTAGGTGATTTGTCCAGTGGAAAAGCACTTGCAGTTAGATTTTTTTTATGGAGGTATCTTTTGAGTTGTGCTTGGAAAGTGGGAAAGCAGAGACTTCTTTTGGGTGAGGTGGAGGGATTGCAAGAGTTTGGGTGCAAGAATGGACAATTAATGGTCAGTACAGTGCCATTTGGTTTGAGGATTCAGGAAAGAGGGAGATAATTGAGAGAGGTTGTAGGGGTAGTTTTATTATGGAATTTGGCAGCAAGAGGTAGGAAGACACCTGACTGGAACTGGGAGCCTTCTGGTATTGCAGTAGTGCTTTCTAGGGGGAGGGTATTGAAAATGAATTGGTAGATTTAGTTGTCAATAGATGGTAGAGTGGATGAGTTTCTTATAAGCTGTGGCTATGGCTGGGAGCCTGTATTCAAGTTCAGCGAGGAAGACTCCTTTGCCCATTGTATCTCTAACAGGACTGGAGAGAAAGGAAGTTATTTTCCAGGACCAGAAAAAAAAGAGATAATCTTTTTCTGTTGCTTTCAATGTGGTTTTGAAAGATAAGTGACTGGTCTAGCCATAAACCTATGTATTTAAAGGATATGATTGTTTCTAATGGGGAACCATACACCTATGCATTTAAAGGATATGACTGTTTCTATTGGGGAACCACTGAGACTTAACATGATGAGATTGTTATGAGTTGTTTCAACTTTTGTGTGGTTCCAAGTATCATACTTTTTTGTTTTGGAGGAGTTTAAGAATGGCTTAAAGTTGTTTAGTCAAGAATTAAGGGAGTGGAGGTCAGATTGAAGTTGGGTTTGAATAGCTGAATGTGAGGGACAACATAGAAGGATAACCATGTCATCTGCATAATGAGCAATAGGAAAGTTAAGGAGGTTAGAGGGTAGTTTGTTAATAAAGACTGAAAACAGCAGTGGGATGAGTATGGATCACTGTGTCACTTCTCTGGTAAGGACTGCTGGAGGTGATAGTGATAAGCCTATGTTGACTCTAAAACAGCTATTTGTTAAGAAATGTTGAAACCAGGTGACACCTTTGGGGCTAGCCTGGATTTTTTTCAGTTAAACCTCCTTAGAACACTATTAGAGTATAATGCTCTTTTTTACATGTACCTCACCAGATACATGTAGCAACTGGAGAGACCACAGGGCTTTCTCAGCAAGATAACACAGGGCCTACAAACCATGCCATCATGTATGTGGATAGATTAAAGGCCATGTCACTGTAATCTTTATTGTATAGCTTGATGTGACTTCTGCCAGGCCTTCAGGCCAGTCTCTGACCCTGCCTTCATGGGAGTACTGCATATCCAAAAATGTTATATAGCTGATGACATCTGCAGTGTCTGTTAAAGAGAATATAATACTGTCCTACATGCTGGGGTAAGATGCTCTCTGTAATGTCAAGCAACAACTCACACACACACCCAGTTGACTGCAGTAAGAATAGAACCCTTGCCTATGTAATTACACAGACTACAGAACCCAGTACTTTACACAAGCATCACAGCTCAAGTTCAGCTTGGTGTGTGTCAGAAAACACTTTATAGCTGATGACATCAGCAGTGTCTGCTGAGTGCAAGATAACTGTGTCCCACATGCTGTTGTAAAATGCTCACTGTAATGTCAAGCATGAGCTCACACACACATCCAGTTGACAACAGTGAGAATAGAACCACTAGCTAACTAAGTACACAGACTACACAACCTAGTACTTTAGGCAAGCTCCATGGCACAAGTCTGATTTATACAGGAGTGCAGGTGCAAGTATCAAAATACTGGCAATCCATGTCATTGGAGAAGTAACTGGAGGCTATACACTTCTGCTGTGCTGTCTAGATGCACACTCCCACCAAATTGACTTTAGTTACAACAGTACCCCAACCTAAGTACACAGACTATAGAACCCTGTACTTTAACCAAGTGCCACGGCACAAGTCTGATTTATACAGGAGTACAAGTGAAATTATAGTAGATGACATTAGCAGGCAATGTGGGAAACTAGACGTTGGGAGGTATGACCCCCCCCCCCCAGCACTGGCCCAATAATCAAGGAGCCTCAGTCCTCAACACTGGCAACACTGGGAGATGTACACACTGGGTGGATGATAAGTACATACACAGTAAAGTGCAATTTCCCTCAGATATTGCTGCTGAGACACTTGCAGCATGACATCACTTCTTGTCATCTGACTATCCCAGGTGAAAACCACTGATGCAGCTGTAGCATTTAGCATCTCCCTGCAAAAACACATAGACCTTAGATCTTTTGGAAAATGGTGGAAGTCATAAAATAATTTACATTCCTCCACATTTAAAGACCATACAAAAATCTTCTACTTCTAGACATTATGTCTGCTACTGCACTGAATCTGAAAGATAACATCTCTTTTGTTTATGGCCCAGCCATAAAGTAACTCAACCTCAACCATTCTTCTGAAGTGTCAAGTCTGCCCTGTTAAAATATGAACAGGTACAATAGTGTATAAAAATATCTCTTCAGCACACGTCTATACCATATGACATACAGTTCTAATACATTTGTAGCACAGGCATCTGAATCATGTTGCTATTCACAAATGACATACAGCCACTTACAATACTCCAGATAGCTAGGCTGGCAGTAACTCTTTTTGTTACATTTCTCCCCTCACTCCCGAAGACTCAAGCTAGTTTTTTCAAGTGACCCTTGAGAAACACTGCTTGAGAGGGTGCATCTATCTGGGAATACACTACCCCATACCCTCTCCTGAGAGCACATCTGCATTGGCATTGCTAACCCCACTGCGGTGCTGTACTGCCGTGTCATATGCCTGCAACCCTAGGCTCCACCTTAGTAATTTGACATTTTGCTGGCTGGCTCGATGTAGCCATGTTAAGGGATTATGGTCTGTAACTACAGTGAATTTTCATCCATACAGATAAGGATGAAGTTTCCGC
This sequence comes from Protopterus annectens, assembly GCF_019279795.1. Classification (NCBI taxonomy): domain Eukaryota; kingdom Metazoa; phylum Chordata; order Ceratodontiformes; family Protopteridae; genus Protopterus; species Protopterus annectens. The sequence goes on along the minus strand of NC_056725.1, from coordinate 1,840,895,388 downwards.
AATGCCCACACTATGGCTAGACACTTGTTTTCTACAACTGTATAACATTCCTCTCTGGATTGGAGCCTATGGCTGAGATATACAGCTGAGTGCTCTTGTCCCTCTGAGGAAACCTGTCTGAGTACAGCCCCCCACCCTATGGTATGAAGCATCCACCTGCACAACAAATTATTTGCTGTAATATGGACTGGCTAACACGGGGGTCCTCCCAAAGCTCCTTTAAGCTTCTGGAATGATTGCTCACATGCTGGGGTCCACACTACCTTATCTGACCTGGTTTTCCTTGTGAGGTCTGCGAGGGGAGCAGCTATGATACTATAATTGGGGACAAACTTTCTGTAGTACCCTGATGTCCCTAAGAATGTCCTCACCTGCTTTTTGCTAACAGGGGCAGGCCATGCCTGAATGGCTTCCACTTTGGCAGGTTCTAGTCTGATCTTACCACTCCCTACTCTATGTCCCAGGAAGGAGACCTCTGCCATACCCGCCTGACATTTACATGGCTTAATAATCAACCCTGCTCGATGTAGTCTGCCCAGCACCTCCCTGACATGCTAAATGTGGTCTTGCCAAGAATGGCTGTAGATGGCAATATCATCCAGGTAAACAAGAGTGAAATCTCCTGCTCCTGCTAGGATATGATCTACCAGCCTCTGGAAAGTCACTGGGGCATTTTTTATCCCAAAGGGCATCTTTGTGAACTATACAAGCCAAAAGGAGTCACAAAGGCTGACCTTTTTCTAGAGCTGGGAGTCAAGGGCACCTGCCAGTAACCCTTGGTAAGATCAGTAGTGGTAAGATATGTAGCCCCACCCAGCTGCTCTAGGGCTTCATCTGTCCTAGGCATGAGGTAAGTATCTGACTATGTGTGACTATTTCATTTCCTGTACCAGAACCTGGCATTACCATCCTTCTTTGGTACCAGCACCACTGGGGAGGCCCAGAGACTGCTGGACTCCTAGATTACCCCTAGTTCCAACATTTCCTATATCTCCTCCCTCAGAGTCTGTTTGACCCTCTCAGGTACCATATAAAGGGCCTGCTTAATAGGCCTTTGTGGTCCTGTATCCACATGGTGCTGCACCAGGTGGCTGCATGCTGGTTTCCCAGTGAACATGTCCACAAACTCCTGTAACACTGCTCAGATTTCTCAAACCTGGGTAGGGGATAGCTGCTGGGACATTTCTACCCCTTCCACTGCGGTGTCAGTCTGAGAATCACTGAGGAGATCAGTCACGGGATCCCCAACAGACTCCTCCTGCCATCCACTGCAAATAATCAGCACAAGGGCCTCTCTATCATGGTAAGTTGTTATCATGTTAACATGGTACAATTTGTGCCTCTGCCTCCTGCCTAGCAGTTCTGCCATGTAGTTAACATCACTGACCTTCCTTACCACTTTAAAGGGTCCCTCCCAAGCTGCCTGCAGCTTGTTGTGTCTGATGGGAATGAGAACCCAAGCAGCTGCCCTACAGCATACTTTCTAGCTCAATAATTCCTGTCATACCATACCTTTTTCTGCTGTTGGGCTTTTGCAGGGTTCCCCTGGGCCAATGCCATGAGTTCCCTGAGCCTTGTCCTGAGGTTTAGAACATATGCCACAACAGACTCCTTGTGGGATTCACACTCACCCTCCCACTCATCTCAAATCAAATTTAGAGGTCCCCTCACCCTATTCCCATACAGCAATTCAAAGGGTGAAAAACCTGTGGATTTCTGGGGCAACTCTCTGTAAGCAAACAACAGCTGGGGCAAATATTTGTCCCATCTGGTCTGGAAATGCCCATAGTATGGTATTTAGTGCAGAGTTTTACCTCTAAGCCAAACCATTATTCTGGGGATGGTAGGGGCTGGTCTTTATGTGCTTCACTCCACAGTGCTTCCACAGACAAGCCAGCAGGTCTGACATGAAATTGGCACCTCTGTCAGTCAGTATTTCTTTTGGAAAACCTACACTACTGAAAATCTTTAATAAAGCATTTGCCACCTTTTCTGCCTCAATGGAGGACAATGCCACGGTCTGAGGATATTTGGTAGCATAATCTACTACCGCTAGGATATACTACTTGCCTGTGGAACTTGGGGAATTTAGAAGCCCCACAATATCCATAGCTACCCTCTAAAATGGCTCCTCAATCACAGGTAAAGTCATCAAAGGATCTTTGACCTTGTCCCCTGCCTTGCCTACTTTTTGGCACTGGTCACAGGTCCTGCAGTACCCTGTTACATCTCTGGAAATCCCAGGGCAAGTTCTGCATAATATGTCTCTTGGTATGCTTTACACCCATATGACCTGCAATGGGAATATCATGGTCTATGGCTAGAAGTACCAGATGGTAGGCTCTGGCCACTACTAACTGCTGTATTCTCTCACCCTCTAGCCCTCCCTCAGGAGTCCACTCTCTGTACAGTATCCCTTTGTCCCAGTATACAGATTCCCCTTTTCCTTGACAATTAGGTGCCTCACTGGCTACATCCTTCAGGCCTTGTAATGGAGGGTCTGAGAGCTGAGCATGTCTCAGCTCTCTTTTTGTAACCCTTCCTAGCTCCCCTTCCACAGAAAGTCTGGTATTCTCTGACAGTGGTGCCTCACTGTCAGCCTGGGTACTACTACTCACCGCTGCCCTTGCAGTCACTGTGTCCAAGGGAACATCAGTACCCACAAGTGGTTGTGGCTTACCTTCAGTCTCACTGCTACAAGGTAGCTCCCTCTCTGAAGTAGCCACCACACCAGTCCCAGCCTGTCTGGGTCTCACCCATTCTACCAGACCCACATGCCTGTCTCCAAGCTTGACTGCATGTCACTGCACGCACACAAGGTACTGCATTATCAAAATCATTCCTTATCAGGAGATCTACAGGGATATCCTCAAACACACCTACTTGCTGGCTTCCTTTTCCACCCTCCCTGTCAAGGTGAACCCTTGCCAAAGGTATTTGGAATGGGGTTCCTCCTAATGTTCTGACTGGACTAGACTGCCCAAGCAAGTAGGGCTCCTCTGTAACCATTGCAGGCTTCACAATGGTTAGGTCAGAGGCTGTGTATGTCTTAGCAGTGGCCTGTTTCCCATTTACAAAATAGGATATAACCTCTTGTGGTAGTTTGGTACCCTTGTTGTCTCCAGAAAACTTACTGCTGGCATTCTGTCATACCCACTTACTGTTTCTCCCACCTTTTGTTCCCCACCTTGCCTCTCTCTGGACATCTATATGCTACATGGCTCCACTGGTAGCATTTAAAGCATGTAACCCTTGGTCTTGGATGTGTACCTGGACTAGAGTCTTTCCCTGCTACTGGCTGACTCTGTCTGGGAAGTTTAGGTTGCCCACCATGGATTCCCTTAGACCCATGTGCTGCATTGGCTATCCCTTTCCTGTGCAGTGATGCCCTGCTTGCTAAGTATAGATCTCCCTTTTTCCCCAACTCATCTGAAGTAGTACACTGTCTATCAGCTAACCAGATCCTCATGTCCTCAGGCAAAGTACTAAGGGCTTGTTCCCTTACAAAAAGGTCTGCACCCCTTAAAAAGTGGTGACCTGACACCCACTCACCCATTCATGAAAATAAGTACTTAACCCAGCAATATATTCACACACACTTTCATCTGCCTTGCATCTATGCTCATGAAACTTTTTTTTTTGTAAGCTTCAGTTGTTAACTTGAAACACTCTAAAAGACAATTTTTAACTATTATAATTAAAGCAATCGGTATCAGACAATTTAGAAATAGCAGCTACAACTTTACCATGGAGTAAAGGGGTCAGGAACCATACTCAGAACCCTTGATCAACATTATGCTGTTTACATACCCTTTCAAATATATGAATGAAATTATCAAAATTATCCCCCTCTGTAAACTGTGGAAGAAATTTACTGACCTTTGTTGCCTCTGCGGTTCAGTTATTCCCTTCCCCATTACCTCCATGACCCTGGCGAAGAGTCAGCACCTCCTTCTCATGTTGCCTCTGCCTCTTATTCTCCTCAGCTTCCAGATGTCACAGCTTCTCATTTTCCTCAGCCTTCAGACATCTCAGTTTCTCTGCTGCTTCTGTTTCCAAATGTTCAGCCTCTAGTTCAAGTCTCTTTAACTTCAGACAGATTTTTAAGTCCTCTGTGGAAAGGTTGAACTGTTCATTTTCTGAGAGTTGTGCATCCATTTCTTTAACAGTATAAAGTGAATATATGTGCAAAATATTCACCGACTTTGTACTGTCACCTCCAGAGAGAGGAGTGACCACAACACAATTATGTTGTATAGCCAATTGGACCAAATCAAGTGTGTCAGGAAGACACATCTGCAAAAAAGGAGAGCTATGCATGGGATGATTTATTTATTTTATTTTTTTTTTTTTGTGGGACAGCTGCCCATTTTTTTTTTTTTTTTTGAGAGAGAGATGAATGTTGGGGAAGGGATGCAGATATGTCTGAGTGAGGTAAGTTGGGTAGGTGAGAAGCAATTGCAAACAGACAAGACAAACAAAACAAGAGACAGAGATGGTGATGGGCACAAAAGGTTAGTGGACACAATGATTGAGGTGAGGGTGGGGACATCCAGAACCCATGGTCATCAAGCTGGGTGACAGTGAGAATCGAGTCCTCACCCATTGGCCTGTCATCACTGTCAGCTTACTCCGAGGCTGGCTGGAGAACTTGATGTCTCCTTCTCCTCTGGTATGGCAAGTGCCAGAGCCCAAAAAAAACCACAATAGTTATGAAAAAATAAGGCCAGCAGTAAATGGAAGTTGCCAAATAAATATAAATTTATTGAGTAAACATTTTCAAGCAACTAGGCGTGTCAAACACCCCCAGTAATGTACAAAAGTGCTCTAGAAAAAGCAGCAAACTGGTTTCAGCTGTATTAGCTTTCTTCAGTGTATAAACAAAATCAGTAAAAAAGAAATGACACCAGAGCAGCAGTATTAATTGGGTGGCCTTTTTAGCCCTGGTTTGAATGAACATCGATAGAATACATCCTTAATAGGAATTCATTAAATATATAATGCTTTGATTGGTTTGTAATTAAGATGCTTTAAATACTGGTGTCATTTCTTTTTTACTGTTGTTTACTATTGTGTTTTTTTTGGAGGTCTTGCACTTGTCATACCTGCGAGGAGTTTGGATTGTCTACTACGCTTGGTCTTTTTATTGTTGGCGCCATATGGGGGTTGCCACACATCAGGGTAGAGTTGGATATATTATTCTATTTTCATGATTTTAGATTTATACATGCATGGGCTTTCCACTGTTCGGTTAACAGTTTTATTGTATTGAGTTGACTTTGAACAACAGCTGACAACTATTAAGCTTTGGATTATGTGAGGGGATCTAGTTGGTGCTGCCTTATGTTAGTTCCTGAATCTGGTTCAAGCCTTCATTATCTTCTGCATTTACTATCTAACATATTGTTTGTTATATAAATACATCGCCACTCAATTGGGTGGTGTTTGAAGGGGGTTGAGTAGATATATGTATTAGTTTGACATTATATGTTAGATGCATATTAGCAATTTCTGGGTTGTTACTGATTAACCATTATGTGGATGCTATTTTCTTTTTTGTGTTCACCATTCAACACACTGTTTGTTGTTTAAACATATTGCCACTCAATTGGGTGGTGTTTTGAAGAGGTTGAGCAGATACGTGTATTAGTTTGACGTCATATTGATTTTTGGTCTGCATGATACCCAGGTATAATAATGATTTAGTTCTATAGTGTTATTTTTGATTTTGTTAACAAATTGATATGTCATAAATATATGTCATGTTTGATACATGGGAACAGTTTTTGGGTATGTTTCAGAATAACTATTATGCGGATGCCATGCTTTCATTTTTAATCACCATTTGGGGTTTATATTAGATGTTTGAAGTTACTGAACTTCGAATACGATATGATTGACACCATATCATTGAAGTCTAGTAATATTGAAGTCCAGTAACATCGAACACCTAATGAAAACATCACAAAAAGTAAAAAAAATAGACCTACTTGCTTTAAGCAGGGGGGCAAGCCCCCCTGCACCCCCCGCAGCCCCCACTACTTAAATATTCCAACTCCGAGACTGCACTACATTGAAGTAAACAGAAATCTCCCTTAATGGAGAGTTCTGTTTGCCTCTTCGAGGTTCTGTGGTTTCGCTGTTTACATGTCGACAATGTCAGATTCGACATTGTGAACGTTCGCGATTCTGGTATAGACCCAACATTTGGATTGTCTCTTATTTTTTACACCAATAATTATCTAATTGGGTAGTGCTTTTCAAATTTGCAGGAGCTGAAGGGCTTCAGGCACATGATTGGACCTATTCATTCTTGTTATTTTTTTATTGCTTTCAGGGGTATCAATAATCTAGTTATATAGGGCTTGTTAGGCCTTTGTAATCACATATTACATGGTCAATTGGTACCATTTTTGCATTTTTGATATTTGTTGGATGTGCAGGTTTCTCCCAATATATGGTTTATGGTTTATATTGTAAAATTTGAACAGGCAGAAATTTAGGGGGATGTAGTGTTGTGAGTATAGGTTAAAACGAGCTTTCGTAATTACTTTGATTTATGTATCATACACAAAGACTATTATTGCTCCCTGGTATTTTGTTGTTATAACTAACTGGGGAACATAGTTTTGTGTTGATATATGGCTGGATTTGCTCATATTTTTATTTCCCACAAGGACTATTATTGTTCCCCTTTTCTCTAGCCTGAATATACATTATTATATGATTGAGAGGATAAAGACACACTCAATTATACTATATTGACTTACCATAATTTTTCATGTGGGTCAATAACTATTTTTTTAGCTGAAGAAGAATTATTGGTGTCTTGATCATGTTATATGTTTTTTCGGTCCTTGCTTTTTGGACTCTTGCATTTTTGCTACCTCCTTCCAACAATAAACTATTTATTTATTTTATTTATTTATTTTACATTTGTTAACCGGGCTAGTCCAACTGGATACATGTCCATTTTCAGTGGAGGCCCGAGGAGAAAAGCTCCGCTATCTAATACATGATAATTAACAGTATATTGTCAAATACATACAAATATTTAGATTATATCACCCCAGATGGGACTCGAACCCACAATCCCTGGCTTAGGAGGCCAATGCCTTATCCATTAGGCCACTTGATATTTTATTATGCATATATTTTTTATGCACTTTTAAATTGATACTTTTGGTCTATGACTATATAATTCTAACCAGTTTGAATTGGGTCCACTCATTATCTGGAATTTTCCAGTGCACTACTTCCAATTTTTTGGGGGATTGGACCACTTGTTTGGTATGGATTTGACAAGCATCATCAGGGGCTTGTCATCTGATAAGGACGATTTACAAGTATTTGGTTTAGGCGACACTACTCAAGGATATTCTGAACTTAAAATACCTGATCCTTCAACTCAATGTAAGTCTGCCTTTCAAAGACTAACTAAAGAGCTGAAAGGGCTTAGAAGCAATGTTTGGCGTCCCAAATTATTCAAAGCATATCTAACTAAAGGTATTGCCCCTAGGGGCTTAAGAGTCAGGTTACAACCTTTGGTCTATCAGGCTGATGATATATTATTGGAGGAATGGGGCAAAATCCAACAGAATACATCTATGGGTTTTGTGTAGGCCCTTACAGGTTATTATGAATGGACAGTTGATAATGGGGTCAAGGTAGTGGAAGATCTTTGCCTTGAAGTTAAAATTTTTGAATTCTTACCCAACTATAGAGAAGGGTTGGATACACTGGATTCTGGTTTGCTATCTTTGGAACAGCAGCTCAAGGATAGGAAAATGAAAAAATTCCAATGAGATTTAGGAGATTATCAGAACGGTCAGCCCTTTATGCCATACAAGAGCCCTTTGGCAGGTAAGAACCTGAATAAAACATTGCCCGCAAAACGTAAGAGACGTAAATCTAGTCTTAAGAAAACACGTAATACTGTCAGTTTCACTTCTGGTGAAGATTTATCTTTGTTTACGGATGTGGATGGCAACCCCCTTTTACAATCACCAACTCCGAAAAGACGTAGCACGGGTCACCCTATAGGGTTAGGTCCATAAGAGGGGGGAGGAAGCATAGACAGTCCCAACACTTTCGAGGAAATTCTCAAGGTAATGAACAAATGTTGAGTGAATTTAACAATATACATAATATATCTTTTGTGGAACTTTATAAATTACACGGATACCAGGCCGTATAAAATCCAAGTATCTTTTATTGCAATTGTAATAAAAGATACTTGGATTTTATACAGCCTGGTATTTGTGTAATTTATGGTATTTCAATCTGTTTTGGGTGACAGGACATTTGTATTATGTGAAACTTTCTCAGGCGCAGATTTCTGTACTCAATAAAGATCTAAGTTATGTTCCTGGATTTTTGTGACCGAAGATTCATTTGCATCTGATATGATAGCCTTTTGTAGATTGATTAATCTTAAAATACATTTTGATTCCAATACTGGCAGTAATGAGGTTAGATCTTTTAAATTTCAACAATCCAGATTCATGCCTCCAATGTCTAGTCAGGTGTCTCTATTCCAGTCCTCCATCCTGAAAGATCTGCATTATAATTTTAATTAATATGATGCTTTCCATCACAATCTCTTAAAGATTGAACAAACAGCTTTGGAGGAGTTAAAAAATAATAAAGATCTGGTTATATTGCCAGCTGACAAAGGAGGGGTGGTAGTAGTTGTGAATTGGGATAGTTATCATCAAGAGGCACAGAGACAACTTGGGGGTGCCAGGCACTATATGCTCATGCCCCTTGATCCAACTAATAAATTTAAGGTTGAAATTGACAGGTTCCTATTTCAGGCACAACATGAGGGTATCATTACACAATCGTACGTTTATCATCTTATGGTTAGGGATCCTAGACCACAATATATTTATTTCTTACCAAAGATAAACAAGGATCCTCGGTGTCCACCAGGGAGACCAATTGTTTCAGGGAGGGGAAGTTTAACTGAGCCTTTATCTGAATTTCTTACTCTCTGTTTGAAACCACTCCTGGCTTGTGTGAGATCACGTATCCAGGATACCACCCAATTTCTTGGTATCGTCTCCAACAGTCAGTTGGAACCAAGTTTGCTTCTTTGCACATTAGCTGTGACTGCCTTATACACCAATATTCCATATTGGGCAGGGCTAGTGGCCCTGCAATATTGGTTGGACCAAAGTGCTTTATATCCACCAGGCTTTAATACTCTTTTGGTATGTATGACAGAACATGTCCTTACCAAAAATGTGTTTTATTTCCATGGTCAATGTCATTGGAAGTCACAAGGTACAGCAATGGGGGCAACTTTTGCCCCCATTTATGCTGATCTGTTTATGGCCTACCTGGAGACCGAACTGATCTATAATCCTAGTCATAATATCTATTTGGGAGAAATAGATATTTGGAGAATATACCTAGATGATTGTTGGTTGGTATGGAAGGTGTATGTAGCTTATCTCTTGGAGTTTGTTGAATATCTTAAAATAAATGGGGAACTGAGTTTAAGGTCAATTTCGATTTAGACGAAATTACCTTTTTGGATGTGACTATCAAGAGAAATGAAGATAATATTCTCAGTACACAAATATATAGAAAATATCCCCAAAATAATTCCTTACTCCATGCTAGTAGTCTCCATCCACCACACGTGATACAAAACATCCCTAAATCTCAATTTTTGAGAGTAAAACATATTTGTTCTGATAATAATACCTTCTACAAACACAGGTTAGACCTGGCTAATCGATTTCGAAACAGGGGGTATAAAGTGAGCAATATTGCCATTTCTAGCAACTGGACATTTACACAAGCCAGGGAAGATCTTTTACAGTATAAAAACAAGGATAAAACATTAGAGAATCAAAATATTCTAAGAATGGTTATTACATATGGATGCAATACTAAAGCTTTCATGCATATTATCTAGAAACATTGGAATATTTTGCTGTCGGATCAGAAATCAGTCTCTAAGGTGGGTCAGAGTTGCTTCGTCTCCTTTCGATGTGGTAAAACTTTAGGCTCACTTTTGAGTCATTATAAACATTCTTTCCAGGTCTCAGCTGGACCTGTACAACAAACGCTATTCGGTGACAAATTGTGTGATACTTATCCATGTGGTCATTGCACACATTGCTCTAGAGTTTTCAAAATTAAGGAATTTACTAGTCCCAATACTGACAGAGTTTTTGACATAAAGTTTCTGACCAATTGTGGTTAAGATTGGGTGGTGTATTTGGCCTCCTGTCCTTGCTCTGCTTTTTATGTAGTACAGACATCCAGACCATTACGGATCAGGATTTCAGAACATATGAGTGACATAAGGAATCATAAACTTTCTAGTTCACATTATAAACACACACTTAAGCACACTTCTGCCTCCTTTTATTTTATGATCATTGATAAAATGAAAGGAGATAGGTCTCTCAAAAGTGGTTGGCACACAATTTTAAACAATAAGGAAAAGAAATGGATAATTAATTTGGGTGGCCTTTTTATCCCTGGTTTGAATGAACATATCTAGAATACATCCTTAATAGGAATTCATTAAATATATAATTATTTGATTTGTTTGCAATTAAGATGCTTTAAATACTGCTTATCTGGTGTCATTTCTTTTCTACTGATTTTGTTTATGCACTGAAGAAGGCTAATACAGCCAAAACCAGTTTGTTGCTTTTTCTAGAGCAGTTTTATGCCTTACTGGGGGTGGTTGACACTCCTAGTTGCTTGAAAATGTTTAATCAATAAATGTATATTTATTTGGCAACTTCCATTTAGTGCTGGACCTATTTTTTCATAACTATTGTGTTTTTTTGGGCTCTGGCACTTGCCATACCTGCGAGGAGTTTGGATTGTCTGTTTAACTGGGAGTCCAATAAAAATCTTGGACTCCTAGACACCCCATCTCTGTGCCTTAAATCTGACAACTTTTCCAGAAATGCCTGCCATGTTTATCATGGATCAAGAGCAATGGAGAGTATTGATTTCTCATCAATTCCCATTATCACATTTACTGGGAGTGTGCACACTGTTTGAAAATGTTGGGCTCCACTTTCCATAGTACAAAGATTGTGCTCAACAGTGCGCACCTCCAAGCACAGTGATTTGTGCAATGGTAAACGTAGCACAACAGTAGAAAGCAAAGCAAATTCAAGGTTATTGAATGTACAGGCAGTTGTGTATGTGTACAGGCAGTTGTGTATGTGTGTTAGACAAATGTGAAGGCCACGGCAGTCCAGATAGCAGAAATATACTTACAGGAATATAGCACACAATATACCTGCAGTCATACGTTTGGGAATAAATGTGATAATACATAGATAAATGAATACATAACTGACACAATATTATTGCCTCAGTCCTCATAAATATAATTAATATCAGCTACACCATGTCAAGTGTTAAAGTGAGAGTGACTATAATGGGGAGTGGAACAGCAGTAAAAGTGAATGGAATATGCTGTATTCGAACTTAGGACCCTGTGTATGGCAGTCCTACACTTGCACCGTCTGCCACAAAAACGTTGAGAAAATGCTTGTCTATGTTGCAGTTCATTGCTATAAACCGCAAAGTCACAACAGTAAAACAAAGGTTCCAGACCCTGTACCAGATCCAGGACCATCTGTATTCCAGTCCTACACTAAACACCTGCTACCACAGGAATAGTTCCATAACATTCTCTATTTTACTAATCATTCTTAATGTCTCACTGTTAACTGCACAACATTGTTATTGGGTTTGTGTGATGCCCTGTATTATTGATTGAATGCAACCAGTTTCTGTTTTCAGCTGTCTGGGTCCTGTCTGCTTTCTGGGTGAGCCAGTTGTCCACTTTGTGCACTGCTGCACTTCGCACAAGCCAGATAACCACAGCCAAACCTGACATTCATTTTTCTCTGTTTCCCATGTTTGCTCTACATGGCACATAGCACAAACTCTGGCCATTAAAAAAAAAAGAAAGATAGAAAAGGGAGAGGTAGTTGAAATGAGGAAAAACAATAATCTATGGCAAACATAATAGAAAATATTATTGCACATGAGATATTTCTACTTAGGTCTGGATTTGAACTCTTACTCAAATACGTCTTCAGAGCACATGATGGATGCCTTATGAGTCTTTGCTACATGAACAGCTTTGCAGCAAAGGACTACACTCAATATGTACACAACCAACTGCAGCAACATCTATAGTGATATCAAACCATTCAAGTGTTATTTGTACATGTATTAGTTTTTGGAAGCAGTGCACCTAGTGATCACGCAAACTGTCATGATTATTGCTTGCAAATATACAGCTTTGTCTTACATTAGTGTGTTTGTTGGCCATTCTTCCTTTATCTGAGCAGTACCCTGAGACATGCAGTGTGTAAGCCATTCCATATTATTGGCCTTAAGATGTGTTACAATATTAGTTGCCAACAGATGAAGGGCAGGGTAGATATTAAGGAAGACAACCTGTGACTTGCGTGCTGTTTACTTACATTTCCAGCCTTACAGCTAACATTTTGTAGATTTAACCCAATACACCCAGTGGAAGTAAGGTAGCCTGCAGTGCTGCTGTATTTCCTTCTCCCAACCACTAATCAGTCACACTTACAATCCATTACAAATAAACACTGAGGGAGTACCGCCACTATGTTTACGTCTTTTACATGGATCCAACTCTGTGGGATTCAGCAATTCTAATGAGTTCATACCTCATTTGCATCATTATCGTATTAACAGTCCTGAATCTCCACCACAGAAAGACAACCATGTAGGTAGCAAAGTGATGGTGGGGACACTTGTTTATGTTGGAAAGGCTGCACATAATACTATTTCTTCAGGATATATCTGTACAAAGAAGTACTGCACTTCAGAAGGTATGCGTCCATTTGGTCAGCTACATACTGCATATGCTGGATTATATTTAAGAAACATCTGAAACATAGGCTTTACACTTTTATATGTCTGCATTAGGTAGAAGTGTACTTATGGCATGGGTTTGCTAGCCAGGCCATTTCAGAGGTATACATGACTGCCAACACATGAAAATGGGATGCAGTGTGATAAATATGCATAAATGTTTCAGGGACAGTTTCTTTGATAGAACATTTAGCATGTCAAAGACTTTTGTTAGCAAAATGTGTCATTTTTCTGTTCCTTGGGGGGGGAGCATAGATGAGTCACTGTTATGGCACAGACAAGAATAGACTGTTCTTTTGTGTGGGGGGTGAGCAAAGGTGAGTTAATGTTATGGCACAAACATGGACATGTTGCTCTATTAGTGTGATACACAGATATGCCACTTATTCATATTATTACACAATGCACTCCAGATTCAAGACTTACCTTGTAAATGCAGCAGTTGACATGCTTCTGTCCATGTAGACTCCTTTCCGTGGCTGTATTCCAAAAGTTTTGGAATACACAGGACAAACCTGCAAGGAGTCTACACAGATGCTTTATAGTTTATTGAATAGCTCCACATTGTTAGATTGGTTGATTAGCATGCAGTTCAACTGCCTAAGCTGTAATTAGCATGCCTCAGTGTTTACCTGGTTTGCAAGGGGGTGCACATCTCTACATGGCGCTCACTGAATCTAAAACTTTCCATAGCCATGTGCACATCATTCCACAATGTGCACATGGTGAAAAATGACTGTGCAGGCTTTATTGAATCCTGAGGTGTGTTTTTTTTTCCTGTCAAAAAAGTAACTTTTGTGGACTGGTAGCGTTTATCACAATTGCTGCTTGTCTTCCTTGGGGAAAGAGGCACCATTTTCAGCTTGACCATGGAACAGGCTACTGGTCCAACAGTTAGTCCTCCTTCTAGCAAGAAAAAGAAAAATTTAAGTAAATATTCTTATCCAAGACAGCAGCTTTCTGTAGTCTGTATCGGATTTTACCTCAAGTTAACAGAGGATGCACAAAAGTTAATCAGTCTATCAATCAGTCAGTTAGATGCTAAAGCAATAAAAATGTAGTTTTATTCAAGTAAAAAGGCAATAAAAGCAAAATGGAACAGAATAAGATTCCTTGTAAAGTGTATTATGAATTGCATTTTATTGCAGTCTGGTGGAAACTAATGAAAACTTTCTGGTCCACTACAGTTTCTTCACTAAGTTGTGTCATCAGAAGAAAGGGTCAAATTACATTGAGTCAAGAAGCAACTGGACAGCTGCTTAGCATGCAGTAGCTTGAAATGCAAGTTTATTAAACATAATAAATATAGATCCACTGAAGTAACTAAAGAAAAAAGGACTTATGCTAGAATCACAACAGTCACTCAGCATGATGGAATGCAACTATAGTAAAATGAAATGGTACCGAGTGCTTAGAACATGATACTTAAGTTATAGCAATAACCAATGACTGGGTGTAGTAAACTAAAGATTTACCCACAGCTGATGTGGTTTAATCATGAGGGTGATGAAGCTTGCTTGATTAGACCAAGGCAACCATGGGTAAATATTCAATATATCACACCCAAGAGGTGGTTATTGCTATTATACAATGACATTATTTAAGAAAAAAATTACTTACTTTTCTTAAATAATGTCTTTATATAATGTCTCCATTGTGTTTTTCTGCTTTTGTTAGATATCCTGCTGCTTTTTTGATGTACTGCACATACATATGGGACTTGGGTTCCCATGCTTAAGCAATACATCAGTGCTTTGGAAATGAAACAGCAGAGAAAGAAATAAAGATTTCCATTGCTCCTTTTAAAACAAAAGTTGAAATTTGGTTCCTTTTCGGGTACTAGAGAGACAGTATGGAGAAAATACAAGGAAATAAGGTATGTTTCTTTAGTTTTGAATAATGCAACTGATTTTCCTAGTATTTCCTCCAGTCTGTCTCTCTTGTACCTCTGGATTAATTTTATTAGTTTTTTTTTTTTTTTATGGTGGAGAAAACTCTAAAAAGTTATAACATATATTTTTCCATTGGTATATGATTGATTTACAATTTGCACATTGGTTGGGCTGACCAATCAGTGTGCTCATTTTTGAATGTTAATGGCCAGTCATTGTATAATAAAGCTTTACCTACATCTTGGGATGTACTGCTTCAGAAAAAAATAGCTGAGGTTCAGTAACGCCTGTTTCATCTGTTGTGATATATCTCTTAAAAATCAGTTTAAAATATAATAAAAATAAGGGTGTGCAAATTGCACTATGGATGGTAAATAACTGCAAAATTAATTAAAATACAATTTGTATAATTCTCCAGATATAATTTCTATTTTAATTAAGTAGCAGTATCAATGTACTAACAGAATTTTAATTAAATAGCACAATCAATGTCCTAACAGAATAGAGGCAAAGGAATGTGAAATTGTCAAATAAGAAATGGAGGTTTTGTTAAATATCCCCCACTCTTCATTCTTAAAACAAAAATTAAATCATCCTATCCCCAATCTGAAGCATAACCTACAAAAAGCATATGCAACATTATGCAGTTTCAAATAAGTGATCCTCAACTCTCCAGCTCAGTCAAATTAAATTAATGGCTTCATACTCTTTGTACCAAAATATTTTACCCCTAAAATTAATCAATCATAACAATAAATACCTTTGAAATAAAGCCTTTTAATGACTCTACCAGCAAAAAGTATAGAATCGTTCATCATTAAAATCAGACTGATATGGATTGTGTTATCCTATATAATCACATCCAGATAGAACTGAGAGAATTAGTATACTACGACCAAATAGTGCACCTTTATTTTCATTAATATGCACACAGTGGATGCAAATAGCTTCTTATGCTGCACCTATACATGAAACAACACAGAAGCAGAAAAAAATCATGGCAGTCACCATTGTCTCACACTATCAAAACAAGAGTTTTCTCCCAAGGTGCCATCTCACCCAGTGGCTATACCAAAGCACAGGTAAAAGGATACTATCACAAATGGATTAACAGGGAACACATAAACAAGAGTGAGGTCAGGTAAGCATTCCTGACTTGAATACACAAACAGAATATAATTTATTTATTTATTTTACATTTGTTGACCGGGCTAGTCTAGCTGGATACATTTCCATTTTCAGTAGAGGCCTGGGGAGAAAAGCTCCACATAAATTTTAACAAAAAACGTTATAATAAACAAGCAAATGGACAAATCATCATAGATGAAAAGACAAATAAAAAAAAAATATATATAGTACCCAATAACAGATATATACATAAAGAGAATCACATTTCTAAGAATAACATTAATTAGCTGAAATAACATCAAGAACAAGGCACAAAACAGAGAGTAAATTTGATTTATAATATTATATAGAACTAATCTTAGTAACAGAAGGAGAAAGAGAAGCACTAAAGTAGGAGAGGAGGAAGGGAAGCAGTTTAAGAAAAAAGAAGGGAAAGTTGAGAGAGATTAGCATAGAGGAAAGAAGAAACAAAAAACTCTAAAAGGAGGTAGACTGAAGCAGATACAGTAAGGAGAGAGGGAAAGTAAAGTAGTAGGAAAGTGCAGAGTAGTAGGAAAGCGCAGAGGAGGTAAAGGATTAGTCAGGTTTTGAACAGGAACAGAGCCAGTGGCTTTGGAAGTAATCTTTGATTTTATGTTTAAAGAGAGGCAGAGATGTGGTAAGTGTTATGTCGCTAGGAAGCAGATTCCATTTCCTTCCTACAGTATTATTGAATAGAGAGTCACCGGCAGTATTATAAGTCTTTGTTATAGTAGCCATAAGTTTACTGGATGAGTGAAGGGAGTTTAGGTTGTTATAAGGGATTAAACGTTTAGAAAGAATAGGGGTTTTGTTTGGTTGGTATAAAATTTTATGGGCAATAGTGAGTTGAGGGATTAACAGAAGGTTTTGTAGTTCAAGCCAGCCTAGAAGTTTCAGGTTAATACAGTGATGAGTTCTAAAAGGGTTACTAGTGGCAAAACGGGCAATGTTGTTGTAGCAAGTAGCCAGTTTGTTAAGGTTGGCTTTCTTAAGGTTAGTAAAAATTGGTGAGGCATAAAGAAGAGTTGACAAAAGATGGGAGTGGGCAATCTTGGCTCTGGATGATGATGTTAGGAAAGGTTTAATTCTATATAGGCTTCCTATTTTTCTATTGACTGTTTTAATGGTGTTGTTGATATGCTGGTCAAAGGAGAGGTTGTTATCAATTGTTATTCCTAATAATTTTGTTGTTGGATCAGGAGCAATGAGAGTGGCATTATTTGAGGAGATGGTGAAGTCCAAGGGGGTGGACCTAGTGCTAGGAGAGAAAAGGAGAGTTTAGTTTTTTTGGCATTGAGGAGGAGGTTGCGTCTGGTGAACCAAGTTTCTACAGTGTTGAAGACATTTTGAGTAATAGATGAAAGTTCATTAGGAGATGAAGCAGAGCAGATAAGGGTGGAGTCATCTGCATATCGAATGCAGGTAGATTGAGGGATTGCTAAGTGAAGATCATTGATGAACAGGGAGAAGAGAAGAGGTCCTAGAATGGAGCCCTGAGGTACACCGATGGAAACGGGTGTGAGAGAGGAAATTTGGTTTTCCCAACGAACTGCTTGCTGTCTATTGCCAAGGTAGGATGTAAACCAGTTAATGGCAAGATTATCAAAGGAGAGGGATGTAAGAGTGTTAATTAAAATGGAGTGGTTGACCATATCGAAAGCTTTAGAGAGGTCAATGAAGAGAGCAGAAGAGAGAAGATTGTCGTTGCGGTTCCTATTGATAGTATCTACAAATGATAGGAGAGCAGTGGTAGTACTGTGATGTGGTCTGAAACCGTGTTGACAGTTTGCTATTATGTTGTTTTGAGAGAGATGCTGTACAAGTTGTTGGTGAATACATTTTTCCATTATTTTTGCTAAGGGAGAAAGGAGGGCAATTGGTCTATAGTTTGAGTACTCAATGGAGTTTCCACCTTTATGTAAAGGGATAATATGGGATATTTTCCAGATGTCTGGGATGGTTCCCTCTTGGATTGTCCTGTTTATAAGTATAGATACTGGATATGCAATTTCTTTGGCAGCTTTTTGGAGAAAAGTGAAGGGAGCTTGTCAGCAGAAGGGGTACAAGGCTTCAGTTTGTGAATAAGTCTAGAGATGAAAGATGTAGGAATAGGTTGTATTTTAAAGTTATTTGAAGGGTGTCTTTGGTTTATAGGTGGGCTGGAGTTATTAGTGCTAAGTTGTTTAGCTAGTGATAGAATAGTGTCAGTAAAAAAGAGTTGAAAGCATTTGCAGTGAGGTGGGGAGTATCTGGGTCGGCATTGAGAGGGGTGGGAGTTTTGGATGTTCCTGGGGAGAGGAGTCTATTTATAGATGACCAAAACTGTTTGGGGTTGTTATGATGAGTTTGTTGAAGTTTGCAGTAGAAGGTTTTTTTGTCAGTAATTATTGCTTTTTTAGTCGAGTTTCTAAGTTGGCGGAAATGAAGAAGGTCAAGGGAATTTCTATGGTTTCTCCATTTGGCCCAGACTTTATTTCTGGAGAGAATTAGCTTTTTAGTTTCTTTAGAGAGCCATGGGGCAATATTGGGTTTCATTCTGATGGTGCGTTCAGGAGCATGGTTGTTGAGAATGGATAAAAAAGTGGTATTAAAGTATGATACTGCATTTTCAAGGGGAAGAGATTTCAGGGGGCTCCAGTTGCATTTGCTGAGTTCATTTTGAAATAGGTCTATATTAAAATTTTTAGTAGAGCGTATTTTTTGAATGTTAGGGGGGTTTGGGAAATCAGTTCTTTCTCTAGTAATAAAGGTTAAAGCATGATCACTTATGTCATCAGGCAGGATTCCTGATTGTATGCGTGTTTGATTTTGTTTATGAGTATCCAGTCTAAAATACTCTCTTTATTGTTAGGCTTGTTGATTCTAGTGGTTGAAGTAATAGTCTGGGTGAAACCATATAGGTTCATATGAGAGGAAGGATTATCTGCATTGATAGTGTTCCAGTCAACATTGATGTCACCTAGAATTATAGTTTCTTGGGGGTAAGTAGTAGATACCCAGCTGAGAAAGGGTTCTAGTATGGGTATATTGTTTCCTGGTGGTAAGTAGATGCAGATAATGTAAAGGGATTTCTTGGTGTTTATTTGGAGTTTTGTTATGATGGCTTCTACTTTGCAATCTGGGGTAGGATAAGCTGGAAGAGTAGAGATATTAAGCTGATTCTTAAAAAGAATTGCTACTCCACCACCTTTACGTTTTGGTCGGTCAAATCTTATTATGCTATAACCTTGGGGTGTGATCTCAGTGTTTTTTGTTTCTGGTTTGAGCCAGGTCTCTGAGAGGCACAGAATGTCAAACGAATGAATATCTAGGAGGGCATGTAATTGAGCTATTTTGTTATTTATACTATGAATGTTTAGGTGTCCTATAAGGAGGGAGTCATTGATTTTAGGTGAATTAGTTTTGGGAGAGGGATAAGCTGGCCCAGGATTAGGGTGGATGTCTCCATCTTGTAATGTAAGAAGATTAGGTTTAGTTATTAAATGGTTCTTTAGAAAGATTTGAAGTATTAGTTTCTTATTGGTAGGATATACATACTTAAGGTGGGAGAGTCTGTGGTATTTAGGTAAGAGATAGTTGGGATTAAAGTCAGCCAGTGCCCCCAAAATCTATTAAAATGATATCAAATACTAAATTCATCAAAAGATGAGAACTAACATATGTGATTGACACTGTGAGTAACTAATCCCAGAGCTGCAAGTATTCATGGCCTAACTGAATCTATGGGAAAAATAACCATCTCAAATTCTTTTTTTTTTTCAAAACAGGTTTATTGTTTTAACATACAAGAGAAATATCATAACAATTTTATACAAGTAATTAAAATAGATATGATTATAACATTCAACAAAACAACTAAAGTATTTACAAAGACATCCACTACAATCAGATCAATTAATTAAACTAAAATACCATGCTATTGAAATTAGGATTTTTTTAACAAATTTTGTAAATTATCCCATACAATATAATAAGATGTTTTTCTAGTTGTTCTTGACCTAATTGTGTTTATTTCCATATGGCACACTATATTCATAACATTTTTAAATTCATTGAACGAAGGAGGTGTATCTGAAATCCAATTTCTGGTTATTATTTTCCTAGCCACTGCTAAAATAGTCCATAACAAGGGAAGCTTAACCTTTTTAACACTTTGAGGTACAGGTGTGTTGAATAATATAAGAGCTTTAGAAATAATGAAATTATCTGTAAAAAGAGCCTGCAAAAATTCATTAATTGACTTCCAGTATTCTTTCAATTTTATACAGTCATAAAACATATGAGCCCAGTCAGCATTAATTTCTACATTACATCTCTTACATAGATTATCTTTATTATTTATTTTATTCATCATCAAAGGTGTATAAAAAGATCTATGTAAAAATTCCATGTATAAAGTCTCCAGACAATGGAAGACGTAGTTCTATAGGCAGATTCCAATATATATTGTTTATCTTGTTGATTTGGTGGGTCCCCATTAATAGAAGTGAAATAATTCCAGTATGAATCTACACTGTAAAAGTTTCTTGTCTGATAATTTTATGTATGTATGAAAGTTTACCTTTATCAGAAACTTTATGTTGTAAATTTAATATCAAGTAATCAATCAGTGTTGGAATAGATTATTTAACTGTTATAGACATTAGATCTATTTTATTAATGAGATGTTGTCTAAAGGTCTGAATCTCTAACCAGCAAGTTTCTCTTAGATCAAATTCTTGTTTTAAGAAATCTAGATTTTTAACTTTATTATCAGATATCAACTGATACCAGTACTTTAGATCATTATCTATAGCTAAATGAGTTCCTTCAGAAGTAGATGACAAAAGCATACCCTGAGTATACATTATAGGGAATATAATAAAATTCCATTCCCTATACTTAGGGTGCATGAATATAAAGTTATGATAGCTAATAATAATATTTAATGGGTAACAAACCATATGTTTAGGTGTAATAGGTGAAGTACAAAATTCCTTTAATAACCATAACATGGAGTTATTTACAATCATATTTTATGTGTTAAGGAGATTTTCATGAAGTGCATACTAATTAGCTCCCAATAATCTTTCCATTTTGCGACATATGACTGATCTATTAATAAAGTAATAACTTTTACAATAGAAGAGATAGTATATAAATTAAAGTCTGGAAAAGAAATGCCCCCTTGAGACCAGCTATTAGTATGTTTCTTTAATGCAATCCTAGGTCTATTAGGTGCCCATAGGAAATTTAACATTAGTGTATTCAGTTTCTTGATAATTATTTTTGTAGGTGGAAGTATTATTGATTGTATTAAGTATAAAATCTTGGGGAATATTATCATTTTAATAATTGTAAGTCTCTCCTCCATAGTAAAAAACATATTATTCCAGGTATTAAAAAGAATTTGTATATTAAGAAAACAGGTATTATAATTATGATATATAATAGATTTAATATCTTTAGATAGTATTATACCTAAATAAGTTATCTGACCTGAATTGGGTACATATTTAGTAAAATCACTAATGAGAATATTTTTTCATGTATATATAGGTAGTATTTTAGTTTTTTCTTCATTGAATATTAAACCAGAAAGACTTTTAAAATTCATCATTTTATCAAATAGAGACTGCATAGAAGAATTAGATCCTGCTGATGTAATTAGAACATCATCTGCAAAAAGTTGAATTTTGGATGTTGTATTTTCATCTATTTCAAAACCCCTACTGTTTCTGATCAAATTAGCCCAAGGCTCCATTACTAAAGTGAATAATAGTGGAGAAAGTGGACATCCTTGTTTTGTACCTTTAAAAATGGGTATTATTTGTGAAACATATGTTCCTACCTTAATATAAGCCAATGTTCCTTTGTATAAATGCTCAATTAGATTTACAAATGCATCTGAGAAGTTTGTGCACTTCAGTAAGGTAAACAGATAGTCCCAACTTACTGAATCAAATGCTGAACTTATATCAAGACTAATAAGTGTTAAATCTTTCTTTTTCCTATTTGCAAAATCAATTAATGTTAAAGTTCTTCTTATATTATCAAAAGTATTTCTATTTACAATGAAGCCTGTCTGATCTATATCTATAATGCCGGGGATGATTGTCTTCAATCTAGCAGCAAAAATACTCATAAACATTTTATAATCAACATTAAGTAATGAGATGGGCCGATATGAAGTACATCTAGTTGGATCTTTATTAGGTTTTAAAATTGGTGAAATAAATGTATATTGCCAAGATGGGGGGGTTATTAACTCAGTTTGGGCCAAAATAAAAACCTTATGTATTAATGAATATGGACTTTTAGAAAGGATTTTATATATCTCTGGTATAGTACCATCATTACCCGGTGCTTTGTTTGATTTAAGCTTATTTATTTGTGTAATAACCTCTGTATATGAAATACTTTTGTCCAATAGTTTAATCTGTTGTTTATTAAGCTTTTTATTCATGTTTGTGGTTATAAACTCCTTTATTTTATCTTTAGGTTCCATGTTAATGTTATTATGGCTAATTTTGTGAAAGTGATTTCTAAATTCATCTAGTATTTCTGGTATACTAGAAACATTCTTCTTTTTCCTTAGAGAAAAGATTTCTTTGATATGGTTTTGTTTATTCAACCTTTTGTTTTATTTTTAAGTCTATGTAAGTATTTGGGGCTTATTGAATAAGACAAAACTTGTATTTCTCTAAAGTTATTTTAACTTTATGAGTTAAAATTTCTTTGTATTTCTCATTTAGTTTGTTTATTTCTTCAATAACTTTCTTGTCCATAATATTTTCTTTATTATTATGTTTATAAGAGTCTAATTTACTTTGAATATCTAACAATTCCTTATCCCAAGATTTCCTTTTATTATTATACCATCTGATACTTTGTCCATATAGATATGATTTTAAGGCATCCCAAACATAGATAATGGAGACTTCAGGAGTATTATTTATGTCTAAAAAATGTTTTACTTCTGAAAGTATATATTCTTTATAGTCTTTTAGTTGGCTTAAGTATGCTGGTATCCTTTTGTTCTGAACATTATGAGTATTTTATCATAAATTCAAAAACAATTGAATTATGATCAGATACAGGACATGAAATGATTTTGGAATTAATTAAATCTGTTACCATCTGGTTAGAAATAAAGACCCTATCTATTTTTGAATAAGTTTTGTATCT
This sequence comes from Protopterus annectens, assembly GCF_019279795.1. Classification (NCBI taxonomy): domain Eukaryota; kingdom Metazoa; phylum Chordata; order Ceratodontiformes; family Protopteridae; genus Protopterus; species Protopterus annectens. The sequence continues at coordinate 1,840,872,274 of NC_056725.1, read as the reverse complement.
GTTAGAAAAAAAGGTGTATGGTAATGATTTTGAATCTATCTGATTATTAATATCATTCAAATGATAAGAATTAGCAAAATCATTTAAATGTTTTGCATTAGATGTAATTCTTCTTTTTCCTATAGTGGAAGTATCACTTTCATGTAGTATACAATTAAAGTCACCAGCTAAAATAATATCCCCTATAGAGAATGATATGATCTTATCAAGATGATGTTTCACTGTATTAATACCAATTCCAGGTATCCAATATACATTAATTAAAGTGTAAGTCTTCCCATTAATTTGTATTGTAACCATACAAAACATTCCTTTGTCATCCTGATAAGACTTAATGGTTTTAGGAATGGGCATACTTTTATTCCATAAAATAGCCACTCCTCTTTTTTTGAGTGTGCTCTGAACTAACCAATACTGTATATTTGTTTGTGGCTAGTTTATCAATATCTTTTTCAAGAGATGGATTTCTTGCAGGAAGACTAAGTTGGCCTTATGTAAATTAATGTATCTTATTAGGCTTGCCCTTTTACACGGATTATTCAATCCATTAATGTTTAAAGAAATTCCTTTTAAAGATGTCATTTGGCATTTTTAAAACTTAAGAATCTTATGATCAAAATAACAAATAACAACATAAGTAATGCTACATCTCCTCCTTTAGGTGTACCTTTAAATATAGCTGTATTTATTGAATCTCTTATGGGATTTTGTATAGGATTCAATTTTGTTTGTAGTGACAATGAGTGTACAAAATATATTGTGGATGTCAAAACTATATACATATAACAATGAACAAGTGAAAATAATGTAAGGATTAAACCTTGCATCCAGCCTGGAGTTAAAAACTCCAACTTAGAGTAGTATTTACCACTCAAGTTAACCCCCTACCCTAAGCAGCAGTACCTCAGCTACCACCTTATCAATTTAATACTGGTTATATTTAACTTAAATTAACAGCTTTCAATTCAATTATCTAGCAAGACAAGACTACACATTTGATAAAACAGCATCATATAAACTAAAATATATATATATTTTTTAAACTATTCATACTACTATATACATCTATGTAATATAATACACTTGTATTCAAATAGCATTCAAATAATCTTGATATTAGGAACCAAGAGGAGAGAGAGAAATAAAAGACGTGAAAGAGGGGGAGAGAGTGAAAGAAAGAGAGAGAAAAAAAAGGAAGGCATATTTACATATTAATTTATTCAAAGTATGTAAAAATAAGTTCTAACATTCATTTAAATCAAAAACTTTAGCTAATATGGTTCAGACATTACATATATTAAGATGCATCTATTTTCTGTCATGTAAATGCAGTCAACAGCTTCCAAAAAAAAACTTGAATTGCTTGTATATGAGCATTTTACTCATACTCATTATTGTCAATAGAATAAAATATTATATTTATAGAAATTGTTATAAATCATACTGCATAGTTATGCAAATACTCAGAAACACTTGCATTATTGTAAAAAAAAGCCATCTGTATTTTGTATGTCTATACTACTGCTTTAAAATATATCACATGACAATTTCTTCCAGAATAGAGTTATAAAGTTATTTATGCTTGTCAATCAGATGAATTAAATGAGTTATAGTAATGTATATGTTTGGAACATAAGTTTTTAACACAGATTAGTATGCTGCAGTCAAATAGATTTTCAAAAACACTTGAATAAATGTTTCATTTTCTATGCCTTCTAAAATAAGACATTTACTTACTACAAGAAACTGCATCATTTAAAATCATTATAACTGACATATTTTATGAATTATAATATAGATATTTAAGTAATTATATAAAATAACTCACATTTAGATGTTAAAGAGTTCATTTTCCTTCACATAGTCGCATTTGCATCAGTTCTACTTCCTGGTAGAGTGTTCTTCCTGAATCTGTGATGTGTCAGTGTGATATCTGGGTCAAAGGTCAAATTGACTGCTTTCAGCTTCTCTGTGAGAATTCTGAGAGTTGAAGCTTTTAAAACAACTCGATGACACTGTTCATGATGTAGCCCACATCCCAGATTGTCTCCCTTAACATTTTGGCGGGAAACTTGTTAAAAACTAGTGACAAACATTCATTTAGCAGTGTAAATGCATCTAAACATGACAAAACCTGTGCAATGTATTTTACAGGTTAGTACAGCCTCTATGTAAGTGAAATTAAGCCCAAAGTTATTAATAAGTAATAAAACTCAATATTTTTGTCCCAACTCAATTTTTATGCAAATCTTATTATTTACTGTGTCTATATGATCAAAAGCATTTCTATATATTAATATGAAAAAAATAAAGAGAAAGAATAAAGAAAAGAAAAAGAGAGTAGAAAATAAAAGAGTGTAAGGCATAAATAAAAAAATGTAAGAGAAAGCTATAAGAAGTATATACAATGGAATATTACTTACTGTTTATATTAATAGAGTTAAAAATAAAACATATTATTTACTATTATTTAGTTCTAATTATTATTAGTTAAAGCATGACAGATTATTTACAAACAAGCATAAGCAGTATAATCGAGAAAGTATAATTAGGAATAGCATTTGAAGAACATATAAACTTTTATCAAGCAATAGATATGTTATTATTCTATTAACCATATTTTCATTACTCTTCTCTCCCTGCCGTCCCCAGCCTTTACCCACTACATAATCTAAATAGAATGTCATTGTTTAAACAAAGAAAAGAAGAAAAGGAGAAAAAAGAGAAAAAAAATGTATCAAATTACTGACCTTACTTCTCTTTTTCAGAAAGAGAAACAAATTGAATAATAGCTTGTTATTAGTTCCTCAGATATTTTGACTGGTTATGAAACAAAACATTTCTTTGCACACAGAGAATAACTTTGATTAAATCTTTTTCAGAATATTTGTGGCTTTCTGGAAATGCAGGAACTATATTTGAAAAGATTAATAATGAAGTAAAATGATGAGAGAAAAAAGAAAAAAAAAACATAGAACAAATCATTTGTTTTTTAGTCTCTTCTTCTTCTCTGAAGTCTTCCACGAAGTTTCAGTTGCCAGTCTCTTTAATGAAGGACTAGCCCATTCCATTTCCTCTATTTTATCCAAAATCTTATTTTTTGATAAACAGTAAAGCAGAGTCTAAGTCATCAAAAATTTTAGGACCATCAGGAAGGAAGATTTTTAACTTGGCAGGAAACAGAAGGTATGTTTTAAACTGTGCTTTTTTTAAGCTCCCTTATTAGTGGCAGAAAAACTTTTCTTTTAGCTATTACCAAGGAAGAATAGTCATTGTCAAAATGCACAGTTGTCTCATTAATCTTAACAGGAGCTTTAGCCCAAGCAGATTTAAGAACCATCTCTTTATCAAAAGATGATAGAAATCTAACTATAACTGATCTAGGATGGTTTTGTTAGAGTTAGTATTAGCTATAGATCTATGTGCTCTTCGATACCAAAAGAGAATGCTTCTGGTAAGTCTAAAGTTTTAGGGAGCCATGTTGTTAAAAAAGAAGTAATATTGTTACCTTCAATATTTTCTGGCAGTCCAAAAATCCTAATGTTATTGCACCTAGATCTATTTTCCAGGTCATCCAGCTTTGTTTGTAAATGTGTATTTTGTTTCAGCAGAAACTCAATGTTGATTTCCTCTTCTTGGATTCTATTTTCCATGTCATTCACAGCTTCTTCTATGCCTGTCATCTGGATCTTCTGTTGTTGCAGGTCTATATGTAACAAGTCTATTTGTTTTGTAGTTTTTTCTATGAAGGTATCTATTTTATTATCCATTTTATCCATCTTAGCAGTAAGTTGCTGGATTATAGTTATCAGAGACTGAAGTTCTTTCTTGATGCTGGAGTCTTGAGAATTTGTCTTACTGGAACTCATTTCAGACTGATAAACTGACAGGAAAATTTCCAAAGTGATTTCTGACAGGAATATTGTTAAAATTTCCTTTCTTTTTTACATATAGTTCAAGAACTATATAAAACAAACATATTTAGAAAGAAAATTACTTCAAAAATTAATTTTTTAAGTAATTAATTCCTGTCAGTGTAATGAAATTGGTGGAGCTGAAGAAATTTGCTGCTATCCTGTGTTCATCCTTGGCCACGCCCCCAACCATCTCAAATTCTGAAGTTATACATGACTGAATAAAAGACTCAAAGTGGCCTCTGAGACCCAAAGGGTGCAACTTATACAAAGGAACATTAAGGTGTAAAGAAAAATAGATGCTCTCTCAACTCAGGACTGGCAAGACCAGACAGGGGGAGAAGGCAACTACACACACCACAAAACCAGTCTCACATAAAGCTATCACAACAATGAATCAAACACATAAACACACAATGACATACTCAGGAGGCTCTGAGCAAAAATTTACCTAAACAGCAGAGGCCTCCAAAGCAGACAACCAAGCAACTGCCACCTCATGACACACCACAGGCAACACATAAACCACAAAATCAGTGTACAAAGCAGTCACAGCCCTTAAGGCCAAATACAACAACAAACATACTTGTCATAGGTGACTCCATAGTCAGACACACTGATGTCCCACTCACCAAGCTGAATAAGGAGAGGGTCACAGTAAGCTGCCTATCGGGCTCTAGAATCCGCCACATAACACAAGCACTCGGGTCACTCCACAGCAAGTACAAATATGACACAGTCATTGTCCATGCTGGTGTGAACGACCTGAGACGTACCTCCCTGGACTACATGAAAAGAGACATAGAGGAGCTCTCTGATTATGTAGCCCAGGCAGGTATGACCCTGACCCTGAGCAGTATCCTTCCTTCACCAAGAATGATGCCACAACATATCAGCTTTAACAATTGGCTTAATTTCTGGTGTCATTCAAAGGGGATCCAGTGTCTGTCTGCCTGGGATGACATACTTGACAAGCCACGCTGCTTCGCAAGGGACGGCTTGCACCTGTCACCCCTGGGATTCCGGATATTGGCTAAGGCTCTTGCCACCCCCATAGTGTCTTTTTTAGGCAAGGCTCAAATTCTAAACCTACCACCCTAGAAAACAAAAATGGGAAGAAACTAAGGGTAATGCTGCTCAATGCCAGAAGTCTAAATCTCAAAATGCACACACTCGAGGCCCTTCTCAGTATGGAGAACATTGATGTCTGTGCTGTAACTGAAACCTGGTTCAAGGCTCCTGAGAGCACCCGGCACTATCAGGTTTTACCTCATATCATGCGTTTCGCCCCAAAACCCGGACCACACCACAAAAGGAGGGTGTATCCATATTCATCAAGGATACCCACACCTCCAGGTTGGTGGCAACGCACGAAGCATCGGAAACCATCCAGGTGCAATTAACCATAGGCAAAACTGCTCTACAATTTGTAGCATGCTACAGGCCACCCTCTCAAACTCAGGAACCCCACACAGCCTTCCTGAAGACACTGGAGGGTATAAATGTATCTCCAAACACCATTATATTGGGTGACTTCAACTACCCAAATATAGACTGGGAACATTACTCAAGCCCCAACTTTTTAGCCCAAAGGTTCCTGGAGTTCATAAATTCAAATGCCATGGAACAACTAGTTACCGTTCCCACAAGAGGAGAAAATATACTAGATCTCATCATCACAAACATGGGGACAAAATGCTCCACACCGGAAGTATATCCCTCATTGGTGAGATCAGATCATAAACTAATCTCACTGGAAATCCAGATCCCCCCACCCCAAACAAAAAAGACCACAGTGAAGAACTTCTCTAAAGCAAACTTCACACTACTCAAGACTGGTGTGGTATCCTTGAAGGCCCCCAAGCCAGTGGAAACCACAACCCAAGCTGCGGAAGCCCTTACAAATGCCTTCTACGAACACCTCCAGGACTGCATGGATCAGGCAATCCCTAATAAAACCAAGACTCTTTCCACCAAGGGCAAACGTCCAGTCTGGTGGACCCCAGCCATAAACAAACTTTACAATAAGAGGAGAAAGCTGTTACATGATAGAGCAAAATCCATAAAAGGGAAGACACCCTTGATCATTATTAGTAAAAAAATACGAGCACTCATAAAATCATCCAAGGCCAACTTTGAGAGAAAAATTGCCATAGATTCAAAAGACAATCATAAGGCCTTCTTCAGCTATGTTAGAAACCTGGGTGGAATCTCCCAGATATGCTCAGAATTAGTCCAAAATGATACAAAAATCACTGAACCCACAGACATTGCCAACATACTGGCAGACAGGTTCAGTGCAAACTTCACCCCCCGTCTCCCCCCCAAAAGGAGAGATAACTATCCCAGTGGAGTGTAGCTTCCCAGACATCTCAAATGCGCAGGTAAAAGTTGCTCTCTCTAAAGCTAAAAACACAGCATCAATGGGACCGGATGGTGTCCCCGGCTGTGTGCTACACGAACTCAATGAGGAACTAAACCCATACATAAGGCAGCTGTTTAATCTCAGTCTTACCACAGGATACGTGCCCAAGGAGTGGCGTACGGCAACTGTGGTCCCACTCCACAAAGGCGGTGCCTCTACGGACCCTGGTAATTACCGCCCCATAAGCTTAACAAGCCTGGTCTCCAAAGCTATGGAGAGGATCATAATGGAACTCATAAACAAAGACATAGGGGACTTGCAGACATTGGACCCGACCCAGTTTGGCTTTGTCAAGGGCAGATCATGCCTTTTGAACTTGGTCGACTTCTTCGAAACAGTCACCAAGGCCATTGATGAGGGAAAGGCAGTCCATACAGCCTACCTTGACCTTGCAAAAGCTTTCGACACAATACCCCACTCAGGTATTATAGAGAAACTTACCAGCTTAAATGTAAACCCATATGTCACAAGATGGGTTGCAAACTGGCTAAAGGACAGAACCCACAGGGTTAGAGTTGCTGGCACCATGTCAGACTCCAAGCCAGTCACAAGTGGTGTCCCACAGGGCTCAGTCCTTGGCCCCCTGTTGTTCGGCATCTACTTCTCAGAAGTACAGGCAAACATAGGAGGACTATGGCTGACAAAGTCTGCAGATGACTGCAAACTGGGCGCCATAATGGAAAGTACATTGGACACAGATATCCTTCAGAGGGGTCTCACAGAAACTGATAGCTGGTGCCAGAGCCATGGCCTGAAGTTAAATGCCAAAAAATGTATAGTCATACCCTTCGGGAAAAACAAGGTAACCCCAAGCTACCATATAGGTGGCAATCCACTAAGCACAGAAGAGGTTATCAGGGACCTGGGGACCCAGGTTGACAGTGGCCTTTCTTTTGACACTCACATTGCTAAAGTGGTTAGAAAGACCTTCTACATTGCCCACCTGATCATGAAGGGTTCACATCCAGATCAAGTGAGGTCATTGCTCCCTTGTACTCTTCACTTATCAGACCAATGATCGAGTACAATGCCCCATTTGGGATGTATCTCACCCGACACCTGCAGCAATTGGAGAGACCCCAAAAGTTCCTCACCAAAAGGATAAAGGGATTCCAAAATCTGTCATATGCTGCCAGACTGAAGAAACTCCAGCTCTATTCAGTCGCATACCGTCTGCTCAGAGGTGACCTGTGCCTGACATACAAGGCCATGTCCAACCCGGAATTAATGGACATGCTCCACCTCAAAAAATCCAAATCTACCAGATCCACTAGAGCAAGCAACTTAAACCTTAGCACGGATATAAATAAGACATGCTGGAGGGATAGATTTGTCACCCAGAGACTCCCTATGCTGTGGAATAAAATCCCGGTCCATGTGAGGCAGAGCACCTCGCTGGCTCTGTTCAAGAGAAATCTTGACCGGTGGATGGGAGATCGTAGGTTTACCCCGGGAATCATCTCTGTGTCACTGCTGGACAGAGGCACAACACACTAATGGGCACAATATTTTTTAACATAAGGGGTGGTGTAAGCCACAAAACTTTGGGCTAGGCTTATAAATGCCTTAGGGCAGATAGCCTAGTATAAACCTATGAACCTATGAACCTATTCCTGCAGAACAAGAAAGGAAAGGTTCACAAATTCCCATCAAAACTCTCATCACAAAATACATTGCAATGAAGAAGAAAGCAGAAAAAGAAATGAGGAAACTAAAAAAACTTCAACAGTGAAAAGGAATCTATACATTTCTAAGTTTAAAAAATGAAAGGGTCTCTGTTTAAAATAATTAGAGACTTTTTCTAAATAATACTTTGCACATTAATTGTAAGGAGTAAACGTCAAGCCGACAAAATTGCCCAAAGCAAGTGAACATAAAGCACAGGATTCCACATTTCTTATATGGAAACACTGGTTACCACTTAGAATGATGTGTGCAGGGAGTCAGCCACAGATGAATAACTGAAGAGTGGAAAGGAGCACAGGGAAATAAACAAAAATCAAAATAATAACTATACTCAGAAAAACAGCACATGAAAAGGAAAAGGTTAAATGCTGAATCTACAGAGGCACTGAATAAAAGCACAAACTTTTTCTTCAAAGTAGGACCTAGAGTGGCCTTGGATCTCTTAACAGAAATGGCAGTATTTCATGTTTTTGCATCTAACTGTCTCTGAAAGGATGCATGGGGCCAGTCCACTGTATCTATCTCTGACAATGTGCTATTGATAAGAAAGATTCCATTTCTTCCAAAGTATCATTCATTCTTCAAGAGACAAGAAATGTTTTAGTCTAGTAGGATAACCTAAATAAGTTTAATGCTCTTTTGTCTCAATGCTTATAACAAAGACCAGCAAGACTTTTCTTCATTGTTTTAGTAGAAAAATCATTATCCCAGTCAATAGTATTACTACTTATTTTAACCTGTGAGCTTCCACAATAAGTTTTTAGTATTGGTTCTTTTTATCCAAGTTTTATGTAATTATTAAAATTACTAGGAGGTAAAACGGGATTAGGTAAAGCTTTTACTCGTGACTTGTCATATCTTGCTGTACCCATGGATAAACCTTTTTTTTGTAAAACTAAAGGGCTAGGAATCAAACTTGTGAGTAAAGTCACCATGTTTGTCCCCCTGTATCTTCTTTGATATTCAAACATATATTTTACTATTCTTTGTATTACTTATTTTCACTTCTTTTAGTTTTCAATTAAAAACTATTTTACTTTAGCAAAATCAAAACCCTACATCCCATCCCCCCTCAGTCTTCCATCTATATAATTTACAACTACTTCCATACTCATTATTTACTATACTTGTTGTCAGACAATATTTTTATGATTTCATTCTGCTTAGCAAAGCTGCCATATGTGGTATCATTTTTTAAACTCTTCTATAGTCGACGTAAGATCTTCCATAATGGCAATAACATGTTGAATACCCTTTCTCAGAGACAAGTTAGACTGAGTTGATTGAAAAATTTATCTCTGGGTATTTAGCTAAATCACCAAGAAAGCAGGAAAGATAATCTGGTAAAAATAATTAAGATATGTATTTTCACAAGACAATAAATCTTTACTTAGTTAAATAAATTTCAAAGAAAAAAAATAAAATGAAAAAAAATCCTTAGACCGAGGAAGAATGTTTTCTTGTAAGAGTAATTTTTTTTTCCTGAGGACCTTCTGTCAAGTGTTTCTGCTCAGCTGACATTTTAGATGGTGGAACAGATTCCAAAAGCTATTCGCAGACAGTGCAGCATGCTGAAAGAAGACTTCAGCATACCAGCTGTGTATGCAATTTAAGAAGACACCTTGCAATCAGTCCAAGGACTTAATTCTTCAGTGCAGGATAATTAGGGATTCTGTTCACACCCATTGGTTTCCAAAACACATTATTGCACACCTAATGCAACTTAAATGTGTCAAACTACAATGCCAACTCTGTTTCTAAAATCCTCAATGTATGCTATATGTATCACAAGAAACAAAAGCTACTACTAAAGAATACGAGGTAATCTGTAATAATACTGACAAACAAAAAAAATGCTAATTGCAGTGAATGAACTGCAACAATATCCAGTAAGATAAGCCATGGATGACAATGTGACTGTGTGCCCTAGAAGGCAGCCAGCTGCAGTGAAACCAAAGTTGCAAAGTAACCAACTGTCAGATCATCAAATTGCAGGTATAACCTAGACAGACAGCTGGTACAGGCTGTATGCAACATATGTGTCCCACACATGTCTGTGCAGACACTGCAAGGCAACCCTATCCCTCTTGAAACAAAAGTGGGTCTCAGCCTGGGTGTACTTGCATCTGAAACATTCCAGAATACATGGGGGATGCTGTCGGAGTGTCACAGACAGCTGCCAATCATATCCTGTCCAAATTCCTGGCAGCAATGTGCAGGAAGGTGGATGAATGCATACACATTCCATCTCCCTCCATGGAAAGGAGAACTGTAATGCACCAGTTCTGTAACCTTGCAACTTCTTACATGTACGTGTTCCTTTTTTTTTGGTGAAGTAAAATACTTTTTTAAATGAAAAGCTGGAAGATGTGAAAACAAGTAATATGACAAATAGCAAAATCACAGTTCATTCAGGAGCAGACAGATACAGTAACAGAAAGGGCTGGCCATCCCTGAACTTCCAGTTCACATGTGCAGCAAATGACAGCATAACTTACATCATGGCAACGCACCATGGAAGCATCCGTGATGCTGCCATATGGAGGGAAAGTGGTCTGAGGACCACATTCCAGCAAGGTGAAATACTTGAGGGAATACTACTGGGTAAGTACAGTACAGAAACACAGCTAAGATGTGAGCTAAGGACATCCCTCACAACAATATCTATGCTGACTAATGACCCTGTATAGAGAACCATCAAATCCTGTAGAGGAGGCCTACAATACTGCATATGCAACAACAAAAAATACCATTGAGCATGCGTTCAGTGCACTGAATGCTATTCCTATCTGTCCAGTATAAAAAGATGTAAACAGAAAACAATTCTGGGTATAATACAGAGCTGTTGTTAATATCCAAAGCAAAATATATCACTATAAGGTATGGATAAATTAATGTATTAAATTGAGTCAGCTACGCTTACTAAAACTTCGGACTCCTGTGGCATCAGACTTGTCAATGAGCACAGACAGATGACATTGTCATTGTTCTGCATAGCAATCATCACCACTAGGTGAGATTGACACTACTGGACAGAGTGGATCAACTGTCAGTGTTACTTTAACACAGTCTAGGGTGCCCATGCTAATGGCTCACACCACTGTCCAGTCTGCCCCAGCCACATATGGAAAAACTTGCCCCAGGTTTCTCCACAGAGGAGATTAATGGAGTGATAATGCACTGTGGGAAGGAACATGAGTGTGAGTTGGTAGTGACTGCTGGGCTCACAACAGATGGGCTAGCAGCAGGTATGTGTGCACACTGGAGCATAAACTTGGATGCTCGATGGGCAAGGCCTATTCTGCTGAGAGAGGGCTTGCCTCTTCCATGTGGCAATCAGCAAAGCACAGTCAGGGTATGCAGAAACTTGCTTCTATTACATCACTGCTATAGTACTATCAAGGTCAGGGATTTTATGGACCGCCCCACAGATAACATACTTTCATTCTGTGCAGCCAGTGATACCATTACCTCACTGTGTCTGCAATCCTGTCCTTCATGCAACACACTCAGCAGGTGTGCAACATGATCTTTGGCACAGGCAAGTGCACAGATGTGAGAACCATGACATTGCTGGTAACATTCATTTCACATTACTGGGAACATTCATTTGCCTGTAGGAGTAGGCAGACACCTTTTTACATGTACCCATGCACACGAGCTGCATGCCAAAATCTATTGTGAAAGGCATCATCAATGTGTTGTGGGGGAACCGTCAACATCAGCAGTAGTCTCAACATGGAACTGTTGGCCATAGACCTCAACCGGTCCTTTATTTTATGTCCCTCATTATCAGAATTGCTGGACAAGTTTTCCACCACATCTGATACAACAGCCACATCCACATGACTGTCACCATCTGTGCCGGACTGTATCACCACGTCAGTGTTGTGTAGGCCAGGGACCATGCTGCCATACTTAAACACATCAGATTCCACATTAGGATCAGTGAACTGGCAAGATAAAGGCAGTTGATGTGCTAACTGAAGAGACAGATGACAGCTTAGAGCAACATGCTTATCACATGCTATATATCATTAAAGATGTATGGCACATATATCTCAATGCAATAATGACTCACCATGAGGTCTTCTCTGTGTATGGGTCACAGAATCTATATAACATGGAGTTGACAATTATGCTACATATTCAAAATACCTGACATATATGAGGAATGCAATCATACACACACTTAAGTCCTCATAGGAAGACAGTGCAGGAGGAGAGGGATGAAATGCGTCTGTTGTAGGAAAACAAATTCATAGCATTCTTAAGCACATCATTATGAACATGGACAACTCCAACTGCATTAAAATGTAGAGTTGGTATTTCATAGACATACCACTTGTTTGTTCCCTTGATGATGATGTGGTCTGTCCTATGAATGGGTAGAAGAACACAGTATTATTGGAGAGCAACAGAAATAACACCAATGACATCTATAAAAGACAGGTAATAGCATACCACTGAGAGACTCCCAATGTTATGAGTTCATGAGCAGTACTGCAGATCCTATAGAGGTAAAGTAAACAGAAATACGACACATTCATGTATGCAGGCAACAGAATTCTGACATGATGACATATATGACACAGTGAAAGGGGCTGCTTATACACACATGATGGATGGTGCAGTTGTTGGCCAGATGTTCCTATGTAGAAAAACAATGATATTTATGTCATGCAACACAGGTCTGCTATATGTTCCTACAACCTATGAAAATGTTGGGGTAACATACCTGGTCTGTCTGTGGTGGCACCTATATGGCCTGTGCCCCAACTGGATGTACCTGTAATGTGTAATGTTATGGAGATATCAATGTGACAGCAAATGGCAGTGCCATGCCATGAAGCTGAAGCAATAACAGGAAGTGGTCACAGTAACTCTGTATGGAGACACTCACTTGCCATTTTCTCCTGTGAACATTAATGCAGACATTACACATGTTGGTTGCACTGTTATATCTGTTCTGCATTTGTATTGCTACATGTCATTACACTTAATGTTGATTGTCATCACCCTGTGAATTCTCTGCGCATGATGCAATTCTGCTGTTGAAAAACAAAAATGCCAATTCATAAATATACATGCAACAGCAATATGTGATGATTGACTCGACAGTCATCAATGTTATACAAAGTAGCACATACATGTGCAGCCTTTTACACCTGCTTCTATCTCACCCTAGAAATCCAGTGCTTCCCACTCACCGCATGCAGCGATGTAAGAAAAATTGTGACCTCATGGGGGACAATGGTAAGCCACCACCACTGGCATCCCTTGATCTCTCATTTTGTCATAACCTGTTGGCTGCATGGAGAATCTTGTCAGAGCAGCATCAGAGACAGGCCTCCTAGGATCTATTATGACCTCCCTACTGCATTAATCATTGGTGACATCAGCCCAGACTTCATTCCTCCATACTATATTCTCTGCCTGTACAAGTAGTCTCCATCCACATTGCCACTGAACATCTATTATAATCTTATTATCCTGTGGAAAGAAATTGTTGCCCTCTAGAACTGTTTGCCATCTGAAAGACAGTGATATGCACATGTTCAGAATCATGTGGGGGCCCACTTATGGAGATGATTATGTAGACAGTTTAGGCCACTGTATATGTATTCATGTGCAATGTAAAATCCTATGAAATACTCACTTGAGACTATTGTAATATGATATATAAAAACATACAGCAATGCCTGCATAACTAACAATTGTAAAAGCAACATAACCCATGATATCTATTGAAGCTGTCTGTGGGATTTGAATTCCTTACAGTAGATATCCCTAGTGAATGGAGGTCCACACACAAAGGCATCATGTCACAGCCTGCATGCATTTCACATTTACATACTACAGAAACATGTACAACAGAAATGTGTGATGGCTGTATCTGTAATGCAATTGCAGCCTATACACACACAAGTCTTCAAAAACAATCTGTCATATGACACATTATACCCGATGACCTTATATCAACACAGTCATTGCTGAGCAGTAAATGCCATCCACACCGGCAAAAAGTATCTGTAAGTTATCAATTGAACAACGTACAGAAAGCATAGGATACCTCAGGATCTGTATGCAGGCCACATATGGTAAGGATCCTTTTTGTACTGAACTAGTAGTTCTAAACTTATTTTAAGAATCACAAATGAGTAAATATCCATAATGGCAAAAGGAATACATAGTACACAGCAACATATGGATAATGTCAGAATCCCTTGTTTTTTGTACATACACCAAAGTGTGTATGGAGTAACCCACAAGATATATGGATAATTCATAAATCTGTCTTTATGTACTGTTCAGTTTTGCTATTTACGTCTGTCTGTACAACTGCATATGGAATATTGCTACATGTTCTTGATGCAGATATTAACACTTGTATGCATACAGGTAAATCACACACCATGCCATTAAGTTACAAACATATTTCATAATGCACACATTTTCCATAAGAGATGCATTTGATAATGAGCAATGCTAACATAGGTATATAATGAACTAATATTCCCCAAAGCAACAATGCTAGCAGGTGACAAATTACCTTAGCAGCTAACTATGACTCCAGTACAGATGAAAGTAAGAGAAGCTATGTGCATGAAACTTTTAAGTACCACTTGCACCACACATGATTAATGAGGTTCATTAAAATTCAAGTTTTGGAATCTCATTTGTGTACGTCAGTGTAAGTACTCAAAAATCAGAGCATTAACTAATAGCTTGGCATAACAGGAAGGAGATCCGTGCAAGTATCCAATAGGTATCACTAAACAGTACCATGTGTAACACATGCCCATTATCTTCCAATGATCTGATAACATGAAATTAGCATCACTTTTAAATATTGATTTTGATACATTTACAGATCAGACCATTGTTACCTGTGGACCGAGTGGGACCTCAGTCAGCAATTTTCCAATTTTAGTATTTTTCCATTGCACTATTGACATTATTGAGCTCGCTACTTCCAGGAGGTTTTGACATGTTTGGGTGCTCAATTGAAATTAGGAGAAGACCACCCAGATGCTGACTGTCTACACTGGAATGGAGCATTGTATGACAACCAGACCTTAGATCTTCAAAATGATCGACATTTGGAACTGGATTGCAGGGGAACATCAACAAAATATAGGTATCTATCAGACTGGAGTGCAGGTTTGCCACCACTATGATGATCTGCATTGGAGGGAGTTTCATCAGAGGGCCACTGAGATGGGTCAACAGTTGGTGGATGCCTACAGTAAGTGTAATAATAGTATGTATACCTAAGCATTTCTACAGAATTTAGTGATATAGCTGTGCTCCAGATATATCAGATACATGCTTTTTATAACCATTAAGTAGCTGTTCTGACAATTAGATAATCTGGTTAATTAATAAGAAGTGGTGACTGTTCTCCATATAAATATGTTTTATATCCCACTGTGATTTATTTATTTAATAATATTAATAACATTGTAGAGGTACTTCTGTTTTCCAACATATAATGATATAATTTCACACATCCAATATAATTATGTATCACTGACACCTATAGCACCTAGGCTTCTAATGACTGCACATCTCATAGTTATCCATAAAACTATGACAGTATTGCTCTAGTCTACTTGTAATTATGTGAACAGTAACATACAAACAGCTTCTTTACTCCATCCATCGTAATAAAGAGAACATTCTTATTACAGTCCCACTTGTTTAACCCAACAGGAATGCCTGTCCAACTGCCTACACATATCTTTTCATTTGTAATATATGTTGATATCTGTTATTTGTGTAGATCATGATGGCCAATACTGGTTATGTGTTGGATGTTTCCGTATTCATCCTTTGCCTGCAGAGATACAGATTCACACACCCAGTAACTTTATGTTAAGATGGAATGTGTGCTGGCTGGTAGCTTGGACTGTAAAGAAACAGGCCAACATGCATATATGTTGGAGTGTTGTGGTTTCATCTTCACATAGTAAAAACTTATCATTATGCTTTTATCATTGTGTCTGTCACACATTGTCAAAAATTTTGCTCTACATACCTGCTTATTGATACTAACAATTATTTTGTGCGTGTTTACGAATAACTGAGTTATTTGCTGAATTTCTATAAATATCTTTGTAATCCATAATGTTCTGTGAACAGCACCTCTTTAAGTACAGTGTTATGTGTAAAGCTTGGAGGAGACTGTTATATTTCTGCAAAAAAATTGTGGAATTTGCTGATTTGCAAAAGTTCTATCAAGTGTAATTTTGTCATTCATTATTAAATTCACTTCAACAACCACCTCATCCCTATTTTGGAGTGAGTCAGATGGTGAGACATACAGCTGAAATGCAGAACATGGAGATACTTTGATGCATGCACTTGATCTGTGATATGCACTTTGCCAAGGAATACCTTTACATGTAGTCCTCCCACCTGTGTCCTGATGTACAGCACCTTGTATTTGTCTGTTAACAGAAGCTATGTAGTACAGGGAACACTACTAAATCTCAAACTTTTTAAATATCAAATTTCAAAAGGTTGAGACCATGTAGCCAAAACCCCACATTACCGAAAGACCAGAAGCGTGAAATTCAAAATCCTGATATTAAGGGATTTTGAGTTAGCGCTTCTGGTGTTGCGGTTCAGGTAAGTATGTGTGTGTAAGTGTGTTTGTGAGGGGCTGTGAGGGGCTTTAGTGTGTGTAAGTGTGTGTTGTGACTGTGGTGTGTGTGTGTATGTGTGTGTGTGTGTGTGTGTGTGTGTGTGTGTGTGTGTGTGTGTGTGTGTGTGTGTGTGAGGGGCAGTAATGTGTGGGTGTGAGTTTGCCTTGTGTGTATGTTTGTGCGATCTCGGAGTTAGAATATTAAAGTAGGGGGGTGTGCAGGGATGCAAAGCCCCCCTGCTTATATTTAGTGTAGGGTGGTTTGTTTGGTTATGGGGGGAGGCTGTGTGTATGTTTGTGTGTGTGCTGCATGTATGTAGTACTTTTGGGATTTTGAATTTCGCTGTTTTAACATTTCGGTAATGTGGGTTTTCGGGCTTATAGTCTCAGTATTTTGGGCTTTGAGATTGTGTAATTTCGGGATTCAGTAGTGAATCCGTAGTACATGACACTGTCCCACTGTCTAAGGGAATGAAGGTTTTGACTTGTTACTGGTTGTGACCACTGTGCTGACATGAATTTATTCTTGCAAATTATTTACCTACATGCTCAGCACATTGTCCTTTTCGTAAATCCTAAGCCATGATCCATATTAGTAACCTATCCCTGCACATTCATGACCCCAAGTCTTTTCACTGAATTTGCAACACACACACACACTCTCAGCCAAGATGGATTAGCTATTCAGGTAAGTTTTAGGGTTAGAGAGTGAAGGTAGTTTAAAGTAGCTGGTTTGAATCTCAGGTCCTCTACTCTGTGTTAAATTCTGTTCAAAAATATAAAGGACTGTGTGTGTAAAATTGTAAAAAGAGTATGGTGATTCTCTGATGTTCCTCATAATAAAAGCTTTTAGAACCTGCACTGAGCAATGTTTGTCACTGTTATTTGAGGACTACATCATTTATAGTTGCTCTTTTCTCTTTGCAAAGGATGAGTATAGGACCCATACTCATGCTCTGTCCATCAAGTAGATAAACAGGCAGGAGAAACAGCAGAGGGAGAGAGGTAATTTTCTGTTTTGTCAACTAAAGTGTAGCTGATCCTTGTTACTGGCCTGTATTTTTTACATTGCCATGTATAGTGCTTATAATGCATGAATACCCATCATGCTTCAGTAAGGTACGTGCAAAAATCCTACTATACCTGTGCTTACAAGTCTGATTGAAATACAAATATTTTAAATATAATTTTGCAGTAAGCCATGTTTTCTGAATATAGTTTTTGAAATGCATGCCACAAACTAAAGGATAGTTAAGTATGTATAATTGTCACACAGACTTTGAGGTGAATGCTTTATGTACAAGTATATAATGTTTTGCCTGTTGTTTATAGTGCTTGTGTTGGCACATTGTATTTGTGGATGCAGTTTCCATAGAGAAATCTGATGTGCATCTCTCCTTTGTTAATCACATTGCCACAGTAGTTAGGAAATCCTTCTATGTGGCACACCTAATCACAAAAGGGTTCGCATCCAGGAAAAAAGAGGTCATTGTTCCCCTCTACTTGGCACTCATTAGACCCATTATAGAGTACAATGCCCCTTTTGGAATGTACCTCACATTACATCTGCAGCAGCTGGAAAGCCTACAGAAGTACCTCATAAAGAGGATTACTGGCCACAAACAGATGCCCTACACTGACCGTCTCAAAAGACTCCAGCTTTACTCTGTAGCATATAGCCTACTCTGAAGAGATCTCTGTCTAACACATAAAGCTATGTTAAACCCAGAGCTGTTGGACATGCTACACCTAAAGAAATCCCAATCCCTCAAAGCTACATGCCCTAGGGACCTAAACCATGTCACTGCAATAAACAGGACATGCTGGAGGGATAGATTCCTGTCCCAGAGACTTCCTATACTCTGGAACAAGCTACCCATCTATGTCAAGCAAAGTTCCTCATTAGCACTCTTCAAGAAAAATCTTGATGAGTGGATGGGAAATAGGAAATACAGTCCTGGGATCACTTCTGCGGCTCTGCTCAACAGGGGCACAGGAAATTAACTTTCTTGGGTGGCGTAAGCCAGGGAACCTTGATGGCTAGGCTTACTTAGGCCCTTGAGCTGATAGCCTAGTACCTACCTATGAACCTATGTACTGATAGGGTGTCTGTTGTATTAGGGTTCATGCCCTTCATTTCAACATTGGTATTATATCTGCCTATAACACCTTGGATGATTTTGTTAAAAATGACTTGTATCCTATGTTTGGGGATTCCTGTGCATATAGGCATTTTGTAATCAGCAAGAATCATCAGGATATTTGTATTTTGCAGGGTAATAACTGCTAATAAATATAGTTAAGTCATACATACAGTTGTACACCGACAAAACTGTTTGTACACAGTCTGTGACTGTGTTTTTGACTGAAAATTATTACTATTTGTTAGTGTTGTATTTCTTATACTGATGGAGTCTCAGACAATGACAATCCTACCCAGCTCATCTGTGTGTCACATGGCTTGGACATTTCCCACGTTATTGTCATTTCACTTTGTCTGTGTTTTAACAATGTTAATCAGTGGCTGCTCATATGACTCATTAAATGCACATACTACAATTTACATACACATACAGAAATAACTGCCCAGGGAACAAGATGGAATGGAAAAGAATGGAAATACTGATATCCTGTCAGGCATTGAGCTGGACTGTTTTCTGAGGTGGACATCATTATTAAACAGTGCAGGTCCCTATGCTAATGTTATGTTGTCATTTACAAGCTTTTCTTTTGTCAAATTATAGTTATGGGAATGTTGCATGAGGCACTGTTAGGGCAAGGGCATGCTTCCCTTCAAATGTCAGGGTATGTTACATGTGCTTGATTTGCATATGCTTGCCATGCTTAATGCTGGCCAATAAATAACTGTTCAGGTCATGTCATGATTTCCACTAGTAAGCTGTGTTATGCATGCTATTGCACAGACTTGATTAAACTGCTCACATTTTGTGTGGTAGGTACAAATGTACCTGACATGTTCTGCTACTGGATATGTCCATAAATACATATAATGTGACATAGTGAAGGTGTTGTGCGCATGATAAGCCATTAACTAACAACAAATCTGGTGATTAGAATTGTGCTACTTGCTCTCATTCAACACACACACACACACACACACACACACACACACACACACACACACACACACACACACACACACACACACACACACACTCACATCTATACCTGTATGTATATACACACACATATATATATTATGTACGGGTTCACTACGAAATTTCGAAATCCCAAAATCTTGAGTTTCAGAATATCAAGTTCAGAATCTCGAGATCTTGGAATCTCAAAATTGTGACCCCCCCCCCAAGACACCACCCAACCCACTAAAACATGTGTATGCAGGGTGGCAAGCCCCCCTGCACCCCCCATACTCCCAGCAACTTAAATATACCAACTCCGAGATCGCACTACAGCGAGGACAAGGGAAATTTCCCGGTCCATGCTGTATGCCAATCTCCATTCAGGATTTCAAAGTTTTTAAACTTCAAAATCGAAATTCGAAGTTTTGAACTTTGAAATTCTGAAAGGAACCCATTATGTACATGTACGCGCACACACACATTATGTACATGCACGCGCGCGCACACACACACACACACACACACACACACACACATATATATATATATATATATATATATATATATATAACAACTGAACCACAAGGCGTTAGTACCTGCTGCTGAACGCCAGATGCGTAAACTGTGGTAGTTCAAAGCTAACACGATGATCCTTGCACAAAAGAGTTGAACACTCTGTTAAAAAACCATTTATTGCACACAAACGATTAAGCGCTTTCACCTACATCCACAGTAGGCTTCATCAGAATAAAAAACATTTCCTTTCCATGATTTAAATAGTTTAAAATTGGCGCCAAAATTTTCTAATTCTTAAAGAGATATACACTCTCTAAAAAATGTATAAGAATGTATACAATCAATTAAACTTGCATCAGTCAAACTAAATACATCAAGATCTTATTAAAAACTTTATGTTGTAAAATGTATTATACATAGAATATAATTGTGAAAATTGAAAATATAAGATATAAGATACATCATAAGGGAATCTCATTGACAGTATTCGATAATACTTTTTGTAGAAATACTATCGTTTAAACCAGGTGGGGTTGTGGCGTCAGTTAGAATCTGCCAGTATGTTTCCCTAAATGATAATATATTTTTTATATTACAACCTCTCGGGTCTAATGTCACTAACTCCACAATCCCAAATTTGAATGAATGTTCAGATCCCACTATTAGGTCACAAGTATTATGAAAAGGACAAACAGATGGTAGAGAAACAAAGAATGGATAGGGAGTATGGGAGAGCTTGTATTATAGAATATAATACACATCACAATAAAGTAAAAAATATTTTGTACAAACATTGGTACATTATGTTAACTAATCAGGAGATGGAAGCCATTCTAGGTAAAAAAAACAACATTTGTACATAAAATGGCCCCCAACCTCAAGAGTATACTAGAGAGACACAATAGAGAAAAGAAGAATATCAATAGAGTAGACTCTCAGCACACGAGTAGATGTGGGTGTTGTAAACAGTGTTCTTTTATTTTTGAAGAATCATGTCTAAAATTAGTGAACTACAACAGCACTAGAATTTTCTTTAAAAAAGGGAACTGTAACAGTAGTTTTATAATATATTTAGCAAAATGCACAAAGTGTCCGTCATACTATATAGGTAAAACGGAACAGAAATTTAAAAAAAGAATTTATGCACACAATTATTGTATAAAGAGGCGTGATGACAAAAATGCCCTTGCCAGGCATATTATAAATAAGGGATCTGAACATTCATTCAAATTTGGGATTGTGGAGTTAGTGACATTAGACCCGAGAGGTTGTAATATAAAAAATATATTATCATTTAGGGAAACATACTGGCAGATTCTAACTGACGCCACAACCCCACCTGGTTTAAACGATAGTATTTCTACAAAAAGTATTATCGAATACTGTCAATGAGATTCCCTTATGATGTATCTTATATCTTATATTTTCAATTTTCACAATTATATTCTATGTATAATACATTTTACAACATAAAGTTTTTAATAAGATCTTGATGTATTTAGTTTGACTGATGCAAGTTTAATTGATTGTATACATTCTTATATTTTTAGAGAGTGCATATCTCTTTAAGAATTAGAAAATTTTGGCGCCAATTTTAAACTATTTAAATCATGGAAAGGAAATGTTTTTTATTCTGATGAAGCCTACTGTGGATGTAGGTGAAAGCGCTTAATCGTTTGTGTGCAATAAATGGTTTTTTAACAGAGTGTTCAACTCTTTTGTGCAAGGATCATCGTGTTAGCTTTGAACTACCACAGTTTACGCATCTGGCATTCAGCAGCAGGTACTAACGCCTTGTGGTTCAGTTGTTACATTTTCGTTGTTTGGCTGCTATTGTTGTTATCAGTTATGGAGGAGATGCGTAATCATCCAGGACCTGCCTCACCGGTGGAAAGAGACGAGCTTGTAGAAATACGAGCGGAAGTAAATTCTTTAAAGGGTGAAATCGGCAGACTCATCGGAGTGGTGAATTCGTTGCTACACAAAGATGTGAGGATGAATGGCAAGGACAAGGCAGCTTTACCGGGTCGACGCAATTGCGTTCCAGCTGGCGATTCCGGTAGCGATGCCACTTTCGGACACGAAAACAGTCTGGAAGCAAGAAATTTAGTTAACAACTCTATTCACTCTGACGTGTTAATTACATCTTCGCCGGGTATCCCCAACGGACAGCTACCAGCTTCCAGGGAGATGCATGGGATTGATTTACCGGCAGCAACCTTAACGGACAAAATAGACAGCAGGTTGGCGCCAACTGATTTCACTTTTGATTTTTCTTTCACTAACACAGCCGATGAAGTCAAAAGAACGGGAACTAGACCCAAGACGGTTAAAAGCCTTAAAACTTATGCGGCAACCATCAGGGACACTGGCGAAATAAAAGGTACTGTTCCAAATAGCACTCGTAGCAGAATTGTTCATAAGGCTACTAATAGGAATCAAGAGTGCGTTCTCAAAGACTTTTTAAATTATGATTGTGTTTTTGATTATGACAAATGTAAAGAACCTATTAATAACAGTTTTAAGCAGCAGGGCACGCTAAAGGACATCATATGTGACTTTGGAAGAACTTTGAACACCATTAACTCGATCAAATTAGATAATGCTTATTTGACAGAATGTATGAGTTTGAAAATAGTACCCATGGGCCTACGTTTTTTCAAGGTACCAATGGGATTTAGTTTAACTGAAGAAATTATGACTGAATTTAACAACCTTTTTGATTCTTTTGGCTTTGCATACATGAAAAAATTGATTGAATTAAATGATGCCAAAATGTGCAAGCTGCTAACAGAAATAGATAGTATGAATGAAATTATTTTATCTGACTTATTATTTAAAGATTGGGAGAATTTGTATTACAAACAATTTGAGAATGTGGATTATAGAACTAAAACAGTACATGGTAGAAAAAGCAAGAAACTTAATAGGGACAAAGCACAGTATGAAAAAGGCATGGCTTATATATGGAAACAGGCAGGACAGAAATCTAATGACAGAAAGGCAGATTACACGGAGAAAGATGAAAAAAATTTTTGGGGGGGAGACAACAGAGAAGGTCACAAAAGATGGGCCAAACAAAACTCTTGGAGAAAGAAACACTACAGTCATCACCAGGACTGGTAGTAGATTTTGAGGCAGGGGGGGACCGAGAGGTTGAAAAAAGAGAAACAACATCACAGAATGTTATTAACAAATATGACAACTTTCAGATTTTCAACTATACCAGCATGGTCCTGACCCCAGCACATTTTAGTTTACTCTCCAAGGGAATGAAATTTATTCCAACCCCACCCTTTAGACTTGTAGACACCATTTGTGAAGTCAAAAAATATACTAGAAAACTGAACTTAGCAATAATGTTTAAGGATAATCACAGTAAGGCAGATAGTAACAACACCATTAAGAAAAAAAGTAGTTTTATGCCTAGTGCAAATCAGGAAGTCATGAGATATGAGAAACTGGTTACCCATGACATTTACAAGATTAAAAGTAAATCTAGATCAGGTATCACTAATTTGTCTGAAGAAGAGAGTAGAGTCCTTGCAGATTTGAATAATAATTGCAATGTCCGAATTATGAAGCCCGACAAGGGTGGAGGGATTGTGATCTATGACCAAATGGAGTATAACAGTAAGATATATAAGATGTTACATGACACTTTGAATTATACGAAAATATCTAAGAATGAGCTGAATAAAGCTTATAGAAAGATAGACTGCCATATTGAAGAATTCTTAATAGACAACAGAATTAATCAGGACACCTACGAATTCTTAAAGGTAGAATACCCCACTTTAGCAGTAATGGTAGGAATACCAAAGATACATAAGAATTTGCAAGACCCTCCCTTTAGGCCTATTATCTCGGGCAGTAGGACTAAAACCTTCCCTAGTGGAGTATTGATAGATACTCTATTAAAACATATATACTGCAAAGTAGACCATATGGTCAAGGACTCATGGGAGTTCTTAAAAAACTACCCAGTGACTTTAAAATCTAAACAGTTGATTTTTGCATCTATTGATGTGGTGGACCTATTTATGTGCATTCCCAAAGAAGAGGGACTGGAGGCATTTTATAATAGTATACACAGGTACAGCAACCTCACAAGAGAGAAAACTCATTTAGTATATGACTTAATGTCCATAGTATTGGATAACAATTTTATATACTATGAGGGAGAGATATTTAAACAAACAAGAGGGGTAGCGATGGGGGCAGCTTGTGCCCCCATATATGCCAACATGGTTATGCTGGAATGGGAGGAAGAGGTTGTGTTCAAAAGTAAATATATGGAGAACATCAAATACTACTCACGATTCCTGGACGATATTTATATATTATGGGAAGGTAGCCAGGATGATTTCAGTGAATACCTGAATTATATCAATCTGAGTAGTAACTATTTGAAATTTACGGCCAGATTTAATGATTGTGGCGTGCCCTATTTGGACACACTGGTAACAAAAAGAGGTGATCATTTCCAATCCAGCATACATAGGAAAGAGACATTCACAAACTCCTACTTGGATTTTGAAAGTTACCATCCTGATAGAACCAAAATCAACATCTTTAAAGGCCAATGCATTAGGGCATTAAGAATGACTACATCTAAAGAGGATGTTAAGAAAGAGATAGAATATATCATTTCATTATTCTCAGATAGGGGATACAGTCTAACTATGATGAAGAAAATAAGTATAGATTTATTAGATAGATGGGGTATTAACATATTCCCACTATTAGGTCACAAGTATTATGAAAAGGACAAACAGATGGTAGAGAAACAAAGAATGGATAGGGAGTATGGGAGAGCTTGTATTATAGAATATAATACACATCACAATAAAGTAAAAAATATTTTGTACAAACATTGGTACATTATGTTAACTAATCAGGAGATGGAAGCCATTCTAGGTAAAAAACCAACATTTGTACATAAAATGGCCCCCAACCTCAAGAGTATACTAGAGAGACACAATAGAGAAAAGAGGAATATCAATAGAGTAGACTCTCAGCACACGAGTAGATGTGGGTGTTGTAAACAGTGTTCTTTTATTTTTGAAGAATCATGTCTAAAATTAATGAATTATAACAGTACTAGAATTTTCTTTAAAAAAGGGAACTGTAACAGTAGTTATATAATATATTTAGCAAAATGCACAAAGTGTCCGTCATACTATATAGGTAAAACGGAACAGAAATTTAAAAAAAGAATTTACGCACACAATTATTGTATAAAGAGGCGTGATGATAAAAATGCCCTTGCCAGGCATATTATAAATAAGGGATCTGAACATTCATTCAAATTTGGGATTGTGGAGTTAGTGACATTAGACCCGAGAGGTTGTAATATAAAAAATATATAAAAAATATAAAAAAAAAAATATATATATTATCATTTAGGAGCAAGAAACACGGACAGCACACAATAAGAGAATTAAAAAGCACAAATTTATTCCACAATCCAGGCAGTTAAACGTAAGCGCTTTCGGCAGGTTCAAATAACCCGCCTTCTTCAGACAACCACGAATTTCCAAACCATTTAATAAATACATTCATATTGAAATTCATTAACCTATCATAGTAA
The DNA here is from genome assembly GCF_019279795.1 of Protopterus annectens. Classification (NCBI taxonomy): domain Eukaryota; kingdom Metazoa; phylum Chordata; order Ceratodontiformes; family Protopteridae; genus Protopterus; species Protopterus annectens. The sequence continues at coordinate 1,840,846,389 of NC_056725.1, read as the reverse complement.
AGTGCATTCTACAATTTAATGGAGCCATGACAACCTTAAAGAACTAAAAACTGATAATCCAGATGCCTTGTTAAAATACTGACTTTAAAAGTCAAAGTGAGTTCTTTAAAACACTTTCAAAATGTTATTAACTTAAAACTTTATCCTCATGTAAATCAGATACAAGCAATGATTATGTTCATTAATGCTTCATATTTACATGTTGTTACTATTTTTATACAACACCTGTTAAGAAATTTACTACTACTAAAGCTATATACAAGAAACGATCCCAAGAATGATATTAAACATGAATTTTGGGAATCATATCTAAGACTTCATTTAAAGCTCCTGTTTACAGTTAGAGCCTATAACTATAAACACATTTTATGCTAACAGAATTAATCAAAAAAATGTGTAAAAAAAGTTGATTATACCATTGATAAATGTAAACATTGGTGACTATTATTATATGCCAATAATGTTGACTAAATTCCTCCATTCTGATGTTGTTATAAATTAAAACAGGATAACTAGTAAAACAAAACAAAAACAATGCTCACTTATAAATAAATGACATAAACAAAACCATAAAAATATGCCTTATTGAAAAAATTAGTCCCTGGCAACTCGTTATTTCAAAGATAATAATGATAACTACATCTTGTAATGACAAATGCCATTTAACTTGATTTAACCCTATACGGTGTTATGATAATAATTGACAATAATTATGATTATTTACCTATTAAGAGAAAGCCATTTTAGTACGCATTTGATAGAAAGGCTTTCATTAATGCCAGGGAAAACATGAGCCCTAGTCCTGATCTGCCAAAGCAGTTCGTCAATTTCTAACAAAATCTCCCATGGTCCTCCCCTTAGGTCAATCTCACGCTGTTGTAAAACGAAAAAATGGAACCCATGGCCAGGGGACTCGAGAGAATGCCTTGCAAGAGCATTGTTAACATCAAGTCTTTTAACAGCATATTGATGTTCGTAGATTCTGTTTTTTAGCCTTCTCTCGGTCTTGCCGATATAGAAGGCTTTGCAAGAATCACAAATAGCTGCATAAATGATGGCTTTAGAGTCGCAATCATAATGCCCATTACACTTGTATTCCTTCTCATTTATAGTGCATGCTGTTGTCACTCTAATGAATTTACATTGTGGACATACGCCACATCTGAACATACCGCACTGTCTATTAGACCTACGAACTTTATTTCTTTGAAAGATGCTTTTCAAATTTTCACCCCTTCTGTAAGTAATCTTGGGGCAAACCCCCAAAACAGAACACAATGTTTTATCTTCCCTTATGATCTCCCAATTTTTATTGACAACTTCTCTGATTCTAAAAGAATCAAAACAATAAGTCTGTATGAAACTAATGTTAAATCTATCGTTTTCACTAATAGAATTGATGTTTCCTGAAGTTGTTAGATGTAGATGGTCATTGGAATGTTCTGGGTCATTATTACCTTGGTCAGAGAGCAAGGGCATGAAGTGTCCAATGTGCCTTTTATTAGTGACTTCAGTTAAGATGTTAGATAGTAGTCGCTGAGGGTAACCTCTAGCTATGAACATATCAAATAAATTATTACATTCTAAAGAGAAGTCATCTGGATCACTCACCATGCGAGCTGCCCTAACCATCTGACCCTTGACCACCGATTTCTTCTGGTGGTAGGGGTGATTGCTGGAAAAATGAAGAAAGGCATTAGAATATGTTGACTTCCTAAATATTTTACTTTTTAGCTTTTGTTTACACGAATCTTTAATTAATGTGATGTCAAGGTAATTAATCTCCTTTTCATCAAATTTATATGTAAATTCAAGAAAGTCAGTTAATCTAGTGATATTCTCTATAAATAACGGGATCAGGTCACTATGACCTTCCCATATGCAAAAAATGTCATCCTGGTATCGTGTATACCAGGAGACATATTTTGAAAAAAGTTCTTCTTTAAATAGATAATTAGACTCCCAATGAGCTAGGACTGCGTTGGCAAAAGAACCCCCGCAGGGCGAGCCCATAGCTACACCCGAAGTTTGTAGATAAAACTTCCCCTCAAAAGTAAAGAAATTGTTAGACAATACAATTTCTAAGAGAGTTTCAATCAAATTGATGACATCATGATCAACATTTTTACGCAACATAAACTCTCTGACCCAGGCGAGACCAATTTGTTGGGGAATGACAGTATAGAGGTCCCTAATGTCGATAGTGAGAAATACCATACTGTCATTATATATGAGGGTGTTAATATTTTTAAGGAAGGACCAAGAATCTTTGCATATATGCATTTCTGAATTGATCAAAGGCTTCAGAATATTATCCACATACTTGGCGCATCCCTGAGTAATAGACCCTCTACCGTCTATTATTGGTCTGAATGAGGGCGAGGTAAGTCCTTTGTGGAGTTTCGGGGTACCAAAAAAGAGTGGAATTTTAGGAGCTGGCATAGTGAGGTAGTTGAGAGTGTCAGTGTTAATGTATCCCTCCAAAAGTAAATCATAAAGCATGCTATTAATTTTTCTATAGGCTCCATTGATTTCATTAATAGATGAAATTTGATAGGCTGGTGACTCTAAATGTACAACCAGGTACTCAACATATTTGTAATGGTCCATAAAGGCTAAACCCCCACCCTTGTCGGGTTTCATGACCCTGATCTGACAATCTTTTACCATGTCTATAAAATCTTTTTGTAATGGGGTGATGTTGTACAGATTTTTCTGGGTACTATATATGGTTTGATTTCTAATAGCCCATAGGTCCATTTCGCAAATTTTTTCGAATGTTTGTAAAGTCCCATATAAGGGTGGATTATAGGTACTAGCCACCCTGAGTAGACTACTAGCTGATGAATTATTACCCATAAGTTGATTTAGATTTAGTTTCCGTATGAAAACTTTCAAATCAACAATGAGTCTACCTATGTCCATGTTACGACCTGGGACAAAGGAAAAATCCTTAGCTAAAAAATCAATGATATCCTGTGCGATATTCAGACAAGTATAATTATATACTGTAAAGTCACCAGAGGAACTTTTATACACTATTGGTTCTATTCCAATGCTCTGCTCTTGTGTCATCTCCTGCGGCCACGTCTCCTGTTCGTTGAAGTGTTCTGTCTCTGAGGTTGGGGGCGAGAATTGCCTCTGTAGTTGTTGACCATCTGAAAATCCTGGTCATTTGAATTATCATTGATACCAGGAAAGTCTGTGGAAACAGAGGGTATTTCGCCATCTGTTACCATGAAGTTATTATGGTTGTTGTTGTTACCATTAAGTCTTGGGCTACGTCTAACAGGTGGTCTGTTGTTACCCCCATTGTTATTGATGTTATTCGTAGTAGACCTACTTTGCTCAACATGAGAGAAATCAGTTGGTAGGTAATCAACTGTTGGAATTTGAGCCTGCGTTAATTTCGGATAGGCTTCATTATTGGCATACTCTCTAATGTCACGTGCTAACTTCTTTTTCTTGTTAGCAATCAATTTATCAATGCTAGCGTTGATGCTAACAAAAACTCTGCAGTAGTCATGTTTATATTTAATGAAGTCAGCATGTGTTTTAATATCAGTTTCCAATAGCTCTAGTTCATTTTTCAACTTGCTAATATCAATGTTATAATAAGCAATTAAGGCATGTAAGAACTCAAAGCCTTGCCTGTCAAAAAGCTCAATGAGTTCTTTATAAAAAGGAGAAGACCCAGTTAGACCAGCCGGAAAACGCCACTGGCGTAGCCCTTTGGGAACCACTTTGTTTCTGATACATTCTTCCAAATAGGCGGTCTCAAGCTGGAGCTTTTTAAATTTAAATAACTTTGTATCCAGCATGTCAATCTTAATGTCTAAATAATTATTTTCAGTCACGGAAGGTATTGTATTACCTTCCGTAGAATTATTAGCAACAAAAAAACAGTTGTTATTTAAAAAACTGTTTAAAGCAGGTATACCGTCAACCTGCTGATTAACTGAACCGTACCTTCTGTCCTGTTCCGAAGGACCTCCTGCGGTTCTCAAAGGTTGATTGACCGCTGATGGCAAGGGTTGTTGCGGACTCCTGGCAGTCACATCACTGCTGGTTTGTGGCAATGGAACCAGCCTGGGTGAACCTTGTCCGTTAGGAATGGATCCGACGTCGGAAACAGCAGTGGAAGAGCTGTTGTTAACGTTGTTACAGTGCCGAAACTGTTGTGGATCGACCAAAGTAGAAAAGGCATTTACCTTCTGGGTTAAGGCATCCACTCGGTGCAAAAGTACCTCAATCAGCTGCGTTAAATTAGGCTGTGAGTCATTGCTGTCATGCCTTAAAACTCGCGGTGTTGCTGTAGGAAAAGTGCTTCCTTCTCCGGTGTCGTCCGCCATAAAAACAATATCCACACACCAAACTAGGTAAACTGAAGCAGCAAGAAACACGGACAGCACACAATAAGAGAATTAAAAAGCACAAATTTATTCCACAATCCAGGCAGTTAAACGTAAGCGCTTTCGGCAGGTTCAAATAACCCGCCTTCTTCAGACAACCACGAATTTCCAAACCATTTAATAAATACATTCATATTGAAATTCATTAACCTTTTGTTTATTTATGCACACAATTATTGTATAAAGAGGCGTGATGACAAAAATGCCCTTGCCAGGCATATTATAAATAAGGGATCTGAACATTCATTCAAATTTGGGATTGTGGAGTTAGTGACATTAGACCCGAGAGGTTGTAATATAAAAAATATATTATCATTTAGGGAAACATACTGGCAGATTCTAACTGACGCCACAACCCCACCTGGTTTAAACGATAGTATTTCTACAAAAAGTATTATCGAATACTGTCAATGAGATTCCCTTATGATGTATCTTATATCTTATATTTTCAATTTTCACAATTATATTCTATGTATAATACATTTTACAACATAAAGTTTTTAATAAGATCTTGATGTATTTAGTTTGACTGATGCAAGTTTAATTGATTGTATACATTCTTATACATTTTTTAGAGAGTGTATATCTCTTTAAGAATTAGAAAATTTTGGTGCCAATTTTAAACTATTTAAATCATGGAAAGGAAATGTTTTTTATTCTGATGAAGCCTACTGTGGATGTAGGTGAAAGCGCTTAATCGTTTGTGTGCAATAAATGGTTTTTTAACAGAGTGTTCAACTCTTTTGTGCAAGGATCATCGTGTTAGCTTTGAACTACCACAGTTTACGCATCTGGCGTTCAGCAGCAGGTACTAACGCCTTGTGGTTCAGTTGTTACATTTTCGTTGTTTGGCTGCTATTGTTGTTATATATATATATATATATATATATATATATATATATAAATATATATATATATAATGGATCTACTTTACAAGCTTAAAGTTTCAAAACTTCAAACTGCAAATGGTCGAGACCATACGATTGAAGTTTTTAAACTTTGAAATCATATTAAAAAAAACTATGTTCTTTCAGAGGATCAAGTTTTTGAAAACTTGAACATCAAAAGAAAACACAAAAAAAATATAAAAATCTAGCTTTTTTACGACAATGTTACTGTCAATATTCCAGTGCAGCTTCCTTCCCATTACACTTCTCTTTTCTCATTCCTTCTGATATATGTTCATTCTAAAAATACTAACAGTTCTAATTATTCTATCAGTTTCATAATTGTTAGCAAAATATGCCATTTCTGACATCTCAAACAGTTTTACTGTACCTATAAAACACTGTTGTCTAATAGTTTGCATTTCGCAGTTTTATTTTAGTCATTTTCTTGTTTGGTTTAACCCCTTTTTGTTGGCTCTCTTCTGCTTTACTCCGTGTCTCTTCATCCCTCTGCCATCAGTAGAGCTTGTTGCATCATTTTAGCACAACACTATGATTTACCTATTTTTGTTCTACTGCACTTGCATTTCATCTCTCTAGAAGTCGTTACTTCTTTCTTGCAATGTCTGAGTCATTTATTTCACCATATCTGTTGTCAGCTTGTTATCTTCTTGCATTTGCATATGACTCTCTTTCACATCATGTATTGATACTGATTTTCTTAACTGCCTCCAATCTACAAATCACGTGTTCATGTACAGATGCCTCCTAATTATTTTTTGTCATTATTCCCTTAGTAGTCTTTGTACTTATTGTCATTTGCCTATTCATGGTATGAATTCTTTTAGCATCTTTTATTGCTGTATACCCTTCTAAAACTAATCTTCATACTTTTACCAGTTGTCCTTTATCATTCACAACAGCAATGAGTAAACTAATCATCTGTTTCATTTATCCATCTTTTTCCACTACCACACTTTCTCCCTTTACTTTTCCTAATTTCCATTGCAGGATTTCTTCCTTAAGCCACTTGAAGTATTTGCATCCAACTTACTTCAAGCTTTCCTTTCTATAATCCCACTTTCATTTATTTAATGTTTTCCTTCCTTCTTTCTTAAACATTTGAATTGTTTACCCTCCTTCCAACTTTGCTAGGTTGCTATCCTTTTTTTAATTAAATCACAGAGCTATATTACTATTTCTGAAATCTCTCAATAGTGCCGTATTTCAACATTTGACTGTCTTCCACTGGCTCTTACACTATAAGCATTATTTCAGTTAATTACCACCCCTCTGTTTTATATTTCTTTTTATGCTGTTGTCATGTTTCCCCTTACTATTTATTTTTATTAAACATAACATTAATCAAGGCACTTTCCCCCTTTTTGAAGCATATTTTCTTCAGTGTTTTTCTGCTTCTCCATTCCCTTATCTTCTACATTTTCTTAATTCTTTCCTTTCAGCATTCTGGAACTTTAACTTTTATTTTATTTATGAATGTACATTTTTACCATCTTTCTCCCTTCTTATACATCTGTATTTTCACCTGATTTTGCCTCTCTCATTCCTCCCCTGCCCAGCAGTATTTGCTTGGCAATGTAGTTCATTTAACTACTATTTTCTATTTAGCACTAGCATTCTTCCCTTTCCCATTAGTTACTATATTATATAGCCACCACATTTTAATAGGGTCAGCTAACACTCTATCATTGCTTAGCTCCCATTCTATGACCTTTTCCAGGCTTCTCTGCTTCTGTACTTTATCAAGCTAAATCTCATGGCCATGTACCACCATTGATACAGGCACCTCTTCATTTCTTGTTTTTTTCTGCACTGCTTAAATTCCCTGCATATATGGAATCAGCCTTCCCATGATCTACCCATAAAGTTCAATTCATTTCCAGATACAATGACATACACCAAAAATCTACAGTTGTTAAGACGTCCATGCTGCATACTGGGTATTTTTTTTTTTTTACAGAGGCTATAATTTAATTTAGGAAAAGTCATTCTATCTGATCTATCTATCTAAAGTAATTCTATCTGATCCATCACAACCACCATGATTATTTGTGATTGATTCCAAGGCTCAGTATATGCAGTCTTACCATGGATATATGGCTTGACATCATCATTAGATCTCAGTAATATGTGTTAGCTTGTCAGCTGGAAAACCTACCATGCCAGCCCACAGTGCTCCTGTTTGTTATGCATCTCCTCTGTAAACCACTGCTGTTTTTCTGTGCATGAAAGACCACACATAGCATATGTCTTGCTCTCTTTATTGCCTGGCTAGGTGAGTCTGATTTAATATATTGAGTCAGTCTGTATGTCAAGATCATTTGATATATTCAGTTTTTTTTCAAGATAATAGCATAATCTTGAAGGTCCTATAGTACCCCCCCCCTCTCTCTCTCTCTCTCTCTCTCTATATATATATATATATATATATATATATATATATATATATATATATGGTTTCACTTCATATTATCGAAATTTCATTTCATCGAATTTCAAATCATCGAGGCGAAATAGTTGAAAACTCATATCATCGAATCTCAAATCATTGAAAACTATAAAGAAAATAGAAATAACATTCCACAAAGTTTTTGCTACATTTATGTATATATGATATTTTTTTAATTCTTGAAGTCCCCTGTCTGATGAGCTTTCTTTGACTTTTTCTTTTTTCACTGACGTCCCTGATTCATATCTTGATTTACTAGTCTCACTTGGCCCATTTGTTCTTCCTAGTGATACATGGGATCCAGACCCCTTTCTTCCTAGCCAGGGTAAAAGTCCTCTCTGCCAATTCATTCCACTCAGAGGTGATAACTGGGTGCAAGGGATTGGGTTAGCTTGCCTAGTCATGACAGTAATGCTCCCTATCCTTGCCTAATACCTCAGTGTGGAGCTTGAGACTCTGAATGATGCCACAGCTTGGATGTATGCATGATCATTATACCAAAGTTGTGCAGCGCAGAGTCTGCAGCCAGTAGTTGCAGCCATCTGCAACACTGCAGCACTTTTGTTGCTGTCAGTGGTGCAGCAGGCCACAGCATCTCTCTCTCTCTCTCTCTCCGCTCCACCCCACAGTAGTAGAGCCAGCACTGACTCCTCACACTCACTATTCTCTTACTACCTCTTCAAGTTTCTCTTGTCACTAATGAAGGCTATGTTATCTGTTGTAAGGCCAGAACTGTATCCCTCACAGAGACAGACATGACCAGTGTTCTTGAGGGTCATATTTCTTCCTCAGTATCCTGATTCCCTTTTCATTTTTCCATCCTTTAACATTAGCCTCCCTGTGCCTTTCTTTTATAACCTCTGTTTTTGTTTTACCTTCATTCATGTTGTATTTACCCTTTCTGACTTTTTTGAAGATCTGCTAATATTTTCAATGTGGCTGTAACCATGACAATCCCTGTCAGCATGGTGAGATTACATTCATGTTTTCTTCCACGCTGCCTTCTTCAGAAACACCTCACAAGCTGCTTCCCTTTCTGTTAACAAACCTGCCTTTCTTTGCTTAATGCATTTTTCAGCAGTATTCAATTTTGTTTCCTGGCTTGAGGAAAAGTAAGATTCTAGCTATGCATAGAAGTCATAATTGATTCCTGTGGTGATCATGTGAACAGCCAGATCCCCTTCAGAAGCTTGAAGTTTCAAAAGGTTGAACTTCAAATGGCTGAGCCAATAACTTAGCATTAAGTTGAAGAGCTTTCAGGACACTAAAAAAGTGCAGGGGCCAATCCAGTTTACGTAAGTGATTTTGACTGCCTGTGACATAACTTTAACGGACACTAAGAGAGTGAAGTAGCTGAGGCTGCTTGTGCAATGACTCTGAGCCCAACAAAAAAGGTGTGTGGTCCACATTTTCTCGGGACGACAAACCCCCTATACCCCCACACCCCCTGATAATTATATATACCAACTCATGGATTGCACTACAGTGGGAAAATGACAAATTCCTCTATCCCCACTGCACCACAATCTTGCACAGAAACAAAGCTGGTATGTTCAGTCAGTTGCATTGGCTTTCTTCAGGTTCAGGAAGTTGACTTTCGACAACCTGTCTGCAACCCAAATAAATATATATGATGTATTTATATGTGTATCTCTCTCTCTCTCTACACACACACACATATATATATATATATATATATATGTATATATATATATATATATATATATATATATATATAAATATATATATATATATATATATATATATATATATATATATATATATATATGGATTCCCTTCACAAGCTTGAAGTTTCAAAACTTCGAACTGCAAATGGTCGAGACCATAAGATTGAAGTTTAAAACTTCAAACATTTTGAATGGAGATAGCCGTACTGTGCAGAATGAGGAATTTACCATTTTCCTCACTGTAGTATGATCTCAGAATTGGTATACTTATTTAGTAGGGGGTGTGGGGGTACAGGGGGACTTGCCCCCTGCAAAAACATAAAAAAGTTTGTTTTTATTTTTCTATCACAATTTTAAAGTTTCCGAACTTTGATCTTATTGTCTCAACCATTTGCAGTTTTAAGTTTTGAAACTTTGAGCTTGTAAAGTAAATCCAGATCTCACACACACACACACACACACACACACACACACACACACACACACACACACACACATACACACACACACACACACACACACACACACACACACACACACACACACACACACACACACACGGCAACTATTAGAAACTGGTGACTTGTTTTCAAGGTCAGTGCAAAGTATGGAATTGTCATTTTAATTTATTTTTTAGTTGTTTATTTGCTCAGTTAGTCACCCTAAGATGGTAGCCTTTTTTCAGGGGACAGAAGAGGTAGTACTGATAATTCTATGAGAAATAGTTGCCGTGAGATCTTTTCCATCCACCTAAGCTACCACCAACTTAAGCCGCTGGGGTCTTGGTTTAACATCTCATCTGAAGGACAACACACTGAGGAGTGCAGCATCTCCTTATGCTACACTGCAGTGTCACCAATCTATAAACCTGGTGTGGGAATAGAGCCCACAGCCTTCTGCAGCAAAGGCAAGTGTACTACCTGTTGCATCACTGACACTGGCTTTAGCTAGTATGTTCCAGTTATGAGCAGGTCAACTCGATTGATTGGTTCTAACAATTTGGGAATATGGTTAGTGAAAGAATAGCTGAAATGTAATTTCCATTGAATAAGTAAAGTGTTGATAATTTAAGAAAAAGGAGCTTAGATGCTTTTGTAGACAATGATTTTGATAAGAAGCTTTGGAGGTGGGGGTAAGAAGCAAATAATAGAGATAGGGTGAATACTCTGGTAAATCCAGAAGTCGGTTAGGAGATACAAATGGGAGATGACTTTAAGCAGAGATACCCCTCAATTACTTAATTGAATTATGTATTAGCATTGTTGTGAAAAGAGTAAAAGAAAAAATTAAAAGTGGATTGTGAAGAAAAGTTGATTGTGTGTTATATATGAAAAAAATGACTAAATATAGGTATTGTTGATGTTTTAGAGAGGGATTGGGTTACATGGTTTACTTAGCACTAAGTATTATCAGAAAAAAATGCTTTCATTTTGTTTTGTAAGGTAAGGACAGTTACAAAGATTTTGCAACTAAGAAGCAGAAGGTTTCTGGATTTACCTCTGGTGGAACAGAAAGGGTAAACTAAGAAGAGCACAGAAAGGAAACTGTCAGATTATCCTTCTTTCTGAATGGACTGTAATTTGCTTTCAGGGAAAAATGTGTATTATAAAATCAGTGTTACTGAATACTGAAGTTTATTGCAGTAATGATTTTATTCTATACAAACTATTAGCAAGGGAGTGATATGAATGTTTTCCTCAAGAATGTGGGGTTCCAAACATAAACCTTATTAAGAAGAAATCATATGTAAGGGGCAGGTGATGATGTTGCAGCTCACCATGTATTTTTTCTTTGTCTGAGATTGTTCACTTTGATAAACATTTTCAGTGCAGAAGAGTGGGAATAATTTTGATACCTGACCTTAGCAAGTGGCTGAAGATGTGGAAACAGAAAAAGTGGATGAAGTTAGGTATTTGTTAAGGAAATTTAGAAAACGACATCCTAATACTGGAGACAATATCTAAGAGCAAGTAGGAATAGCTCAATATATAAGATGCTGCTGAAATTTATTTTTGAACCTAGACGGAGTACTTGTGAGAAAATGACAACTATAAGGGAAAGGACAAGGAAAGACATGCAGGCATCATTGTGTGGGTATTGGTGCAGCGGTAGCGATGTCGCCTCACAGCAAGAGGTTCTCCCATTCGATTCTCGGCTGGAGCACCTTCTGTGTAGAGTCTGCATGTCCTCCCCACAGTCGAGTGGTGTTTGAAAGACATGCGTGAATGGGCATGCCTTCGTTGAAAGTTGGGTGTCGAGCTGGCACCACGGCACTGTAAAAATCTACTGCCAATCATTAGCGGACCGTAGTTCTGCTGTGGCGACCCCTAACCGGGAAAAGATGAAAGAAGAAGAACAACTGAGTCTTTAAAATGTCTTCTAAGTAGCAAGAGAAATGCAATCACTATGAGAAAGGTAGTGGTTGGATAAGGATAACAATGTAAGGAAAGGAGTGATGATATAGTTTTGATTTGTAATTGGACAGATGAGTTTTACTGATTTCTTATGGACAATTTAAAAGCGGACTGGCTTATCCAAAATGAATATGGTGATGTCGACATGAAGATTGTGTGAAGAAGAAGAAAAGAGGAAAGTGTAAAAGGAATGTGACAAGAAACATGATAATTTGATTGTGGCAAGAGCACTGAAGAGTTGGTTGGAGCGTATGAGGCAGAACTATATGATAGGGTTTTGGATGGTTAAAATATGTTTAAAAAAGTGCTAATTTATATACCGATATGATTAGGCAGTGAAATATTTCTGAAGGGGATCTGGAAATAAAAATTATGTTTTTTTTCCATTGGAACATGCAGCATTTTTATATTAGAATATTTTCTATTTGACGTTTCTCTTAATTTATAGTGTTCATCTTGAAGGCATTATTATTATTATTGACCAGGGAAAACTGCAATGAGTATGCCTGAAGTGATTTTAATAAAATGTAATAGTCCTCTTCTGAGAACATTTCCAGTGATTATTTAATATTCATAGCTAATGCCTCAGTTTAACATATCATCTGAAGAATGGCAACTCAAGAGTGAAGCATCCCAGCCAGTGCTGCATTGAAGTGTCAGTTCTGGAGCATGAATCCAATCATCTGGTCTGGGACAAGAACCTGTTGTACAATGAATTTGTAGGCATACAGAAGAAAAAAAACACAGTAATATATTATGATGTATACTTGCATCAACCGTTATACAGGCTGTAGTTTTATTTTGTGAAATGGGTGCAAATGTATGCCTGTAATATACAAGTATGAAAAAATATACTGATGTTGTATGAATCACTGTCTGAAGCACAATGTGTCCCGTAACAGTGTCATTCACTGTAACTTGAACTGTTTTGTATTTCCTTGCTGTAGAGTTGCAATAGAGAGAAATGGATTTCCTCATGCAAGTTGCTGACTTGTTGTGTCTTTTGGCTTTTCTTGGTTAGAGGTCGCCACAGCGGAACTCCAGTCTGCTAATGATTGGTAGTTGATTTTTAGGTGCCGAGTTACCAGCCCTGATGCACAACCTTCAATGAAGGTACGCCCATTCACGCATGTCTCCACGCAGAAGACGCTCTAGCTGAGAATTGAACCAGACAGCGTCTTACTGTGAGTTGACAACGCTACCGCAGCACCACCACCGCGGATGCAAGTTACTGACTAATGCTATTTAACATGATCATTCTCTGATGTACAACATTTCATCACTGCAACTTACTATGCTGCTATACGATGTGAATCCAGTTTGCCCTATAAATTATATCTAGTACAACATTTTAAACACATCTTATTTGTTCAAGTCAGTCATTAGGCAAAGAACATTAGTAACATTATTAATAGTATTAAAATCAAAAAACGTACAAATATTATTTTCTTTACTCATTTGTCTCAGTTGTTGAAAAAATAACTTTTTCTTTTATATTCACTTTTACATCTTCCAGTATTCACTTAGAATAATAATAAAAACAACAATGGAAATACTTGAATAGTGAGTAAAAAATAAATGTCTCTGCCTGAATTTAAGTCTCAGTCATGACATAGAGGAATAAAGCCCTGACCAGGTGATCCAAATTTTAATCAGCAGCTTAACCACTTTGCATGGGGCAGGCAGAGAGGATTGGTGAGCTTATCCTGGAAGTGCAGTGCAGAGGGCATGGCTGTGTTCAGCCAATCACATAGCTCAGGAAGACACACCTTATGCCAAACGTTGGAGAGGGGCTGACTTCAGGTGGAGCATGGGGTGGATCACCAAGATTGGAAATGGTAGTAGCCCTTTTCTCCATGTGTGAAGGAGCAAACATGTATAGGCCACATGTCACAGGCAGTACATATGTCAGTGCCAACACTGAGGATCAAGGCGGTTAGTACCTATACAATGTCATTACTTATCCAGATGCAAGTGGGAATGTAAGTCCCAGATATCTTTGGGCATGACTACTTTTTCAGATGGCTCTCACACCAGAGAATCTGGGGTGGGGGGGGGGGTGGGGGGGGCTGTATCTCTGAAGAACTAAGGAAACATAGGCTCAAGTCCATTAGAGGGAGGCTTGATGTTTGCATAGCAGAAGGAACAAAGATATATAAAATATTTTGGCTACATTCCAAGTAGTTAGTAATCTTTACACTCTGTTCTTTTATTCAGTATTTCCCAGTAATCTTGCCAAACTTTATTACTATAAGGATTCCCTTGTATTTTCAGTAATAAGCAAATATAAGAAACACGTTTATTATTCAATGGTTCTTTCATAACTGAAGATATGCCATGAATAATTCACAGTGGTCTTTGTGCCCCTAAATACTTTATTATGATAATAATTTAGATAATTCTTTTGCCATAAAGTTTATTTTCAGTTCACTTTCTCTAAATTTTATTTTATCTACAATCACTAGTACATCTTAAATGATGGAGCAATCCCAAATGTTCATCTCAGAGTAATTGTTATCTTTGATACTACCATTACCAAAAGCAGCACTGCATTGTCTTTGAAATTACACTGAATATTTACCTCAGCCTACTAACATAAGAAGTTGTGTAAGCTGTAAATCCTTTTATAGGAACCAAGATACTAAATCTGCCTGTTCATTTTAAAATGTAGCAAACCATAAAACAAGAATAAACAAGGTGTTCCACATGCCTTGCTCACATCTCCAACAATCCAGAAGGCAAGCATGCTCACATGTATTTATGTAAAGCTTTACTTTCCCTTGCTCCCTCTTCACTAAGCTTTTCCACGTTCTTGAAAATTAACTAATTTAATGTATCATAGTATGTCTACCATTTCTTGTAGCTGTACTAATAATGCAATTCTTGGTAAAAACAATTTTAACAAATCTGTTAACTCTCTTTGTTGAGCTGCACTAATTAGCACTTCATATTCCATTAAAAAAAAAAATATATATATATATATATATATATATATATATATATACATATATATATATATTTATCCTGAATTTATATTAAACCTGTGATCAAGACCAGCAGTCTTCATTCCCTTTTGACTGATCCTAGAAAAAAGAAACATTCAATTTTCCTATTTCTCCAAAGCTGTAGGTCAATCTCTTCTTGTAACTAAACCTATATGTAACAAAGATTTTAACCAGAATGCAGCTTACTGCCAATTTAGACAGATTACACATAAAGCTCATAGTCTGTTCTGTCAGGTATAATTGTTCTACATTCTGCTGATATAATGTCCAAAAGTAAAGGTATAACCTCCATATTTCTTTTCATCAAATGTTTCAATAATTTTATACTTTGCATTATAATTAAAAAAAGATAGCAAACATTTTAATGTTCACTGCATCATATTCCACAATCCAGACATGTTAATGCAACCCCATTGTTAATCTAGATTTGCTGCCTTTCCAAGTATAATTGCAAATCACATTGCTTATTGATTTCAGAAAATCTCCCTGCACCTCAGGTAAAAATGCCTGAATTATCTATGTCTATCTATATCTATATCTATATCTGTATCTATCTATCTCTCTCTCTCTCTCTCTCTCTCTATATATATATATATATATATATATATAGATATAATAAAAGGACAAATAGAGAAGTGTATCACTGACCCCACTGATCCATGTCCAGACTTATCATTTTCCACTGCTATAAGTCCTCCTGTAATCTACTATTCAATTTTTCATATGCTCTATTTATGTTTTCTTTTTTTCTAAGAAACCCCAACTAATGGCTCTTCAAATCACATCTCATAACTATCATAGTTAAAATCTCGGAAAGCAATGCAAATAATACTGGTGATGAGTGACAGCTTTACCAGGCACCTCCAAATATTCTCTCACTCACCAACATATCCACATGGTTTTTAACTGTAGCCTTTTGTTCTGAATAAATTGTAATTTGCAACAAAACAACTTTGAAAGAAAAATGTAATTCCAATAAAACACATCTCAGGTAATACCACTCCATCATCTCAAAGGCCTTTTCAGCATCAAAACCTACTGCAACTAATGGCTTCTGTGCCTTTTGGGCAGTTTTCATCAAATGTGAGACTTCTAAATATTGCCAAATATTTGTCTCAAACTAACAAACCAACATTGGTCACTATCCACCAGTTTTCATACAACTTTATCCACCCTTCTTGCCAAAATAGCCATAAAGAATTTCATATCATATCTCATATTGCCATGTATGATGCTTGCAAACTAGGATATTTGCCTTCCTTTTGCATCCCTGTTACCACAGATTTTTGCATGGCATGGGAATCTGTTTAGTTTCCAATATTACATCAAGAAGCTGCAGTAATCTGAATAGTGCACCTGCTGAATGAATATTCCATAATTCAGTTGTCAAACATTCATTTCAAGGCATCTTACCTCTCACCTGAATCCTAAAAACGTATTTTAGTTCCCCTGGAATAACACATTCCATTTTTAATGTAGGTTCCCACTGATTATGTCTAGGAACTCTCAAAGGTTCATAGATTCATAGGTTCATAGGTTCACAGGTTGGTACTAGGCTATCAGCCCTAGGGCCTATACAAGCCTAGCCATAACAATTCCCTGGCTATTTCTTCCCACACTATTTACTTCCCTGGGCCCCTGTCTAGCAGAGCAACTGACGTGATCCCCGGGGTGAATTTCCTTTCTCTCATCCAGTCGTCAAGGTTCCTTTTGAAGAGGACCAAAGAGGCACTCTGCTTGACATGTATGGGCAATCTATTCCAGAGTCTGGGGAGTCTCTGGTTCAGGAACCTATCCCTTCAGCATGTTTTGTTTATTGTGATGACAAGGTTTAGATCCCTGGAGCATGTGGCTCTAAGGGATTGAGAATTCTTTAAGTGTAGCATGTCCAACAGCTCTGGGTTTGACATGGCCTTGTATGTTAAGCAAAGATCGCCTCTGAGTAGATGATATGTGACAGAGTATAGCTGGAGTTTTTTAAGGCGGTCAGCATAGGGCATCTGCTTTAGGCCTGTGATTCTTTTAGTGAGGTATTTCTGTGGACTTTCCAGTTGTTGCAGATGTCTTGAGAGGTACATACCAAACGGGGCATTATATTCTATAATGGGTCTAATAAGGGATGAGTACAGTGGGACAATGACCTCCTTTTTTCTTGATGAAAAGCCCTTAGTGATGAGGTGTGCCACATAGAAGGATTTCCTGACTGTTGTGGCGATGTGGTTATCGAAGGTGAGACCACTGTCCACCTGTGCCCCTAAGTCTCTTATCAAACTTTCGGTGTTTAGTATACTGCCACCTATATGGTAACTCACGGATACATGTTTTTTCCCAAAGGGGATAACTATACATTTCTTGGCATTGCGCTTGAGCCCATGGCTCTGGCACCAAGCATCTGTTTCTGTAAGGCCCTTTTGTAGAGTATCCACATCATTTGGGGATTCAATAATGGCTCCCAGTTTGCAGTCATCTGCAAACTTTGTTATCCAGAGTCCCTTAGTGTTGGCCTGTACTTCAGAGAAGTAGATGCCAAACAAGAGTGGTCCCAGGACTGAACCCTGAGGTACTCCACTTGTCACTTGTCTGGAGCTGGATTTGGAGTCGGATACTTTTACAGTGTGGGTTCTATCAGTAAGCCATTTAGCAACCCATTGAGTGACGTAGGGATTAATGCCCAGCTTAGTAAGTTTATCTATGATTCCAGAGTGGGGGATGGTGTCAAAGGCCTTGGCAAGGTCTAGAAAGGCTGTGTGGGCCACCTTACCCTTGTCCATGGCTCTGGAGACTGATTCAAAGTAGTCAATCAAGTTCAGGAGACAAGATCGGCCATTCACGAACCAAAACTGGGTGGGGTCCAGTGTTTGAAGGTTGCCAATGTTTTTGTTTATATGTTCCATGATAATATGCTTCATGGCCTTGCATATAAGGCTTGTTAGACTGATGGGACAGTAGTTTCTGGGATCCAAGGTAGATCCCCCCCTTGTGGAGTGGGATAACTGTAGCTGTGCGCCACTCAGTGGGCACGAAACCTGAGGTGAAGCTATGATTAAACATGACACTTAGGTGAGGTGCCAGTTCATATTGTAGTTCATGTAGTACACAGCCCGGGATGTCATCTGGTCCCATGGATGCTGTATTCTTAGCTTTGGAGAGTGCGTTTTGTACCTGTGTGGCCGTTATTACCGGAATTTGGCAGTCTTCCGGTATTGAGGTGGGCCATTTAGGGGGTGAGAGGGGGGTGAAGTTGGCACTGAATCAATCTGCCAGGATATTGGCAATATCCTTGGGATCAGTATATTTAGTGCCATTCTGTTTTATCTCAGAGCAGATCTGAGCATTGCCATTTAGATTCTTGACATAGTTATAGAATGCCTTGTTGTTGTCTTTGTAATCTTTGGCAATTTTATTTTCGTAACTAGCTTTGGAGGATTTTATGAGGGCTCTCAATTTCTTACTGAGGCTGGTAAGGAAGTTTTTTGCATCCTGGGATTTTCCTCTTTTCTGCAACAGTTTCTTCCTTTTGTTGTAAAGTTTGTTTATGGCAGGGGACCACCAAATTGACTTCTTTTTTTTGGATGAGAGCATCTTGGTTCTATTTGGGATGGCACGATTTATGCATGAGTGGATGTGCTCCCAGGAAGTCTTATTTCATGCCCCATAACTACACTTGATTTTGCCTAAATGTTTCTGTTGTCATCACATGATTTCTATTAGTTAGAACTTTCTTCAGTTTTATTCCTGCTATACCTCTATGTGCCACCTGTTGTCTTACTCTTGTTGTGAATGCCTTTTGATTATCTACAGTTATAAAAATGCTTAACACTGAATGAGTGATGACTAACTTATATTTCTTATCCAGTAAATCTTCATATTCTTGTTTCATCTTTTCCTTTTTTAACACTTACCAGGTCCTCTCACCTTTAAAAATCATGTTTGTAGTTCTCTTAGTTAGACCTGCAGTTTAGATATTTTTATCTGTTTGATTGTACACTGCTTTGCCTCCATCTAAAGCTTCATCTTAAGCTGATCCCACACTGTCATTAGCATCTGTGTATCCATCTCTAGATGTCCTAAATTATTCTGCAGTATGTCCTTACTCCAATCAACAAATGTTTCAGAATTTTTTAAAAAAAAGTAGGAAACCTCCAGTATTTCTTTAAAGTTGAAAGTACTATAGTTTGAATACTACATTCAGACAAAGAAAGATCTGAAATAACTATGGGATAAACACCAGTTTCTTTAACTAATAACTAAGTTCCAAATCTGTACTATTTAGTAATATCCATATTGAATAGGTATTACTTAGACAGGTAATGACTATACTGAATAGAATTTAGTCTGATATCAGAAATTCAGATAAGCCTGATACATTTTAGATAAACTCACAGAA
>NC_056725.1:1840797126-1840822126 GCF_019279795.1 Protopterus annectens | reverse complement strand
CCTTATAAGATCCTCCAAAGCTAGCTATGAAAACAAAATTGCCACTAATTCTAAAGGCAACCACAAAGCATTCTATAGCTATGTCAAGAATCTCGATGGCAACACCCAGATCTGCTCTGAGTTACAGCACAAAGGCATGAAAATTACAGAACCAACTGATATTGCCAATAGGTTCAGTGCTAACTTTACCCACCCCTCACCCCATAAAGGGCCCATATCTATACATGAAGATTGCAGAGTCCTTGTAATTACAACTACACAGGTCAAAGCTGCACTCTCTAAAGCCACAAACACAGCATCCATGGGACAGGACAACATCCCAGGCTGCATTTTACATGAACATCAGAAAGAACTGGCTCCCAACTTATGCACCATGTTCAATAATAGCCTCACATCCCCACAAAGGGGGAGCCATCACTGATCCCAGGAACTGTCGACCTATTAGCCTGATGAGCCTGGTCTGCAAGGCCATGGAACGTATCATCATGGAACTCATAAATAAAGGCATTGGTAACCTCCAAACTCTGGATCCCACCCAGTTCGGGTTTGTGAAAGGCAGATCATACTTCCTGAACCTGATGGACTTCTTTGAGGCAGTCACCAAAGCCATAGATGAGGGTAAGGTGGTTCACACAGCCTATCTTGACCTCGCCAAGGCTTTCAACACCATCCCCCATTCTGGAATTATAGCCAAAATCACTAAACTATGTATAAATCCCTATGTCACAAGATGGGTTGCCAACTGGCTCACTGACAGAACCCACACTGCAAAAGTTGCAGTCTCCAAATCTGACCTCAAAGCAGTGACAAGTGGAGTACCACAGGGTTCTGTCCTGGGACCTCTCCTGTTTGGTTTCTACTTCTCTGAAGTACAGGCTAACACTGAAGGTCTCTGGCTAATGAAGTTCGCAGATGACTGCAAACTACGAGCCATAGTCAAGTCCCCAAATGATGTAGACATCTTACAGAAGGGCCTCGCTGAGACAGATGCCTGGTGTCAGAGCCATGGCTTCAAGCTCAATGCCAAAAAGTGCAGTGTCATCCCCTTTGGTAAAACTTCTGTACCCATGAACTACCACATAGGCAGAAATCTACTTAACACTGAATGTGTGATAAGAGACCTTGGGACCCAGGTGGGCAGTAGTCTCTCCTTTGATAGTCACATCACCACTGTAGTCAGGAAGTCCTTCTATGTGGCACACCTCATCATAAAAGGGTTCTCATCCAGGAAAAAAGAGGTCATTGTTCTCCTCTACTCGACACTCATCAGACTCATTATAGAGTACGACGCTCCTTTTGGAATGTACTTCACAAGACATCTGCAGCAGCTGGAAAGGCCACAGAAGTACCTCACAAAGAGGATTACTGGCCTCAAACCAATGCCCTACACTGACCGCCTCAAAAAACTCCAGCTTTACTCCATAGCATATCGCCTACTCCGAGGTGATCTCTGCCTAACATATAAAGCTATGTCAAACCGAGAGCTGTTGGACATGCTACACCTAAAGAAATCTCAATCCCTCCAATCTACATGCTCTAAGGACCTAAACCTTGTCACCACAATAAACAGGATAAACAGGACATACTGGAGGGATAGACTCCTGTCCCAGAGACTTCCCATACTCTGGAACAGGCTACTCATCTATGTTAATCAAAGTTCTTCATTAGCACTCATCAAGAAAAATCTTGATAAGTGGATGAGAAATAGGAAATACACCCTGGGGACCACTTCTGTGTCTCTGCTCGACAATGGCACAGGAAAATAACTTTCTTGGGTGGGGTAAGCCAGAGAACCTTGTTGGCTAGTCTTATGTAGGCCCTTGGGCCGATAGCCTAGTACCTACCTATGAACCTATGAACCTATGGATATGCCATGTCATATAACTGTTTAGACTCTGGCATACATATAAACAGAGTAATGCAACTGTGAAACAGTTATATTAATACATTAGTCTTGAAAGGTTTACATATGTTGCTATCCAGGCCAAGGCCTTCAAGTAGTACAATAGTAAAGACAGACTGGGCCACAGAATACCAATCAGTCAATAGTAAGTAATGCAGATATATATTCCAGCAGCCTCTATCTACACTCTGTACACAATCCCTAGAGGGTAAAGACTACAGTTGACACAATGGGATGTATCTGTTACATAACAAAGCATAACTGACACCATCACAATCCCACTGACAAACAGAACAGTCTGTATGGCAGGAAGCAGTAGGCCTGCATTTACCCAAGGTGAATTGTATGGTAATTTACTTCCAGATACCTTAAGGCAGCTTACCCCTGATGCCCCTACATGTTGTAACAGCCTAGGTTAGTTATGGTGCACCCCCCTCCCCATAGGCTGAATAATACAGGGCCATATACCACTGTTACGTACACTGGCCTCTGGAGTGCATGAGGGCACACATGTATTGTGTAGATGAAGCCTACACATATATGGACCCATCCCCACAATATGTGTGTGGGCCACAACAGCAGCAGACTGATGGCAGGAATGGCAGCAAGACATACTCACAGGCCTCTACATAACAACCCCTGACATATGGACAAAGTCTGGTATGTAGGTGGAGAACAGAGGCTGGAACACAGGCCCATATGTGAAATACTGTTGTCATACACTAAGCAAGTCACTGGTGTCACAGGATAATCTGCAACGTACCCTCAGTCAGGAATATGAAGTTAGAAACAGAAATGGATGTAGCCATGTACTGATAGCACTCAACACACACACACACACTCTCAGTGATATATCTGACACAAGACCTGTGTGGTGGACAGACAAAACATAATAGGCACACCTCTGGCTATCAAGGGGATAGGCCCACAATTGAGAGCTATGCAGACTGACTGCATTTCAAGTTAAACTAGTATGTATATACCAAACCTGTAACACTGGTGCTATACAATGCATATAACAAAACTACTCACACTCTGTAGTTCTGGAACCTCCTACAAATATGTAGCTGGCTTGAGTGTGCAGGTTTTCCTGTAAGAGATATTGCTACCTGCTGTCTGTAACATTGCTGCCCAAACACAGGAAGGATGACCACCATACAGAAAAGGTAAAGGGACCATACCCACATGATGTATGGATTTATAGTAGTTGATTGCCATGACAGTGGTAATTGGAAGTACTACATAGCATGCTGCCTGCAGGTAGCAAGTGGAGAACACTGATTGGTGCAGAGGCCATCACCTGATCATGTGCATCACCTACAAAAGGCATGTTGCAATCTATTCAAAGCAGCTCAATATACTTACTGGAGAGAGACAGAGAGAGAGAGTGCCTGAAAGGCAAAAATAAACACAAAAAAAATCCAACAAAATATCCAGAAGAGACACCATTCCCACAACAGGTATGTGAAGTATATATGGATGTAAATGACTGTAGTACTTGACCCATAATAATGGGATAGATGATGTGGAATGATTTATATGTGTCATCAGGTGTTGTTGTAATGATGTTCAGCTGAACAACTGCTAAAGACAATAGAGTCTGTCCCTGTAGGTAGTTGGCCATACCCGTCAACTGTACAGAGCAGCACTGACTGATAAGATGTAAGCCATCATAGCGTGTGTTGTGTAATGGGAAGCATGTATATTACTGTGGCCAATAGCTGGTGGTGGAAGTCATGCCATAATGATGGACACATGGGTTCCACAGCCCACCTCTTGCAGGATACTTAGGTTAACCTGTACTGTAGCATGCAGGAATGCCATAGGTGTGTAATAGTGTTACCTGCAATCTGGCCCTACATATACCCCCAATGTCATTCTGTGTCCATATGTGGCACCTGTCTGTGTTGTAGCAAGGCAGAACAGTGCAGCTCTGCAGGAAGGTTTTGTGATATTGTGGACCTGATGTCTGAATGTACCCCCTATATAGGTATGCATATGTGTACACACATACACACACACACACACACACACACACACACACACACACACACACACACATGCACGCACACACACACACACACACACACACACACACAGACACACACATATACATATATATATATATATATATATATAGCCACAAATATGCAGATACCCATGTGCAGACATATATATATAAACACATATATACATCATATATATCTACACATATATAGATATATACCCATATGCACATGTCTACATATATACAAACACACACAAACATATATGCATGTAAATACATGTTCCCTATATTACCACCACAGTGCTGCATGCTATGTGACATGGAACAGCGCACATAGCAGTACACACAAATATCTACAGCTATCAGTGTTTGCAACATGGATGGGTATGTCACATGTAAACCCCTTGTTGGGACCACACTGCCCTTGTCTGTGAAGTATGGAATGGGAATATGAGGAAGCATGGCAGGTATAATTGCGGAGGTGGTCAGGGTTGGTAGATATAGATGACAGCCTACAGGGGTGGTATGTGACACATGTGGTGGGTAAACACCCTGGATGGTGTGTGTGGTCTGTGATGTGGAATCCCTATGGGCCCCAATTTGGACACAATGGGAACAAGCCTCCATCTCACTCCTACTCACAACAGCAGTCCGCGTCCCAAAGGTGCTTGGCCTGGAGGCTAAGCAGGAGGAGCATGTGGGCCCTCTGAATGTGTACTGGGTGCCTCAAGGTGATGTAGCACATCCCACATGTGTCCGTGGAACCCGCTATGGAACAGACCCTGCAATTGACCTTAGGGAAGAAGATCATGTCTGTGTGTGCCCCCAGGGGGGGTGACAACATCCCCTGAGTCGGTTCCACCTGAAGATATTGCCAGACCTGTACATGAGGAGGCCCCAGGGTGGGTCACACACATGATGTGGCCTGGCAACATGGGCAGATGAGTTTGGTGAGGTTGTTCTGTTGGCCAATAGTACATATACATGCTATTGTGTCACTGTTATAGAATGTATGTAGGTTGTAATAGTCTACACTATCTCCGTACATATCCAACAGCATGCATAGATATCCCCAATAACACAGAATGTCAGATGTACAACAACCACATAGCAAGCATGCCACAGGCATATATGGAACTATAGTGGCCCCAACAATGGCATGCAGGTGAATAGTTTGTAACAGGCCAGCAATGATAGTGTCCACACAGGGAACACGGCTACATACATTGAACCAAAAGTAGTGCGTGCACAACCAATACAACCAGAAAAACAAGGAAGACGAGGCCCAGCTGACAGAAGTTTATTCACAACGTACAATACACCGTACCATTGACCTAGGTTTCGTCCGAACGCTCAGACTTCTTCAGAATGCCATGATACTGTTACAAACCACTTTAATAGACAGTGCAATCAATCAATGAATTAATTAACAAGTCAATTAAAATTCAATTAAAACACTTAAAATATGACGAATACTATCAGACATTAAGTTACCTTACAATTTATGTGTTGTACAATGAAAAATAAAAAATTAATGAAAATGAATGCATTATTTAAATAGAAAGTACGCATCTATAATTTAAATGATTTTGTAATTTTGAGTAAAAGAATATATATATGTAATGTAATTTGAATGAAATTATATATGTATGTAAATATATATAAATATGTATCTTAAAGAGAAACATAAATATTATTAAAAGTCCTTGACTTCACATAAAATGTAAATCTATGTGTACATACTATTACTTAATACCTGTGATGTTCCTTAACTTGAGTATAGGTTTAACAATGCTATACTCATTTAATCCAGGATAACTGTGTGCATTTAATCTAAGTTGCCATTTCAATTCGCAAATGTCCAAATGTGTATCCGTAATCCTACCTTGTTGATCTGCTTTTATCTGTTTGAGTATACAGAATTTGAAACTATGATCGGAATGGTCAATCAAATGCCTGACAAGAGCATTGGTGGTTTTAAGGTGTCTAACATCCAACAAATGCTCCCTTATCCTTTCCCTAAAATGCCTACTTGTTTTGCCTACATAAATGGCGTTACATTCTTTACATAAAGCAAGATAAACCACATTTTGGTATAACAATCAAAGTGACCCAAAATAGAAATGTAACAATGATTTATCACGAGACTGTTACCAGTAGAATGTATGTAGGGACACGTGGAACACCTTCCACATTTAAAGTTACCTATTGGTCTATTACATGTATGCCCCCTTCCCCATACATTCATTTCAAAAATATCTTTCAATGATGAATCTTTCTTATATACATAACTCAATTTACTGTTAAATTGTGGGGCCAAATCCTTATCCAACTTCAAAATACCCCAATTACTATCGACTATTTTCCTAATCTCTTCAGAATCGCCATTGTATGTTGAAATAAACAATAAGGATGACTTTGCCAGAAAGGTTGACTTTACCATAACGTTACCTATGAGATTATTCAAATTATTGTCAAGTTTTAAAATGGCTTGAAACACACCTATTTCCCTTTTGTGAATTATTTCCTGAAACAAATCCAAACATAATTTTTCAGGATACCCTCTGTTCAGAAATAGTGGAATCATAAAATTCAACTCATTCACGAATTCCCTATCATCACTAACCATCCTGGCGGCCCTAACCATTTGGCCTTCACAATCGCCTTTTTCTGATGGCTAGGGTGCCAACTGTTATAATGAAGATAGGAATTCGAAAAGGTTGGTTTTCTGTATATATTGGATTTAATTAAACCACTTGCCCTATCATAAGTTAACCTAAAGTCCAAATAAGTGGTGGCCTCAAAGTTTATCTCATGTGTGAATCTCAAAAACCATACTGTACTATTGATGTGTTTAATAAAGGCTTCTAATATATTCGCATCACCCTCCCAAATGATAAAAATATCATCTAAAAAGCGTGAATACATTTTGATATGCTTATAGAACTCATTGATAAAGATATAATGTTCCTCCCAATAAGCCATAATGTAATTGGCATAAATGGGGGCACAAGCAGCCCCCATTGCCACCCCGGTTTGTTGTTTAAAGTAATGTCCTTCAAAAAATAAATAATTATTTTTCAAAACAACTTCCATTAGTTTGACAAGAACATTAATTCTGTCCTGCTCGTACAAACCAGTTTCCAACAATTGTTCCTCCAACCACATTAAACCTGTCTCATGTGGTATAACCATAAATAAATTACATACATCTATGGCTAGGAAACAATAATCATCTTTAAACTTAAACGCCTTCAATCTTTCCACAAAAAATTACAAGAGTCCTTAGTAATATGGGGAAAACTACTTATAACTGTTTTTAAGTGGTGATCCAAAAATTGACTTATGAAACATACTTTGCTTCTCTTACCGTCAACAATAGGTCTGAATTGCACATTATTCAATCCTTTATGTATTTTAGGTATACCGAAAATACCACTAACCACAGGATAAGCATTTACCATGTAATTATACTCAATTTCAGATACTTCCCCCTGATATAACATATCATCCAAACAAAGATCAATGTTTCTGTATGCTATATTAATCTCATTTAAACTTACTTCAATGTAAGTGTCCTGCAAAAGCATTGACATCATGAGACTAATATAGTTACAATTATCTACGATCACCACACCATTGCCCTTATCGGGCTTCATAATTCGAATATTCCCCATTTGACTCAAATTTTCCATTAATAAGTACTCATCCTCTGTCATGTTACTGTATGTTTTTTGCTTTTGCCTTTTAAAATACTGCCTTATATCAAATTCACACAATTTTTCAAATATGGCCACCATAAAATTCAAAGGCGGGTTAAAAACGCTAGGTTTAGCCAACTTCTGATTGTTAACCATATCGTTACAATTATCAGTGTGCTCAAACATAACCTTAAGATTCATTTTTCTTGTGAATAGTTTCAAATCGATAAGTGAATCAACAAGGTTTCCCCTCCTACAAGGAACAAAATTAAATCCCTTCGAAAAGAGATTAACATATTTAGCACCTAAAATAACACTAGAATAATTGTATAATTTAAAGTCCCCCATACTGTTTACTGTTATAGTGGGGCTACTCAAAATCACATGACTAAAAGAACCTACCATGTCACTATTTGAAACACCATAACCAAAACTGTTGCTGCCACTGGTGTGTTCCATACCATCCACATTCATTTCCTCGTCGGTATATATATCAAAAACTGCAAATGGCATACCACTACTTTCCTGTTTGTTAAGGTTGTGTCCTAATGTTTTAGTTATCACCCCACTCCCGGTTCCATCTACAATGTCACCCCCATCTGTAAAACAACAAGGTGATGAATGCATCGTCATAGAAGTACCGGTACAAGTATTTGATGCCATACCAACACCTTCCTCTAAAATGTTGTATATACTTAAGTTAAGCAATACATTATCGTTCAACACTTCACTTGTATATGTTGGAGCATAAACATTTTCTTCACAATTATATCCAGTGTTAGCAAAACCATCTGGGCTAAAATGGTGCTCACCATCGCAAACACGGCTACATACATATTGCACAAAATGTGGTACAATACAATATCTGCCCCACTGGTAGATAAGCTGTAGCCATACCTACTGAGTTGTGTGTACAGTTTTATGCCACTGATATGGTGAGGGGGTAACAGTAATGTGTATTACGAACTCTGGTAACCTTGCTGCATGACTTGCTCACACCTGTGTCCATCTTTATGTCTTTCAGGGAAGATGTCACATGGACGACTTCCGGCCTACTCAGCTGCCGAGAATGACATTGCAGTAAACCACCTAATACAGCACTACCCTGTCTTGTTTTGCCAGGCTGCCCATGAACAGCAGGAGTGGACCACCCTGTGGAACAACCTAGTCTGCAGGGTCAGTGATGTTGGACTGCACAACAGCAGTTATGAGCAGGTCGGGCATCATTGTTCTGACCTGCTTCGCAATGCCCGTCGGTGTGCTGCTTCAGTCTGGTAGGATCACCTCACAATGGGGGCGCCATGCCACCCATTCCCCCTTGACACGTGCGGCAGAGCTCCTAGCCAGCCTTCTGGCACCTGCCCACCCGCATAGCCACCAACTGCAGGACGCCTTTGTGGAGGTGGGTGCTACCTACACACTGGCTGAGGAGAGTGCAGGTAAGGCCACAGGGCACATCAGTTTACCACTTTTGTATATACATCCACATCTGTACAGGTAGATCATGCATATCTGACACATCATAGATATAGTTTGCTGCTGCATAATAGTGATAAACAGATGTGCGTATGTGGTAGTATTGTGGACATGTACTGTTGATGTATTTTATTGCTGCACCCACCCTTTAGCAATGCCACAGATGTGGCCACTGACTTTGCATCACTCACCCTCTTATGTAAGTCCCTCCAGTATACCACCAAGGCAGCAGCTTGTAGCTGGTGAGTATGGTTTATGTAGATGTTTGCCAATACACTGGGCATGTAATGGCTATGGTATATTCCATGCACACATCTAACACACCTACCCAGAATGCATGCTGTACATGTGCACATATTGTTGCTGTTAAATGCAGGGTATCATAGTGGTGACCATGATGGGGTATTGGAAGGGTATGTCAGACACCTGCAAGATAGCTAACATCCTGTCATTGCGGAATGTGTCCACAGGGAGTAACATAATGGTGGGAGACATGGCCTACAGTAGGGACATGTTTGGAACAACACCCATATACAGCGCAACACCAGTGTATATACCTATAGGACAATGGCAACTGTTGCAGAGTTACACTATGGCATAACATATTACTGTGGTCCACATTATTAGCTGGGACTAGGCTGTAACATGTGGTGTTCAGTGTATGGGACACTGCAAACTGACACAGATGTGTAGGCCTTACTTGTCAAGCATCTACAAAAAGGCTGAAGGTGGGGGGTGCCAGCATGACACACCAATGCACTGCAGCAGGGATCCTAAGAATGTTAAGAATGGCTGTATCTGCACATAGTCAGGTTCAGTAACTGTGGCAGCTGTAACCCTACCCCCACAGCAATAGTGCTGGCAGTATGTGAACACCAAGGGATGTGCACATGAATAGACCTTGTAATCATGCAGATTAGGGGGATATGTGTAGGGTAGACTGAACATACACTGGCAAATGCAGATGGGCCATGTTAGTATACCTCTGCCAGGAGTAGTGCCTGCTGTAGTACACATAGCAATAGGTGCAACAAGCCGTCATGATAAGGGTATGCACACATATGCCCACACGGTGTGTATGCATCGCAGTCAGCATCCACACATCTAAAACATTCTGTAGACACTGTATGTGAAAGTACAGGACATATATCACATATTGGGCTCGTGTACTATTAATATATGCAGTGATGGTGTCCCATGGCAGATCAAGGAAGGGTGCATCATATCAATATGGGTGTGTACACTCCCCATAGCCACAATATGCTCTGGCTGTTGTCAGAGTAATAGTATTGGATTGGTCATACATGGACCGCTGATGTTGAGAGCTGTAAATCAGACATCAGGCATTCACAAATGACATCTGTCCACATATCATCCCAGGTATGTGTTGCTGAAAAACATAGGGGCTGTGAGCATTAAAGTTGACATAACTGACACAGTGCTACACATTCAGCAATGGGTTCTACACCTGTGAGATGTGGTGCACAGTACATGACAGGGTGCAGAACAGGTGCACAGCAATACTGTGTACATGGGTGCAGTGGTAACCAAGGGAAGGGGCATCACCTAGTGACACAGCACATGCGTCACACACATGTATACTGTTTCTAGCATGGATTGACTATAGCTGCACTGTATGCTGTTGTGTACCATATGTTATGCATGTTGACAGATGGGTAATAGGAGGACTGTGTGTACTTTCATTGAGCAACCTCACCTGTATGGGCATGTGTGCATCCTGGTGGGTAGTTAGTTTGTCTGTAGGGTCACTCTGGTGAAGTGGAGGGAGACTGATACATGTAGGATGCATATGTGCATGTGTGTGTGTTTATGTGGGTGGCCATGTATGCACATGTGTGATTGTGGGGCTGTTCATACAGCAGTACCTCCCTTTGGGATTGTGCAGTACATGGACATGGACTGCCACATGACACACCAGGAATACTTGTTATGTATGTAATCACAGGACAGCTGATAGTATAATAAGGTCTGTAACATGGAAGAGGCATTGAGAGGGAAGGTAGACACCAGGTATACCCTTCATATCGCATTCAGCAGAGAGGTGACTGACAACCCACATATGCAGAGCTATAGATGCATTGGGGAATTACTAGTCAACACCAGGGAGTGTATCCATATATTACAGTTGTCACATGAGAGGCTGATTGAACAGCATATCTGGCATGTACTGAGCAAGACATACACATGACACTCCAGTTCATGAAATTATGGAGTGAACATAGTTGCCCCCACATATAGGGGCCATGCACATGCTGTCCGGACATACACAGGGTGAACACTGAATGACAGCAGTGAGGCCATGTAAAACCACTCCACTCAGGTCAGGCAGGTAATGAGTAATACGTCTTGTGTTGTGATCACTTGTCTAGGCATTTAGAGGACTGATACGTTAATGAGTGGCATCAATGAGTGTATGTTACCAAGTGTGATGCAGGATGGATAATGCATGCTAATATACATGGGACTGTCTGTAGGTAGGTATTAACGTGTGTGTGTGTGTGTGTGTGTGCGTGTGTGTGTGCGTGTGTGTGTGTGTGTGTGTGTGTGTGTGTGTGTGTGTGTGTGTGTGTGTGTATATATTTTTGTTGTGCAATGCTGCACAGGTCTTAATGTGTGTTTATTGTTTTACCCCACAGGTGACGAGGTGGGTCAGGGTCCCTCCTGCATACAATCTGATGCTGGTGTCCATACAGACACCGAAGATAATGATAGTACTGTTGAGGCACAGGTGGGGTTGTCAGGGGCCAAAACAGTACCATCATTTGGCATCCCCCCTTTTAGCCACCCCAACAACGCACACATTTTCAGTGCCCAAACATATCCCATCACCAGTGGCCATAGCAAAGGGACAGCTGGCATTTGGTGCAGTGCAAAGGAAAGTGTGGTAACCATGTCTACTGTGTCTGGTCACAACTGGCATAGCTGGATGTCTGGCAGGGCACCACATAGGCAGATGTCCCAGGGTGCTTGTTGTAGGGCCACTGGTTATCATGTCTCTGGCAAATGCGACACAGCTGGTACCAGCAGGCACATGTTTCAGTCTGTCAAAGTGGAGCAGGCACATATGGAACGTTACACAAAACAGGGCCTGAGGCTATAGAGGGCTGCTCTCACATCTGCAAGTGACAATGCCTATTAACTGTCTGGTGCCATCTGTGCATTAACTGAGCTCATGGCTAGATGGTTTGGTGAGATGATGGCCCTCATCGACCTTGGTCTGGTCATGCTTGAATGCATGGTGGGAGTGTGGTGATGGCAACGTGGACGTAGTCCAGCAATGACAACAGCTGGCAGTCAACGTGGATGTGCTAGGACACCAAGGGGCTCCTGTAGTGGCAATACCAGTCCTGGCACAGCGGGTGGGCGCTGTCCACACCACACCACAGCAGGCCACGAGCACATGGTCCTGGTCAGTCCCAGGAGGGACCTGGTTCCAGCAGACATTTGTCATTGTCAGGTGAGAGTAGCATATCAAGGCCTGTACCTGGACATGCCCGTAGAACCCCTGGCAGGCACAGTCCACATGTCCATGGCCGGAGGCAGTGAACTGCACACCCTGCCAGATATGGTCTGCAGCTGTCCATAAACACCTGTGTAGGGCAGCCACATGGCAGAACTGTATGCATACATACCCACACACTATACAAACACACCTAGGGAAATTCCATACCTACACACACCACATCATCATGCCCAGTTCACCTCATTACACCCCTCAACCATACACATGGTGTCAAATGTATGGCCCAGCCTCGGCCTCTGGCAAACCAACAACACACCTTGTGCATATGATGATACCTGTGCCACATCCCTGTCATCCATACCATCGATGCAGGGATAGGCTAATATGGTTCTGATGCACACAGTGACTGTACTACAGTGTACCACAGTACTGCCAGTGTAACATGTTGTAAGGAGTAAAGTGTAATGTATATATGTCAGGTAGATTAGCCATCCAGCAATGATGCATTATAGCTGTTAGTAACACTGGTTGATTGTGGTCTCTATTATGTTATCCATTTGTGTTGTAGGTCTACATGTGTCAGCACGACAATGGTCTGCAGTCATATTCCACAATTAGGTATGGCACTGTGGTGACACCATGGCTGTGATATAGCTGGGGTACAGTTGAACACATGTCACAGGTTTGTATAACAGTTATTGACTGTGCCACAAGGACAGGTGACCTGCTGGGACATTTATACTCTGCAACCTGATGTAGACTCATCCACATGCACGCATACTCTTCCTTGGCATCACTGGGGCTAGACCTCTACCTAGGTATGAAGTCATACTGAAGTGTGTGGCTTTCACTGCAGACACCACACAGCGTTTAGAGTGAGGTGTGTTCCAGGTTACATGTTGTATGCAGAACATACCAGAAATGTACGGTATGCTAATGGGGGATGTAATGGGTGTATATGGATGATACATAGTGTGACATACCTTCATATACACATTAACAGACACAAAGGCAGACACACGTCTGAGAGACCTGGGCCAATAGCTGCTAACTCATTTGACCATGTGTCCAATGTGTTTTAGGTAGGCTGCACACAGCACATGCATAACTGGCCTAGATTGTGGTATCAGTTACATGTATGGGTGATAATGACAGTGGCAACCATAACGTGATACATGGGACATATACCTTGGTGTAATGACAGTGTACACAGCACCCAGATCACCCAGTGGATTTTGTACTCCCGGAAACCCATGATGACACTCTGACATACCCACAATCACACATTGGCCATGACTGCGATACAACCCATTGTATATCCCAACAGTGATACTACAGGGATTTGCATCTAATGCACATGCCACATGCATACTAGGGTGTTGCATTGTCATGCCTCACCTATGGGCAGCAACAACACTATCTGTACTACTGTGTGGCAATAGGAATTGTAATAGGAGCATGTGGCCTCGGAATGCTGTAGCCTAGAGATATACAGATATGTACACAATTACACACATACCAGAAGACAATAGGTACCCATGCCTATCATCCCATTTGTACAACACCGTTGTGCTGGTACTGCAAGGCTCATGCAGCCAGTGTGGAGAAGAGCTTAACAGGGTACATGTAATGTCCCATACAGCAGCAAACACAACTGACAATGGCAATGGGTGTTGCGCTGGTTGTGAAGGCCCTCATGGAATTACCAAGTACAGGTGTGCTAACACACAGACACTGCTATACTCAGTCATGCACATGTACACATGTGTCAGTACTGGGGTGCATCACTACAGGTGGTCCTAGCTGTGCACCTAGCGACTGCCCAAGAAGAGATGGGCTGTGTATGGGTTGTGTGTACAGTGGCATCCTGACACCTGCCATGTTGCAGCAGGCAATGTATTGACAGACACTATGTTGGTGCCCCTCAGGGTGAGAGTGACATGCTTCAGCCAATCCTCCAGATGCCTACTGCACATGGCCACTGAGGTGATCAAGTTGACATGTATTCAACATGCCTTACAATACATGGTTAGTGTCTGTGATGGAAACCTGTACCCAAGCATATTCTGTTGACTGTGGTAGTGTAGCAGAGGTACCCGTGGCATGTGGTGTGTACAGGGTGTTATCTTCTATATGTGCCACTTCTTACACAGCTGGGCAGACATGTCAGTGTCAATCAAACTTAGGTTGCCTGTACATATCCCAGCTGGATACCTGCCATCTGCATATCTGTACAGGGACTGACAGTCATCAGCTTGGCAAGTAGCTATGCAGTAGGATGAATGTGTTGACAGATAGACATTTGACAAAAATATGTATGACATAACTACATATCAGAAGCCCTCACTAACATGTGCTGTACAGTTGGCAGTCTACAGTTACATTCCACATGTCGGATCATAACCCAGTAGGGGTTATATACTGTGACACAGCTCACACACCAGGGATACAATAGGGAGGCCTCAGAGTCCAGCTATGCCTGCAGGTATGCCTGTTGTCAGTACTACATTTAGCACTCTACTCTTGCCTGGGTAAGCACTGTCAAAAGTAATACCGCCATGATAAACAACATGCTAGTGTGACAGCACGCACCCTGGGCTACTACACCTGTATGTAACACATTCACACAGATAGTGCTGTACAGGCCTCATATACATCTGTGTCCCACACATGACACTCACACCTCTTGATACTGTAATGACAGCACATAGGCACATGTATTGTACATGGTATTACATATACTTACAGATGTCATTACCCTGCTATGTTATCAGACTGGGTGGTGTGAACTGGTTACCAGGGCTAAGCCATGCTTAGCAGGTATCAACATTGCTGCAATATAACAGCTAAGCTGATTTGTGCACTGGTAAGTGAAGCCTACACTATGTAAGTGCCCATACATTTACCTGTAGCTTAGCACTGCTTAGCTTCATGCAAACCCGTGCAAATGCACTTAAAGCTGCTCAAAACTGCCTTAACCACTCTGTATCCAACAGCTCTTGTTCTGCCCAGCAAGAAAATGAACAGCCCTTGCAGATCTTGAACTCAGGACCCTGAATACTATAGTCACAACACTCTACCACTACACCATGACCACTGTGAAGACAGCTGTTGTTTTTTCCAATATATCTGTCAATACACATATTGATTAGTATTGAACAATTGCCTTTACTTCCACGATTGTGTAGCACTTGTTATTAATATGACTGTTGCATCACATATGCTGTTTTGTCATAATGTACATATAGCAGACGCATGCGGTGAGATACATCTGGGAGGGTATACACAATTGTGAGGTTTACAAATGACAGGAATATGGATATATACATATAATAGGTTGATATGGGACAGCAATATCCTAGACCTGGTCATTACCAACATGGGCAACCAGTGTTCCACACCAGAGGTCAATTCCTCGTTGGTTAGATCCGACCACAAGCAAATCACCCTAGACATCCACACCCCACACCCACCTCCCATTAGGGAAACCACTGTAAAAAAATTCTCCAAAGCCAACTTTATGCTTTTTAAGACAGAAGTGGCAAACTTCACAACACCCATGCTGACAGACAATAGAGGTACGACTGCTGAATCCTATAAAATTGCACTTTATAAGTACTTACACGAGTGCATTGTTTGTGCAATCCTTAACAGAACCAAGATGCTATCCTGCAAAAAAAGGAAGCCAAT
Source organism: Protopterus annectens (assembly GCF_019279795.1). Taxonomy (NCBI): domain Eukaryota; kingdom Metazoa; phylum Chordata; order Ceratodontiformes; family Protopteridae; genus Protopterus; species Protopterus annectens. The sequence continues at coordinate 1,840,805,864 of NC_056725.1, read as the reverse complement.
CTGGTGGTCCCCTGCCATAAACAAACTCTATAACAGAAGAAAGAAACTGTTGCAAAAAAGAGTAAAATCCCATGATTGGAGGAACATTGTGGTCAGCCTCAGTATGAAGCTGAGATCCCTCATAAATTCCTCCGAAGATAGTTACAAAAACAAAATTGCCACTTATTCTAAAGACAACCATAAAGCATTCTATAGCTGTGTCAAGAATCTCAATTGCAACACTCAGATCTGCTCTGAGTTACAGCACAATGACACTAAATATACAGAACCAACTGATATTGCCAACATCCTGGCAGATAGGTTCAGTGCTAACTTTACCCCTCTCTCATCCCCTAAAGGGCCCATCTCTATACTGGAAGAATGCAAAGTTCCTGTAATCACAGCTGCACAGGTAAAAAAACACACTCTCCAAAGCCAAGAACACAGCATTCATGGGACCTGACAACACCCCAGGCTGCATTCTACATGAACTACAGAATGAACTGGCACCCCACCTAAGCACCATGTTCAATCATAGCCTCACTTCTGGCTTTGTGCCCAGTGAATGGCGCACAGCATGGGTTATCCCAATCCACAAAGGGGGAGCCATCACAGACCCCAGAAACTAACACCCCATTATACTGACGAGCCTGGTCTGCATGGCTATGGAACGTATCATCATGGAACTTATAAACAATGACATTGGTAATCTCCAAAATCTGGACCTTACCCAGTTCCGGTTTGTAAAAGGCAGATCGTGTATCCTAAGCCTGATAGACTTCTTTGAAGTGGACACCAAAGCCAAAGATGAGAGTAAGGTGGTTGACACAGCCTATCTAGATCTCGCCAAGGCTTTCAACACCATCCCCCACTCTGGAATTATAGATAAACTCACTAAACTAGGTATAAATCCCTATGTCACAAGTTGGGTTGCCAACTTGCTCACTGACAGAACCCACACTGTGAAAGTAGCGGACTCTAAATCAAACTTCAGACCAGTGACAAGTGAAGTACCACACAGTTCAGTCCTAGGTCCTCTCTTGTTTTTATCTACTTCTCTGAAGCACAGACTAACACAGAAGGGCTTTGTCTAACAAAGTTTGCAGATGAGTGCAAACTAGGAACCATAATCAAAACTCGAATAACAATATAAACTAAAACTGCACCACGAATGATACACTCTAAAACCAAAAAACAAAAAGTGCTAGTAATCCACACAGCAACACAAAATTGTAGTTTTTAGCGCTTTCAATCACTTTTATTCTGTGACCTTCTTCAGAAAATACTTTTTCATTGTGTGTACTTGCCCTAAAGTGTTCAGTAGGATTTACAGAAACAATATCGAAAGTAAGGTTTTCACAAGTAAGATTTACAGAAAACCTTATTTTGCCAATCAATACCTACATAAAGACAGCTTACATCCCATACATATGAAAAGGGGTGTCATTAAGGGACAGTATATAAGGTTAAGTAGGTTAACTTCCAATGATGAAACCTTCATAGAAGAAGGTAAAGTTTTGAGACTATTGTTTCAAAAGAGAGGATATGACAAAAAGTGGATTAAAAAAATAGAGAAGGAAGTTATATTTTTAAGGGAAAATGTAGCCAAACCAATACTACACTCAACAGATATTTTGGTAGAAGCATGTGTGACGTCTGAATGTGTTAGTGACAAAGAAAACAAAAACAAAAATGAATACAGAACATCGTTTCCGATACCTATAGTAGACAAAATGTGGGAAATTAAAAACGTAATAACAGAAAATTGGAAGATCATTTTAGGAAACAAAGAATTAGTGGACATTTTGGGTTTTGGCCCCAAATTCACATATAAAAGAAATGCAAACATCAAGAGTATGTTAGAATTCCATGAAGATTCCAAGAAAATTTCTAGAGCATGTTCCATCAAAAAAGGTACCTACAGCTGCAACAATTGTAGGCAGTGTAGGTTCATTAGTAACACATCTTTTGTCACTTTAGGGCAATTTAATGAAACATTTTGGGCAAAAAAACTATTTTAATTGTAACAGTGAATTGATAGTTTATGTAGCAAGCTGTGTGACATGTAGGCATTAATACATAGGCAAGACAAAAAGAAGCCTGAAAAGGCGTATTTACGAACATAATTTGGCGATCAAAAAAAGTGACAAATCTAATGCTCTATTCAGACATTCTAGCATTTGCAAAGAATTCAAGAAGTTTGAATTTTTTTTGTTTTAGATAATGTAGATAAAGTCATTTTTGGTGGAGATTTAAACAACATTCTAGAATGCAAGGAAGTATATTGGCAATTATATTTAGGGGCAGACAAACTTCCCGGATTAAATGAAATGATAAATATAAAATGTTTTTTAATATATAGATAATTTAATTATTTATATTTAATATTAACACAACAACATTGTGCTAATCACATATAAAAGTTTTTTTTTAAAACACTTTTTTCAAAACATTTGTTTCATAAATATGGTTAATATATGTAATGATCATGTCATCAAAATGTCATTTCCTGGGGGCGTGGCCAAGGATGAACACAGGATAGCAGCAGATTTCTTCAGCTCCACCAATTTCATTACACTGACAGGAATTAATTACTTAAAAAATTAATTTTTGAAGTAATTTTCTTTCTAAATATGTTTGTTTTATATAGTTCTTGAACTATATCTAAAAAAGAAAGGAAATCTTAACAATATTCCTGTCAGAAATCACTTTGGAAATTTTCCTGTCAGTTTATCAGTCTGAAATGAGTTGCAGTAAGACAAATTCTCAAGACTCCAGCATCAAGAAAGAACTTCAGTCTCTGATAATTATAATCCAGCAACTTACTGCTAAGATGGATAAAATGGATACTAAAATAGACACCTTCATAGAAAAACTACAAAACAAATAGACTTGTTACATATAGACCTGCAACAACAGAAGATCCAGATGACAGGCATAGAAGAAGCTGTGAATGACATGGAAAATAGAATACAAGAAGAGGAAATCAACATTGAGTTTCTCCTGAAACAAAATACACATTTACAAACAAAGCTGGATGACCTGGAAAATAGATCTAGGCGCAATAACATTAGGATTTTTGGACTGCCAGAAAATATTGAAGGTAACAATATTACTTCTTTTTAACAACATGGCTCCCTAAAACTTTAGACTTACCAGAAGCATTCTCTTTTGGTATCGAAAGAGCACATAGATCTATAGCTAATACTAACTCTAACAAAAACTATCCTAGATCAGTTATAGTTAGATTTCTATCATCTTTGATAAAGAGATGGTTCTTAAATCTGCTTGGGCTAAAGCTCCTGTTAAGATTAATGAGACAACTGTGCGTTTTGACAATGACTATTCTTCCATGGTAATAGCTAAAAGAAAAGTTTTTCTACCACTAATAAGGGAGCTTAAAAAAGCACAGTTTAAAACATACCTTCTGTTTCCTGCCAAGCTTAAAATCTTCCTTCCTGATGGTCCTAAAATTTTCGATGACTTAGACTCTGCTTTACTGTTTATCAAAAAAATAAGATTTTGGATAAAATAGAAGAAATGGAATGGGCTAGTCCTTCATTAAAGAGACTGGCAACTGAAACTTCGTGGAAGACTTCAGAGAAGAAGAAGAGACTAAAAAACAAATGATTTGTTCTATGTTTTTTTTTCTCTCATCATTTTATTTCATTATTAATCTTTTTAAATATAGTTCCTGCATTTCCAAGAAGCCACAAATATTTTGAAAAAGATTTAATCAAAGTTATTCTCTGTGTGCAAAGAAATGTTTTGTTTCATAACTAGTCAAAATATCTGGAGATTTAATGGCAAGCTGTGATTCAACTTGTTTCTCTTTCTGAAAAGGAGAAGTAAGGTCAGTAATTTGATACATTTTTTTTCTTTATCTTTTTTTTTTTTTTCTTCTCCTTTTCTTCTTTTCTTTGTTTAAACAATGACATTCTATTTAGATTATGTAGTGGGTAAAGGGTGGGGGAGGGCAGGGAGAGAAGAGTAATGAAAATATGATTAATAGAATAATAACATATTTATTCCTTGTAAAAAGTTTATATGTTCTTCAAATGCTATTCCTAATTATACTTTCTTGATTATACTGCTTATGCTTGTTTGTAAATAATCTGTCATGCTTTAACTAATAATAATTAGAACTAAATAATAGTAAATAATATGCTTTATTTTTAACTCTATTAATATAAATAGTAAGTAATATTCCATTGTATATACTTCTTATAGCTTTCTCTTACATTTTTTTTTATTTCTGCCTTACACCCTTTTACTTTCTACTCTCTTTTTCTTTTCTTTATTAACATATAGAAATGCTTTTGATCATATAGACACAGTAAATAATAAGATTTGCATAAAAATTGAGTTGGGACAAAAATATTGAGTTTTATTACTTATTAATAATTTTGGGCTTAATTTCACTTACATAGAGGCTGTAATAACCTGTAAAATACATTGTGAAGGTTTTGTCATGTTTAGATGCATTTACACTGCTAAATGAATGTTTGTCACTAGTTTTTAATGTTTCCCGCCAAAATGTTAAGAGAGACAATCTGGGATGTGGGCTGTCTCATGCACAGTGTCCATGAGCTACTTCAAAAGCTTCAACTCTCAGAATTCTCACAGAGAAGCTGAAAGCTGCCAGTCTCACCTTTGACCTAAATATCACACTGACACATCACAGATTCAGGAATGTCACTCTACCAGGAAATAGGAATGATACAAATGTGACTATGTGAAGGAAAATGAACTCTTTAATATCTAAATGTGAGTTATTTTATATAATTACTTAAATATCTATGTTATAATTCATAAAATATGTCAGTTATAATGAGTTTAAATTATACAGTTTCTTGTAGTAAGTAAATGTCTTATTTTAGAAGGCATAGAAAATGAAACATTTATTCAAGTGTTTTTGAAAATCTACTTAACAGCAGCTTAATAATCTGTGTTAAAAACTTATGTTCCAAACATATACATTACTATAACTCATTTAATTCATCTGATTGACAAGCATAAATAATTTTATAACTCTATTCTGGAAGAAATTGTCATGTGATATATTTTAAGGCAGTAGTATAGCATGGTTGTAAAATCTGGTTACTAAAATGTGTTTGCTGTGCATTATTTTGTATAAAGCAGACAGATTTATTGTAGGGACAGCAAGTAAGATGGTGCTCGGCAAGGACACAACTCAGTGAGATCAGATATATATATGTGTGTGTGTGTGTGTGTGTGTGTGTGTGTGTGTGTGTGTGTGTGTGTGTGTGTGTGTGTGTGTGTATGTGTGTGTATGCATGTATATATATATATATATATATATATATATATATATATATATATATATGTATATGTGTATGTGTGTGTGTGTGTATGTATATATATATATATATATATGTGTGTGTGTGTGTGTGTGTGTGTGTGTGTGTATGTGTGTGTGTGTGTTATGTGTATGTGTATATATATATATATATGTGTGTGTGTGTGTGTGTGTGTGTGTGTGTGTGTGTGTGTGTGTGTGTGTGTGTGTATATATATATATATATATATATATATATATATATATATATATACACATGTGTGTGTGTGTGTGTGTGTGTGTGTGTGTGTGTGTGTGTGTATGTATGTATATATGTATATAAGTGTTTCTGAGAATCTGCATAACTATGCAGTATGATTTATAACAATTTCTATGAATACAATATTTTATTCTATTGACAATAATGAGTTTGAGTAAATGCTCATATACAAGCAATTCAAGGTTTTTTGGAAGCTGTTAATTACATTTACATGACAGAAAATAGATGCATCTTAATATATGTAATGTCTGAATCATATTAGCCAAAGTTTTTGATTTAAATGAATGTTAGAACTTATTTTTTCTTCTCTTGATTTCTAACATCAAGATTATTTGAATGCTATTTGAATACAAGTGTTTTATATTACATGGATGTATATAGTAGTATGAACAGTTTAAAAAAAAAAAAAAAAAAAAGGTTTATTTTAGTTTATATGATGCTGTTTTACCAAATGTGTAGTCTTGTCTTGCTAGATAATTGAATTGAAAACTGTTAACCTCAGTTAAATATAACTAGTATTAAATTGATAAGGTGGTAGCTGAGGTACTGCTGCTTAGGGTAGGGGTTAACTTGAGTGGTAAATACTACTCTAAGTTGGAGTTTATAACTCCAGGCTGGATGCAAGGTTTAATCCTTACATTATTTTCACTTGTTCATTGTTATTTGTATATAGTTTTGACATCCACAATATATTTTGTACATTTATTGTCACTACAAACAAAATTGAATCCTATACGAAATCCCATAAGAGATTCAATAAATACAGCTATATTTAAAGGTACACCTAAAGGAGGAGATGTAACATTACTTATCTTGTTATTTGTTATTTTGATCATAAGATTCTTAAGTTTTAAAATGCCAAATGACATCTTTAAAAGGAATTTCTTTAAACATTAATGGATTGAATAATCCATGTAAAAGGACAAGCCTAATAAGATACATTAATTTACATAAGGCCAACTTAGTCTTCCTGCAAGAAACCCATCTCTTGAAAAAAGATATTGATAAACTAGCCACAAACAAATATACAGTATTGGTTAGTTCAGAGCACACTCAGAAAAAAGAGGAGTGGCTATTTTATGGAATAAAAGTATGCCCATTCCTAAAACCATTAAGTCTTATCAGGATGGCAAAGGAATGTTTTGTATGGTTACAATACAAATTAATGGGAAGACTTACACTTTAATTAATGTATATTGGATACCTGGAATTGGTATTAATACAGTGAAACATCATCTTGATAAGATCATATCATTCTCTATAGGAGATATTATTTTAGCTGGTGACTTTAATTGTATACTACATGAAAGTGATACTACCACTATAGGGAAAAGAAGAATTACATCTAATGCAAAACATTTAAATGATTTTGCTAATTCTTATCATTTGAATGATATTAATAATCAGATAGATTCAAATTCATTACCATACACCTTTTTTCTAACAGATACAAAACTTATTCAAAAATAGATAGGGTCTTTATTTCTAACCAGATGGTAACAGATTTAATTAATTCCAAAATCATTTCATGTCCTATATCTGATCATAATTCAATTGTTTTTGAATTCATGATAAAAATACTCATAATGTTCAGATCAAAAGGATACCAGCATACTTAACTCAACTAAAAGACTATAAAGAATATATACTTTCAGAAGTAAAACATTTTTAGACATAAATAATACTCCTGAAGTCTCCATTGTTTATGTTTGGGATGCCTTAAAATCATATCTATATGGACAAAGTATCAGATGGTATAATAATAAAAGGAAATCTTGGGATAAGGAATTGTTAGATATTCAAAGTAAATTAGACTCTTATAAACATAATAATAAAGAAAATATTATGGACAAGAAAGTTATTGAAGAAATAAAACTAAATGAGAAATACAAAGAAATTTTAACTCATAAAGTTAAAATAACTTTAGAGAAATACAAGTTTTTGTCTTATTCAATAAGCCCCAAATACTTACATAGACTTAAAAATAAAACAAAAAGGTTGAATAAACAAAACCATATCAAAGAAATCTTTTCTCTAAGGAAAAAGAAGAATGTTTCTAGTATACCAGAAATACTAGATGAATTTAGAAATCACTTTCACAAAATTAACCATAATAACATTAACATGGAACCTAAAGATAAAATAAAGGAGTTTATAACCACAAACATCCATAAAAAGCTTAATAAACAACAGATTAAACTATTGGACAAGAGTATTTCATATACAGAAGTTATTACACAAATAAATAAGCTTAAATCAAACAAAGCACCGGGTAATGATGGTATTATACCAGAGATATATAAAATCCTTTCTAAAAGTACATATTCATTAATACATAAGGTTTTTATTTTGGCCCAAACTGAGTTAATAACCCCCCCATCTTGGCAATATACATTTATTTCACCAATTTTAAAACCTAATAAAGATCCAACTAGATGTACTTCATATCGGCCCATCTCATTACTTAATGTTGATTATAAAATGTTTATGAGTATTTTTGCTGATAGATTGAAGACAATCATTCCCGGCATTATAGATATAGATCAGACAGGCATCATTGTAAATAGAAATACTTTTGATAATATAAGAAGAACTTTAACATTAATAGATTTTGCAAATAGGAAAAAGAAAGATTTAATACTTATTAGTCTTGATATAAGTTCAGCATTTGATTCAGTAAGTTGGGACTATCTGTTTACCTTAATGAAGTGCACAAACTTCTCAGATGCGTTTGTAAATCTAATTGAGCATTTATACAAAGGAACGTTGGCTTATATTAAGGTAGGAACTTATGTTTCACAAAAAATACCCATTCTTAAAGGTACAAAACAAGGATGTCCACTTTCTCCACTATTATTCACTTTAGTAATGGAGCCTTGGGCTAATTTGATCAGAAACAGTACTGACATAGAGGGTTTTGAAATAGATGAAAATACAACATCCAAAATTCAACTTTTTGCAGATGATGTTCTAATTACATCAGCAGGATCTAATTCTTCTATGCAGTCTCTATTTGATAACATGATGAATTTTAAAAGTATTTCTGGTTTAATATTCAATGAAGAAAAGACTAAAATACTACCTATATATACACGAAAAATATTCTCATTAGTGATTTTACTAAATATGTACCCAATTCAGGTCAGATAACTTATTTAGGTATAATACTATCTAAAGATA
>NC_056725.1:1840532126-1840792126 GCF_019279795.1 Protopterus annectens | reverse complement strand
AAAAAGCATTTCTCCCTACATAGACAGAAACACACACACAATTGCTATGTCTGGGATTAGAATTCCTACCTAACTAGTTTAGCACATTACAGCATTACGCAGTTATAGGATACGCCACAGAGATTACTGGGCTATACTTTTCCCAAAGGTGTATTTCACAGCGAATGACATCAGTAGCCTTGCCAAAGTAGGGCATTTGAATTGTAGTAGTGAGTGTGACTAGCCTAAAAAGCATTGCTTCCTACACAGACAGAGACACACATACAGAGTTGCCATGTCTGGGATTACAAATCCTACCTAACTAGTTTTGCACACTACAGCATTAAGCAGTTATAGGACACGCCACAGAGATTACTGTGCTATAGCTTTCCCAAAGGTGTTTTTCACAGTGAATGACATCAGCAGCCTTGTCAAAGTAGGGCATTTGAATTGTAGTGAGTGTGACTAGTCTAAAAAGCATTGCTTCCTACACAGACAGAGACACACATACAGTTGCCATGTCTGGTATTAGAACTCCTACCTAACTATGTTATCACACTACAGCATTACACAGTTTTAGGATGCACCACAGAGATTACTGGGCTACTCCATTCCCAAAGTTATATTTCAAAATGGATGACATCAGCAGGCTTGTTATAGTAAAGCTATGGGGAGAGCAGTGTGTATGTACATGGGCCATAACCCATTCATCTAGAGGTTGACTCACCACATTCAGACACACACAGGGGTATATTCCGCAGGTACATGTATGCAGCTGCTAGATGACTACTGACTTGTACAACCATGTTGCACAGCTAGCAATTGCTCCTCGTAGTCTGTAATGCTGATGGATACCAGTGGCTAGTTTCTACAGTGAGTGATACTTACACATCATGTGGTTGTAGCCATTTGGCTGTGTGCTGGGTGGGACAGGCCTCATGATGGATGGATCTTTGTCACAGTCACTCTCTTCCACACATCTATGTATGTCTACTTTTGACATATTATAGTGTGCTTATCATGGATATATGTATGTATTCCTATCCAATGTGTGTGCAAAGCATGACTGGTGCATACTGAGGAGTGTATGCACTAACATATGCAACTGTCAGATATGTATGGTCAAATGTTGTTTGCAGTCATGGGCTTCATTTGTTTGTGTGTGTGAGCATGCCCAGTATGCCCTTCTGTACTGAATGTGTGGATCCACTCCAGGTTGTTTGTACTCTAGTGCAGACCTTTGTGCTGTACACCTACAGGTAGCAAACTGTTTCTGCAGGCTGTCCGTAGATCATTTGGCAATATGGGGTTAAACTGTGCAAGGGATATTGTGTACTGTAGATGATTGTGTATGTGTTGCTTGTTCTAAGTGGTAATGGTGTTAGCAGAGATATTCAGACATGTGTACTGTTATACACTGTGATGTTTAATGTCCTCAAGTACTGTCAGGTGGACATTCTTGCTCACAGTGATGTCCTGGGGAACAAGGGTGCATGCAGCTATGTCTGATATTGTGGGCAAATGCCTACATATTCATGGAAAGTTATGCCATTCTGGAGGGGGAGCTGCAGACACTTGCTGCTAGGTCTATGTATCCAGTTCAGCACCTTGGTACTGTGCTGGCAGAGGATCCCTTACTTGTACATCCATCGAAATGACAGTATGGCCTTATCTTGCTGTGGCAATACCTCACAGCTGTACAGATTCACACAGGGTACCCAGAGGCAGGTGTCATAATTCAGGACATTACCCCTATTGTGGTGTATGGGCAGGTTTGTAGCCAACCATTTATGTGTTTTCAGCCAGGGATAGTGTGTGCACACAGCTTTGTGTTGGACCTTGCACATTCCATGCTGCCCATGCTCCCCACCCCCCCTCTATTATTCTATCCTCTTCAATACATTAAGCATATATTCTCTGATACTTTCACTAAGGTTATCACCTCAACACAGCTGTGTTTTGGTGTTGGTCCACAGTTCATGCAGTGGGACATGATGGACATATTACTGTGGTTTATCCACATGGCCTTGCTTATGGCTTATGTGGAGTGTGTTATGTTGTTATTTGGGTGTCCATGACATATCATGCATTGGCAGTATGTGTGAGACACAGGCCTTTGGCAGAGCCCTGAAGGCCATTTGGTGGTGATGCGGGCCAGCTGTGGCAGGCCGTTGCATTCTGTCAGTTCTACAATCCCAGACCGCCATACAGTATATTCCACTGGGGTGACAGGGTAGGTGTGCTAGGTGTTCATGCCAATACTTTCTATCAGTATTGATCAGGTGGTGTGGATGCTGGCAGGGTACTACCTACAGCTAGGGACCCATCTGCATGGGACACCTGCACTGCATGCTGCATTCTTTCGCTATTGCCATATACAGGTGGAGGCCATATTGTACCCATTCCCAACAGCATGGATAGGCCCAGAAAGGTACCTGTGGGTGGCGTTTGGGTGAGCTGGGTGCATGTGTGCTATGGACACTGTTTGCATCTGATGTACGGATATGCATGGGGCATTCCAGTTATGCTGGCATGTGCAGATACATCAGCTGTTTCTCAATACATCAGTCCTATCACCTTTGTGATCTGCAAATGTTTTGGCAGATGACACCGGTACTCCCTACTAATGGCCCAGATAATGTGATGCATACCTGTATGTACAATTCCAAGGCTGTGTCCATTTCACAGTGACACATTATATACTGTATGTATGGGGTATTTTCCCCTGTGTACTGCTTGTATATCTAGCCCAACAGCCATGCCATGTCAATCTTTCAGATGGTGACACATATAAACACCATACATTTACAATGGCTTATTGCTTGCATGTGTTATACTGGTGGGTATTGTCTTTGGCACTACCATCTCTAGTAGTGGGCAATGTCTAGCAGGTCATACTTCAACATGCGTACATACTGACCACTCTCACACAATATGAAACACATGCCAACCTAACACACACATACCTGCATATTGTACAAATGCTACAATCTATCCTGTTACCTTGGCCACCTCTGGGCATCTGTGTTCCACTGGTATTATACCTACACATACATGTTACTACATTTCTACATAGGATTGGGGGGCACACCTGACTGTTACTACATGTCTACATAGGGTATTGGGGGGCACACCTGCCTGTTTCTACATTGCTACACAGGATGGGTGGGGTACACCTGACTGTTACTACATTTCTACATAGGATTTGGGGGGCATGCCTGACTGTTACTACATGTCTACATAGGATGTGGGGGGGGCATACCTGACTGTTTCTACATTGCTACACAGGATTGGGGGGAACACCTGATACTTGTACACATTTACTTTGACTGTACTGGTATGTCAGGTACTCCATTTCATTCTGTTTTCTAACCTATGATACTGACTAGAGGCATATCAGTGTACTACAGGTCTTATGTTTGATTATCCTACATATTCGTTTCTGACTTCCTACCCTTCAGAACTAACGTCCCATTGCCTGACCTGATGTAGTCTGGCTGTGTAGACCTGGGTGGGGGGGGGTTACCCATAGGCATCATTCAGAGGCGTTAGCACAGCCTTTGTTTGTGTTTGTCTACATTTGTCCTGCTGGCTGTGACTGCTGTTGGGTATGTGAACCTCCGTGACTGGCATGTGTGTGTCATATGGACACACATGTGGCCCAGCACATTTTCTGCAGTGGGTTTTGTCACCATGTGTAGTACTGGTTACTATGGCGACACCGGTATTTGTTACATATCTCGTGCTGTCACTATAGGTGTCTGTTATCTGCAGGCAATCCATTCAGCCACCCAATTCCCTTCCATGCTCACATCCATACCATAGATACAGGTAACAACACATACTACTACATTCGGCAATTGGTTAGTTGAGTGACTTACCTTGTGGGTGTGCCAGTATTGAGGGTGGTGCTGGAGGGCTGCCTATGTTGGATCCACATAGTACACTCCCTACACATGGTTGAGCACAGGTAGTGTCATGTTTGGCATCCCTTTTACTGTATGTGCGAGTCAGAGAGAAGTGTCATTCCCTTGGTCCCTCCTGTGTCAGTGTATGTGCTATGCATTGTCTCTTTGCCAAGGCCAGAACATACTGGGAATGCCTCCTTCTGCCTACTGGGGCAGGCTCAGGTTGCTCCTTCTCTGAGTCACTCTGTGCCTGTGCAGGCCTTGGCAACGGTGGGGGGCTGTGTGACCCTGCCCTGTGCTGTTCCTGCTGCATCTGTTTTTGCAGGGTCATATTGTGTAGCATGGCACATACAATGACAATTTGAGTACATGTAGCTGGGGAGTACTGCAAGGCTCCACCAGATGTGACCAGGAACCGCAACTGTGACTTGAGCATCCCAAACACTCTCTTTATTATGATTCTGGTCTATACATGTGCCTCATTATGGAGTTCTTGTTCGGGTGTGTGTGCATTTCTGATGGGTGTCATCAGCCACGGCTCCAGTGCATGACCAGCATCCCCCATTAGGTGACCGTAAGTGATGCCCCCATTGGCAAATCTTGGTACAGCTGCATCAGATGCCAGATGTGGGAACTGTGATAGCTTCCAGAGCAGCTAGCACACGTATTCATTATTATGTCCTGGGCACTGCACACAACCTGGCAGTTGATTGAGGGGAAGCCCTTGCGGTTGATGGTTGATGTAGACCCTACCCTGCTCACCGGGTGGTGCTTTGATGTGTATGTGCATGCAGTCTATAGCACCCACTACTTCAGGGTATTCTGCTATTTGGTGGAAGAGACGCATATTGCTGGCCAACGCCTCACGGGTGTTGAGGAAATATACGTGCTGACCGGCATGTGCTGACATGGCATCCAGGAACTGGTGGAGTACCCTGGATGCTGATGCCTGTGAGATCCCCATGATATCCCCAGTTGGCCTTTTGAAGGTTCCTGTATCTAGTATTCTTAGGCCTACACATACCTTGGTATCCACTGGGATGGGTTCCCCTCTGTTAGTTTTTTGTGTGAGGTGTGGCCGGCACAGCTCAACAATTTGCTGTAGGAGGTCCCTGTCCACCATATAGTGCTCCACTATCTTCAGCTCATGTCACCTCTGGTAGGTTACCCTGGATCTGTACATTCTTCTCAGTCTCCTCACTGTGGGTTGGTCAGCAACATTTACATCCTCACCACCCTCAGCCTCTTCCACATGTTGTTGTATGATAGCTATTGCAGCACTTATCATTTTGTTGTTTCTGTTTGTTAAAAGTTCCCTACTTGTTTACTCCGATGGTGTAGAGTATGTGGGAAAAAACAGAGGGATAGCAGTTTGCATAGTTTATAGTAGTGTTCTGGGCTGGGCTGGTCTGCTGCCTGGGTGATTGGCTGATTCTGATACATTTCACCTGCCAGCTCTGCTAGTTCTCCTAGATTACCTTCCTACCGCTGTTTTCCCTTCCCATTGCCTTCCTGTTTAAGCCCGAGGGTGCACCACACAAACACAGTGCTGAAATGTGCACAGAGCTGCTATTTTCTGGTTTACTTTTTTTTAATGTTTAAAACCCGGTGTGCAGCACGCACACCCACTTAGGCAATGTAAAGAGTGCTAGGCAGCCTCAGACACACCCGCTTGCTTAGCTCTGCTAAGCTAAGGGAAAACCCAAGCCACAGGGTTCCAATCCACTTACAGTATGCCTGACACACACCCCTATGATGTCAGCTAACTACTAGGCTTGCACCAAGCTATTCCTGCTCTTACACTGTTTGGTGTTGACTAGCATGCAGGGGAAATCTGGGATTCAGTATCATTCCCCTCATTTGTATAGGATTGCCTGCTGATGCATAGCTACATTGAGCCTCCCCCCTTAGCAACCACTATTCACTGACCATGTTGTCTTCTGCCTGCCATTGAGTATAATGCCAAAATAGTGATTTTGGTTATAATGCTTATTTTAGGTTTATTTTCTTATTTTTCACCCGATCCCGTTTGCGCACTGCTGCCCTATGCTTAAATAGCCGAGATTGGCTAAAAAAAATAAAACTTGATTTTTTTTATTTTTGCAACTGTTTTCCATGCCAATGGCCTTATATGGCTTTCTACATAACATCCACCCTTTATTTGGAACTGTCAAGGCTCCGTTTTGTAGTTTGCAGAAATGCACTCCGTTACTGGCGGAGTACATTTCTGCAGATTACACTAGTCCTGCACTGCCAGCTTATAGCTTCCTGGATAGCAAATTCAGCTCATTTGCATGGATTTCACCTGCAAATGGGCTAATTTCCATACATGGGCTGAGTCCGTGCAGGACTAGTGCAGGAGCGCTCATGCACATCCCTACAGCTTATTCCCAGATCACACGACAGACATATTGCCTGCTGCAGCTCCTGCACTAGTGTGCAGGGCTTGCTGAATCTGGGGGATAGTCATGTTCTTTAGATGTATTGTCTTAGAATAGCTATTACAACTCATACTTACAGATACCAGCAAAAGCACCAGATGTGCATTTTATAGCACAAGATGAAAGAATAGTAATTATAAAATAAATAGGACAAAAAGAATGAAAAAGATTGCAATGACACTGCAAATTATGCCAACAATAAATGAGACAGCTGCTGCTAGACATATGAGAAGCACTGATGTCTGTAACTAATGGTGGTGCTACGATTATTGCATTTCGTTCACAAAAACAGAAAGAGACAATTAAGACGAACCATAGCAAAGCATTCTTTATTTTCAGCAGTTACTGTTAGAATGTACCAGATCAAAACAGACAAGAACACCTTGTTTAAACACACATCTGACAGATTGTTTGCTATGATCCAATAAGTAAAGGTATGGTTTATTAACAAGTTATTTCCAGTAGTCCGGGAGTTGCATATTGTATGACTGAACAATTCATTTAATCATATACGGGTCCCAGGTCACCCTGAAAAGGAACACTTGTATCCAGTAAGCTTACCCAGTTAAAAATAAAAAAAAAAAAAACAAGCAAATAAAATATAACAGGCATCAGACTCATCAATAAGTAATACCCATGAAAAGTAGCTGAGAGCAGAGGTATGAAGGTACAAATTATGTGCAGCTGTAGAAAAGCCACGACTGCACTGTAGAGCTTTAGTTTTGAGGATGGAAGTAATGCTTGGCTCCTAAGATAAAAGAAACTGCAACATGCTTTCACAACTAGAAATTTTCATGTTTGACTTAATGCCAAAGCAAAACTAGAATTAAAGAGGAAATTTAATTTCATAAATAAACACCATATTGTATCTGCTGTTAGTTTTTGCCTTGTAAACAAGCACATTTTTTCTGCTATTAGTTATCTGCCATGTAAACAATAAATGCTGTATTTCGTTTCATCTCTGAAACAGCATTTGCAACTCTTACAGATGGCTTAATATGTTTGCTCTAAGAAGACAAAGACAGCCAAAACAAAAACATCTGATAAAAAAATGAATAAACAAATAAGCTTTCACATACTGAAGCATTTTGCATCAGCACTTATTCTGTTAAATATCTGAGTATACTGACGGCAACACAGCATTATATACTTTTAATTAATGTAATAATTAAATGTATGTTTTCTAGATATTAGTTAATACCTGTTAAAACCACAATGAGGGAGTTTTTTGCAACTTTCTTTAAGGTATAAATCCCCATTGCTATCTTAACAATTGTGCAAAATGCACAGAATCCATGCACTGCTGTTGATGAGGTTACAGTATGAAGTCAAAACATTTTTCTCTTGTTGGCAGTGTGTTTGTAAAATAACACCAGCCTCCAGTGTAGTGAGGTTAAGTTCTGAATGTTAGCTAGCAGAAGGCATTGAAAAAAAACAGGCAAAATCTGCTCTGCCCACCTGCATGTACAAGCAGAACTGACAGCCTAGGATGCAAGTGGTCTAATGGTGAATGTTGATTTTAAATAAACGTAGTGGATTTGCCAAACATACAATTCCAAAAGTAATATAATCATAGCAGTAGTGTAAATAACATTTTCAAATGATTGCATAGATCACATATCTTTTACATTTATTTTCCTAATGAAAGGCATTGCTGATTATTCATAAATACAAAAATAGTCCATGCTGTTGCATCGTGTAGGATTTTATCCCAGGGCCATGTTCATTCCATATAATCCAAATGGTTGAACTACAAAATGGCTGGTAACAATATTCTGATTATACATTAGTCTATCGCAACCCAAATACACATGCCCAGGCGAAAGATGGATTACATGTTTGTAACACTTACATGCTGGCAGGCCATACATTACTTATAAAGGGATTGAGTTTATTATTTGAAATAAATGCTGATCTGGATTGGCAGGGCTGTTGCAGAGTGTGATAGGTATAGCTTGATGCTACACAAAGATTGTGTAGGCTCCATAAATGTGTAATTTTATAAAACAATAATGAAATGTAGCTGATGGCAGCTCTGCTACAGTGGTCAGTATGTAGGGGATGAAAAATTAGCCTTAGTAATCAAAACATCATGCAGATGTACATATCCATGCCCACAGTGCCTTGAAATAATCAGTATTATGGAATGTATTTATGATTTCTGTGATGCCCGTGCACTGGCCCAGTAATCAAGCAGCCTCAATCCTCACTACTAGCACCAGTGAAGGGCGTGCACATATTAATTGTTTGGCAGTGGTGGGATATCCACATCAGATATTAATTGGTTGATAGTGGTGAGTTAGCCACATCACATATTAATTGACTTGTAGTGGTGTGGATAGTGAATTTCTGTAGTTTGTGTACAGTGATCACTGAAGGTGTTTTTGTATTCTTAATCAGCCATGCAGTGAATATTCTGAGTTCAGATCACAATTGTTTTATTTCTTTTGTTAGCTTAATCAGGGAGTGCAGGCAAGCATGTCAGCAGAGGAGCATGGTAAGCTGACAAGAAGCTAGTTGGCTGAGATGTGTCAGGCTAAAGGACTGATGCATGGAAACCTGATTGAAGCAGACATGATTGCAGCTTTGGTCACAGCTATATCAGGGAACAGCAACCAGAAGGATGATCAGACTGGCCATGGAGATGTACAACACTCAGAGAATGGACAGTTCAACCTTTCTGCAGAGAATTTAAAAATCCACCTGGAGCTAAAGAGACTTGAGTTGGAGGCCAGGCATTTGGAAACAGATGCATCAAAGAGACTGAGACATCTACAGGCTGAGGAGAATGAGAAACTGCTATGCCTGGAAGCTGAGGAGAAGGAGAGGCAGAAGGTCAGTAAATGTCTTCCCTAGTTTACAGAGGGGGAGAGTTTTGATAGTTTCATTCATATGTTTGAGAGAGTATGTAAACAGTATGATGTTGATGAAAGGCTCTGGATACAGTTCCTGATAGTCTTACTCCATGCTAAAGTTTTAACTGTGCTGTCTAAATTATCTGATCATGATTTTTTTGCTTATACTGCTGTTAAAAATTGTTTGCTAGAATTTATTTAAGCTAACACCTGAAGCTTATAAGAAAAAGTTTTGTGAGCATAGATGCAAGGCAGATGAAAGTGTGTGTGATTATGTTGCTGAACTAAGCACCTATTTTCATAGGTGGGTGAATAGATGTCAGGTCACCAATTTTGAATGGCTGGCAGATGTTTTGGAGAGGGAACAAGCCCTAAGCACTCTGCCTGAGGACATGAGGATCTGGTTAGCTGATAGACAATGTGCTACTTCAGATGAGTTGGAGAAGAAGGGAGACATATACCTAGCAAGTAGGGCATCACTGCACAGGAGAGGGACACCCTGTGCTGCTCATGGGTCTAAAGAAACCCATGATGGGATCTGTTAGAAAAATATGTATTAATGTGTGTATGCTTAATGCCAATTAATAATCAAATGATTTAATATACTTTTCATTCTATTTTTCATGCACTGTGTTATATATAAATTGAGTTTCATATGAGACTGAAAAAGATGCTTTTTGAAAACTGCAGTATGCTTTCTGAAACTTGCAAGTCACCCTCTGACCTAGTAACTGCTAGCACAGCGATATTCATGTTTATGCCTTTTGGAAATGTACTTGAGAAGCAGGTGCTTATCTGCTAGGTCAGGAACGAATGAGTGAACAATACTATATTCTGTAAATGTAATGATTTTAGACAATCAGCTCTGTTCGAAGCATGAGAACATGTGCAGCTGCAGTAACTTAGAGATAAAGTAGACAAAGGATTATTAGAGAAATGAACTGCTAGCATTGTGCTCGAATTAGCCATAGCACCTTGAATGGTAACATAACATGTATCTAACTGGGAGTAATCAAGGCCATGTTGTTTTCCTCAGGAAGTTTCACATAAAAATTGATAAATCAGCAGAAATCCATGGGAATGATGGTCAACAGATGATGATGAGAAAGGTGGTAATCTGTTACGTCAGCTTGGTAGGCCATGACTAGTTATAGAATATATAAAAATGAAGGTATTTCCTGTTTCTGCTTAGACAAACTCTGTATTAGCATGTTTTTGTCTCCTTGCTGCAAGATTAAAGTGCCTTAACCTGAACCTACCATGTTTTGATCATTTTTAAAGTATATTTTTCCTTTGACAGTTTGGTCCTTCGGACCGGAAAGTACCTCTCGCTCTAGGCCTAGGTCAGAATTGGGCCCGGTGTCATGCATCCGTACGGAGAAGAGGCCAAATCGGCTCTTCTGTTTTGAAATACCTCCGACTGAATTGTCGTTCGAAAGAGGCCAGCCACTGTTTCTGATCTGGGATTGGAGCACGAGTCAATGATCCGGTGGATCAACTCACGGAGTGTCAGGTAAGGAGGAATTACCTTATTTCTGTTTTAAGATCAGGGACTAATTACAGAGCTGTTTTTTGTCAGGAAGATTTGCATGTGCAGATTAGGGACAGAAAAAGGGGTTACTGTTTTTGTCATAGATCAGGGAAACAGGATAGGTAGGCAGTTATTCTAGATAAACTGTGAAAAGGTATAGAACTGTGGTACCACGTGATAAAAAGGGTTACATAACAATTTACAGCTTAGCTAAGGCAACAATGGGAAATCAGTGTACGAAAAGCTCCCGAGACCCACCCCTAACTGAAGACGCGAAGTATATGCAATTACAGCGTGCCAACAATGTTAAGTATTATACAAAATGGGTTGACAAGTATAAATATGATGGTAACTTAGATAAACTCACACTCATTAAACTTGTCAGGCAACTAAAAACAGACACAAAAGGTCAATTGAAAAGCAACGACAGTTAGGAGTCCCTCAGGCACATAGGTGGCTTGAGGAAGCAAATCGCAGGGAACAAAAAATAAAGAATTCAAAAACGATGTTCTTAGATAAAGAAGACAACAACTTGGTAATAGCAACGGCCCCTCCTTCACCCCCTCCGCTTCCCTTACCAGAATATGAAGCGAGTGGACAAGCTGATCCACCTCCACTATATCCAGCTGTTTCTACAGCATCAAAACCGTTTGTCAGGGATCCTATCGAGACAAGGTCTCGAACACGCGACTTGAGGAGGGAGATAGAATTATGCGAAATAAATAGAAAATCACAGGCTATGAGGGAAGAAGAGATATGTCCACTCATTGAAGTACCAAATCCTCAGGCAGGACAGGCAGGACAGGATCCAACTCTTTTAGTTTATAGACCGTGGACACCAGAGGATATCGGGAAAGCCACAGAAGGAATTCCCCATCCGAAAGTGAATTTTCGAACATTTTTAGAAGACTTACAGGGTATGAGATTAAGTTACCATTTGAATGGAGAAGAAGTAGAAAAAGTAGTTAGACAAATTGTAGGTCCAGATTGGCACATGATTAGTGGCGATTGGAATCCTCGTGACGCACAGCTTAGACCACTCCCATATACTAATGCAGAATTAGATGGCAGAGGGAAAGGTCTGACAGACCGAATCTCTGAAAAATGGAAGCCTAGGGCTGATTGGACTTGCATTAATCAGTGCATTCAACAAGAAGGTGAAACAGTTGATAGATATTATGCTAGATTATTGGAATGTTTTAATAACCACTGCGGAATGCAGATACCAGAAAACCAGACACAAGATTCCCCATATGAACAACCGCTAAAGAATGCATTCTTGAAGGGTAGTATAACTCCCATTAGCAGCTTTATTACGAAGCACATGGTAGATCATTGTACAAGTAGACTGCAGCCATTACTTGAATATGCTAGACATGCAGAAAGACATTTTAATAGTAAAAAGAAAAAGAAAACTCAAGTATTTTCTGCAGAAGATGGGTCAGAAGTATTTGTAGTACAAACTGGGAGAAAGGGTAAGAAGAATACCCAGGGAAATAAACAATCTGACAAGCGGTCAGAAGATTTTGAAGAAAGAAAGAAAAAAGGTGAATGTTTTAAATGTGGGAAAAAAGGACATTTAGCAAGGGATTGCAGGCTAAATAAGAAGGTGACTACAGAAAATAAGGAAGATGAGGAATGACTATATGATAGTCAGGAATCACTGAATGACAATAAACAGGAAAGGACAAGAGAAAATGTGATAGCAAGGGTAGAGGATGTGACAGAAGGGGTAGAGGATGTACATGAATTTGCAGACATTGAAGAAAATGAAATTTTGGACTTAGCCTTATTGAGCCTAGAGCTTTACTTAGCAGATACAAAACCGGAAGTGACGCTTCTGGTAGAGGGGAGGGAAGTCAAATTTTTGTGTGACTCAGGGGCTTCACGGACCCTGATACACCCTTCCAAATTACCGGAAAATACCAGAAGATTCAGAATCACCAGATTATATACTAGTGAAAGCAGCTAATGGACAGCTGTATCGGGAGCCACTCTCCCATGACATAGCAATAACAGACCCTGTTTCAGGGATGACCCAGAGAAGTAAAATTGTAGTTTCTGCAAAATGCCCAGTAAACCTTTTGGGCAGAGACTTAATGCAGATATTTGGCATAGCCGTAGTTCCAACCATGCAGGGTATGGAAGCACAGCGACAAATGAATACTTTTGTAGTGCAACCGGAGGGTGAGACATACTACTGGTACAGCCAGGACTTAGTTACGACTGGTCCAGGGGCAGTAACCGAAGAACTGATGAACATAGCCATCAGTAAGTCCCCCTCCCTCGACATTGATAAACAGCATTTGTTGCATTGTACTCTATATTACTGTAATAGACCAGGACCTGATAAAGATTATGAGTAAGAATTGTTTCAGAACCACACAAACAGACTAGTGTTACGAAATTTGTACTGGGACACAGAAGGAAACAGTGTAGTAAGCTGTTCATTGCCCCAGGAATTTTTAGCACTTTAAAAATCTAATCGATTGCCACATGTTAGCTTAACTAAGAAAAAAGATTTGAAATGGGCAGACTTAGGTGAAAAAGTCACAAGGTGGGAAAAGCAGACAGAATTAGAACTCTCCGAACAAGGAGTACAGAAACAGAAATTGAATTGGATAACGCAGACACACCCAGCTGTGCACTCACAGGCTAGTGAGAATAGCTGAGTATTACTCTTATTCGAAGAAGAGGAAAAAGCCTTGCAAAGCATGCCAGACATTCTCTGGTCAACAGGGAAATCAGATGTAGGACTTATACGAACAGCAGGGCCAGTTACTATTATGCCAAAGTCAGCATTTAGACCCCAGAAAAGACAGTATCCCTTGAGAAAGGATGCAGAGATAGGAATCAAACCTATAATAGCAGCCTTACTTAAGGAAGGAGTCTTAATAGAATCTTCTGATTCACCATGTAATACACCCTTATTTCCTGTCAGGAAAGCAAACGGGGAATGGCGTATGGTCCAAGATTTACAAGCTGTAAATAATGCAGTTATACCCAGGGCACCGACGGTGCCAGACCCGCACACCTTACTGAATGATTTAAAGCCTCAGCAAAAGTATTTTTCTGTGGTAGATATTAGTAATGCATTTTTCTCGATACCGATACACCCTGACAGCCAATATTGGTTGCATTTACATTTCAGGGAAAGCGGTATACATATACGAGATTATCGCAGGGATATTGTGAAAGTCCAACAATATTTGCACAAGAAATGGCAAGCAACCTGGCGGGATTTATCCCACCGAGAGGTAGTCAGATTTTACTTTATGTAGATGACATTCTGCTGGCAGCCCCCACCCAGCAAGAATGTAAAGAGGACACCATAGCATTATTACAGTTTCTAGCTACTCAAGGACACAAAGTAAACAAGAACAAACTACAACTTTGGAGAAAACAAGTTAAGTACTTAGGATATGTAATATCCAAAGAAGGTAGAATATTAGACGAAGATAGAAAGACAGCAATATTGCAAGCACCTAGACCAACTACCAAGAAGGAAATTATGTCCTTCCTGGGAACTACTAATTTTTGTCGGAGTTGGATACCAAATTATGGTTTGGAATCTGCTCCACTGGCCAATTTAATATTCAAAAAGCCGATGGCAGCACAGGATTTATTACAATGGACACCAGAAGCAGAAGCAGCTTTCTGTAAGCTGAAACAACTGATAGCATCATCCTTAGTTTTAGGATTACCAAACTATCATAAGCAATTTTTTCAAACTGTAGATTATAAGCAGGGTTATATGACATCAGTATTGACACAGCAGCATGGGGACAAGCAACGCCCCATAGCTTACTATTCATCCCAGTTAGACCCAGTGGCATGGTCCCTGCCCCACTGTGTACAAGCAGTAGTTGCAGCTGCAATGGCAGTGCAGGCTTTGGCCTCAGTAGTGTTATTCCACCCTCTCACATTGAGAGTACCTCATGCAGTCGCAATTATTTTACTGCAAGAAAAAGTAGCATATCTTTCTCCTACTAGACATCTTTCCTGTATGACTATACTGTTGAGCCAACCCCATATGACAATTGAACGATGCACAACTTTGAATCCGTCAACCTTGCTCCCAACCCCTGCAGATGGCAAACCGCACTGCTGCCTGCAGGAGATTGAGCAGAAGACATTACCTAGACAAGACCTTACAGATGTTCCCTTGGATGATGCCGAGGTGACATACTATGTGGACGGCTCATGCAGGAGGGGTCCTACAGGACAGATCCTAGTGGGGTATGCAGTTGTTTCTGATACTGAAACTTTAGAAGCAAAATCTTTACCATGCAATTTATCTGCACAAGCGGCAGAGTTGATTGCCTTGACAAGGGCATGTACTTTGCAAAAGGTAAGAAAGTGAACATTTATACTGACAGTCAGTATGCTTTTTCTACTGTACATGTTTTTGCGCAGCAATGGAAAAATAGAGGAATGATAACATCTACTGGTAAACCAATTAATCATGCGCAATTCATTTTAGAACTATTAGACTCTATTCAGTTACCTAAAAAAGTAGCTATTTGCAAATGCGTAGCTCATACCAAGCAACTGGATAAGATTTCAAAAGGTAATGCGCGGGCTGATACAGCTGCGAAGCAAGCAGTTTCAGCCTCAGAAGCTTTTCTTTTGAGTGAGGAATTACAACCCTCTGAGACCTTAGATTTAGAAATGTTAAAAACAATGCAGACACTTACTACAAATGTAGAAAAACAGAAGTGGATAAAATGAGGAGCAATCCTTGAAAAGGGACTGTACATCTCCAAGGAGAAGAAACCAATTTTGCCATCTAACTTGTTTAGATATGCAGCTTTGTTGAGCCATGGGCAGAGCCATGTCTCAACAGGGGGGATGGTACAGTTAGTGAATCGAGTGTTTACAACCTATGGATTTACAAATTACACAAAAAACTTCTGTGCAGCATGCCATGTTTGTAACAAGCATCATGCACAAGGGGCATTGAAGGCTAAGCAAGGGAGTTTCCCTACACCACCGTATCCATTTCATACTATCTGTATGGATTTCATAGAACTGAATAAATGCGAGAATAAAAAGTATTGCCTTATCATTATAGATATGTTTTCCAAATGGGTGGAAGCTTTTCCAACTAAAAATCCAGATGCAGCTACTGTTGCAAAAGTCCTTGTTAAAGAAATTATACCCAGATTTGGCATACCGGAAAAGATTTATAGTGATAACGGTACACATTTCGTGAACCAAATAGTACAGCAACTTAGTCGTTATTTTGGAATATCATTAAAAAATCACTGCGCTTACCACCCCCAATCTGCAGGGTTAGTAGAGAGGCATAATGGGGTGTTGAAGAACAAGCTTAGGAAGTTGATGACCGAGACACAGAAGAACTGGGTGCACTGTTTGCCTTTAGCACTGTTGAGCATGAGAACTGTTCCAAATGCAAAAGGATTAACTCCTTTTGAAACTTTGTTTGGGAGGGCATATTATACACCTCAGTGGAAACCTCTCATGTCTGCAGAGCAAGAGGCTGACAGTTCACTTGCAGGGTATATGAGGCGATTTTTGAATAACAAACTTTTGCAGTTAAATTCTGTTTCAGATAAAGAACAACCAAAATCGGAAGCACCAGTAGCCCCAGGCACCTGGGTCTGGGTGAAGATTGTGAAGCGAAAGAACTGGTGTTCTCCGAAGTGGGAAGGATCGTACCAGGTACTACTGTCGACACCCACTGCAGTCAAGATCGTGGTGTGAGCTTCCTGGATTCATTTGACGCACTGTAAACTGGTTAAGAACTTTGAATTGGACAAAAACTTTGTTACTGTTGTACAACGAGAACATAATGGCCAGGTACAGAGTGAATAGAGACATTGAGCAACCTCAGAAAACTTGTATGATCGTTTTAATAGCTATGCTAATCACACTGTTCTTTTTGTTGTGGCCACTCCTTTTTCCTGCCACAAAAGTTGAACTGATTAGACGTAATGAACCAAACATAGACTGGCATCCGAACTTCAACACTTATCAGGCAATTACAAGTGTGTATGCTGAGACGTTTAATGTTTCGAACTGCTGGGTCTGTACGGCCATACCAACAGCTTACGGGGGTTTATTGATGGCTGCTATCCCCCTAGGGGTCAATGAGACCTGGGAAAATCTGGTTTTTGACACAGTTCCTATTAAAGCACATGATAAGGTAGCACTGTATTTGCCTGTAACACAATAAGGAATTGTATGCTTTTACAAAAATGACACCATCCAAGTGGGATGGAGTAAGTGTAATGTCACAGTACAGTATAAATGTTATAGAAAACCAAACGATTTAGGTGGATCTTGTAGTATAGATTATGACTCATTTTTGAAATCTATGCATAAGACTCTTGATCAGGTACAACGTAATCCTGTACTTTTTAAACAGTTATCTGTAATAGATAGGAAAATGTTTCATGCAGGGCAGTCATTTCGTAACAAAGTAACAACTAAAGTAGAGGACTGTTATTTCGTATGTGATAAAAAAGCATATAAATGGTTACCTGAGAATTGGTCTGACAGTTGTTTTTTGGGGTACCTGGTCCCGGCCATCCGACACACTGCAGTTTTGCCTCAGGGAAATATTCGAAATACCCTAGATGTGACCAAAAAGACTGTCAAGAAACCTGAGAACCCAGTGGGACAGATCGAAGCAGGCTGGAAAGACCATCGTAATGTGGGAACCAAATTTGCGCACATGGACCTGAGTGATGCTGTCATATCCTGGGCAGGTATATTACCTGCATATGGTACAGTTAAATCGATATGGGAGCTGTGAAAGCTGTCAAAACTTCTCGAAGTAATGAGTAATGCGACTTTTTCTGCTTTTGAACTAATAACTGATGAACTGAATGCTGTGAGAACTGTAGTACTCCAAAACCAAACGGCTCTTGACTTCACCCTAGCGGCGAGAGGTGGGACGTGTGCTTTAATCAAAGAAAAATGCTGTGCGTTTATTCCTGATCATCAGCATGAGATTAACAATCATCTTGAGGTGATTCAGCAAGTGTCGACCATGACCAAACCAGGCCCAAACCCTCTGACAGACTTTTTCCAGAATGTATTTGGGGGGTGGGGTTCCATCCTAATGAACATATTGATTGCCATTGGGGTAGGATTACTCCTAATAGGAGTTTGTGTTTGCTGTGGAATCCCCTGCATGAAATTAATCAAAGATTTCATAGATATATCAGTATCTGAGACTATGTATCAAAGTACTGAATTTGAAGAGCTGCTAGAATGTGAAACACTTTCATAAAAGTTTAAACTGAATGACTTTCTTAACTGCAAATCCTAGATGGAAGAGGTTAGGAAAAGAAGCAAGCTGTGTATTCTTTTTTTTGAAAATAGAATTAAAAAGTATTAACAGGAGGGAAATGTTAGAAAAATATGTATTAATGTGTGTATGCTTAATGCCAATTAATAATCAAATGATTTAATATGCTTTTCATTCTATTTTTCATGCACTGTGTTATATATAAATTGAGTTTCATATGAGACTGAAAAAGATGCTTTTTGAAAACTGCAGTATGCTTTCTGAAACTTGCAAGTTGCCCTCTGACCTAGTAACTGCTAGCACAGCAATATTCATGTTTATGTCTTTTGGAAATGTACTTGAGAAGCAGGTGCTTATCTGCTAGGTCAGGAACGAATGAGTGAACAATACTATATTCTGTAAATGTAATGATTTTAGACAATCAGCTCTGTTCGAAGCATGAGAACATGTGCAGCTGCAGTAACTTAGAGATAAAGTAGACAAAGGATTATTAGAGAAATGAACTGCTAGCATTGTGCTTGAATTAGACATAGTACCTTGAATGGTAACATAACATGTATCTAACTGGGAGTAATCAAGGCCATGTTGTTTTCCTCAGGAAGTTTCACATAAAAATTGATAAATCAGCAGAAATTCATGGGAATGATGGTCAACAGATGATGATGAGAAAGGTGGTAATCTGTTACGTCAGCTTGGTAGGCCATGACTAGTTATAGAATGTATAAAAATGAAGGTATTTCCTGTTTCTGGTTAGACAACCTCTGTATTAGCACGTTTTTGTCTCCTTGCTGCAAGATTAAAGTGCCTTAACCTGAACCTACCGTGTTATGATAATTTTTAAAGTATATTTTTCCTTTGACAGGATCCCAGACTGTCCCAACAGAATCTGAGAGTACCAGGGGAAGCCACTAGTCCAGGTATACTTCCAGGACCTAGGGTTAAATGTTTTGACTGCAACCAGTGGGGCCATGTAGCATATAGATGTCCATGGACAAAAGGTGGGGAACAAAAGGTGAGGAAGCCAGTAAATAGGAAGGACAAAATGCCAACAGTAGGTTGTCTTGAGAAAACAAGGGTACCAGACTACCACCAGAGGTTATATCCTATTGTAGTGAATGGCAAAGGGGCCATTGCTAAGAGAGAGACAGCCTGTGACATAACCATTGTGAAGTCTGCAATGGTTACAGAGGAGCACTACTTTTCTGGGCAGTCTACTCTAGTCAGAGCTTTAGGATGGACCCTTTTCCAAATGCTTTTGTCTAGGGTTCACCTTGACTGGGAGGGTGGAAAAGGAAGCCAGCAAGTAGGTGTGTTTGACTATATCCCTGCAGATGTCCTGATAGAGAATGATTTTGATAATGCAGCACACCATGTGCTCATGCAGTTACATGCAGTCAGGTTTGGAGACAAGCATGTGGGTCTGGTAGCTTGGGGGAGATTGAGTCAGTCCGCATAATTGCAGCCAGGACTGGTGAGGTGGTTACTTCAAGGAGGGAGCTCCTCTGTAGTAGTGAGACTGGAGGTGAGCCACAGCTGCTTGTGGGTACTGACTGTCCCTTGGACAGAGTGACTGCAAAAGTAGAGGTGAGTAGTAGTACCCAGGCTGACAGTGAGGCACCACTATAAGAGGATCCTGTGGAAGGGAAGCTGTGAAGGGTTACAATGAGAGAGTTGAAATAGGCTCATCTCTCAGACCCTACATTGCAAGGCCAGAGGAAGGGAGCTAGTGAGGCACCTGATTCTCAAGGGAAGGGGGAATCTTTATACTAGAACCAAGGGTTACTATATAGAGACTGGACCCCTGAGGGAGGGCTAGAAGGTGAGAGAATACAGCAGTTGGTAGTGCCTAGAGCCTACTGTCTGGTGCTTTTAGCCATAGCCCATGATATTCCCTTTGCAGGTCATATGGGCATAAAACATACAAAGAGACATATTATGCAGAACTTTCATTGGCCTGGAATTTCCAGCTATGTAACAGGGTACTGCAGGACCTGTCAGCACTGCCAAAAGGTAGGCAAGGAAGGAGACAAGGTGAGAGCTCCTTTGATGCCTTTGCCTGTGATTGAGGAGCCATTTCAGAGGGTAGCTATGGATATTGTGGGGCCTCTGAGTACCCCAAGTTCCACAGGGAAAAATTATATCCTAGTGACACTAGATTATGCTACAAGATACCCTGAGGCAGTGGCTTTGTTCTCCATTGAGGCGGAAAAGGTGGCAAATGCTTTGTTAGAGATTTTCAGCAGGCTAGGTTTCCCAAAAGGAATACTGACTTACAGAGGTGCCAATTTCTTGTCAGGCCTACTGACTTGTCTGTGGAAGCACTGTGGGGTGAAGGACCTGAAGACCACCCCCTACCATACCCAGACTAATGGTCTTGTTGAGAGGTTAAACTCTACAATCAAGTCCATGCTACAGGCATTTGCAGACCAGTTTAAGAGGGAGTGGGACAAATATTTGAGGCATCTGTTGTTTGCTTCCAGAGAGGTTCCCCAGGAATCCACAGGTTTTTCACCCTTTGAGCTGTTGCATGGGCATAGGGTGAGGAGGCCTCTAGATTTAATTCATGATGAGTGGGAAGGTGAGTGTGAATCTCACAAGGAGTCTTTTATGGGATATGTCCTAAACCTCAGATCAAGGCTCAGAGAACTCATGGGATTTGCACAGGAAAACCTGGCAGAAGCCCAATAACAGAAAAAGGTCTGGTATGACAGGAATTCTCAAGCTAGAGAGTATGCAATAGGGCAGCAGGCAATGGTTCTCGTTCCTGTCAGACACAACAAGCTACAAGTAGCTTGGGAAGGACTCTACAAGGTGGTAAGGAAGGTCAGTGATGTTAACTACATGGTAGAACTGATAGGCAGAGGCAGGGGCACAAATTGTACCATGTTAACATGATAAAATTTCACCATTACAGTGAGGCCCTTGTGCTGAGTATTTGCAGTGGATTGCAGGAGGAGGCTGAGGGAGATCTGGTGACTGATGTCCTCAGTGAGGCTCGGACTGACACCTCAGTAGAAGGGGTAGCAATGTCCCAGCACCTATCTCCTACCCAGGTTCGAGAAATCCAAACAGTGTTATAGGAGTTTGGGAGCATGTTCACTGGGAAACCAGGGTGCACTCACCTGGTGCAATACCAGATGGATACAAGACCCCAAAGGCCTATTAGGCAGGCCCCTTATACGGTGTCCGAGAGAGTCAAACAGGCTCTGAGGGTGAACTAGGGGTAATTCAAGAGTCCCACAGTCCCTGGGCCTCCCCAGTGGTGCTGGTGCCAAAAAAGGATGGCAGCACCAGGTTCTGTGTAGACTATAGTAAATTAAATAGTCACACAGAGTCAGATGGTTACCCCATGCCTAGGACAGATGAAGCCCTAGAGCAGCTGGGTGGGGTTAAGTATCTTTCCACCATTGATCTTACTAAGGGTTACTGGCAGGTGCCCTTGACTTCCAGTGCTACAGAGAGGTCAGCCTTTGTGACTCCTTTTGGCTTGTATGAGTTCACAAAGATGTCCTTTGGGATGAAAAATGTCCCAGTGACTTTCTAGAGGCTGGTAGATCATATCCTAGCAGGAGCATTTGCCCTTGCTTACCTAGATGATATTGCCATCTACAGCCATTCCTGGAAAGAGCACCTTCAACATGTCAGGGAGGTGCTGGGCAGACTACAGAGGGCGGGGTTGACCATTAAGCCGAGCAAATGTCAGGTGGGTATGACAGAGTTCTCCTACCTGTGACATAGAGTGGGGAGTGGTAAGATCAGGCCAGAACCTGCCAAAGTGGAAGGCATTCAGGCATGGCCTGCACCTGTTACCAAAAAGCAGGTGAGGGCATTCTTAGGGACCCCAGGGTACTACAGAAAGTTCGTCCCCAGTTATAGTACCATAGCTACATCCCTCACAGATCTGACAAGGAAAAACAGGCCAGATAAGGTAGTGTGGACCATAGCATGTGAGCAGGTATTCCAGAAGCTTAAAAAAGCTTTGGGAGGACTCCCTGTTTTAGCCATTTCAGATTACAGCAAAGAATATGTTGTGCAAGTGGATGCTTCAAACTATGGGGTGGGGGCTATACTTAGCCAAATTTCTTTGGAGGGAGAAGAGCACCCAGTGGTTTATCTCAGTCATAGGCTCTAATCCAGAGAGGAATGCTATGCAGCTGTAAAAAAGGCATTTCTAGCCATAGTGTGGGTACTGTAGAAACTTCAGTCTTATCTGTATGGAGGAAAATTTACTGTAGTTACAGATCACAATCCCCTAACATGGTTACACTGAGCCAGCCAGAAAAATGCCAAGTTGCTAAGATGGAGCTTAGGGTTGCAAGCATATGATATGCCAGTGCAGAACCATAGTGGGATTAGCAATGTCAGTGCAGATGGGCTGTCAAAACAGGGAATGGGGTAAGGTATACTCAGATAGACCTAACCCTTTCAAGCAATGTTTCTCAAGGGTCACTTGAAAAACTAGCTTGAGTTCTCGGGGGGGGGGGGGGATATGTAAAGGCTGGCAGCCTAGCTAGATAGAAATTTGTAGATATCTCTATGTCATTCTAAATATTGATATAATCCACAGGCTAGTTTTTACAAATGTAAGAAAACTAAATAATAGATAATTCTATGTCATTCTAAATATTGATATAATCCACAGGCTTGTTTTTACAAATGTAAGAAAACTAAATGTAAGAAAACTGTGTTATATGCTGAACTTCAAAAATGTAACCACAATGCACCCTGCTGGAACAAAGCTGTTAAGTAAAGAATTACAACTGAGTCTGATCTCAAGTTTGGAGACAGGATGTCTGGGCTAGCAAATTCTTTCTATTGTTATTAAGAAAGAGATAATTGCTAGATTTTACACGTAAACGTGTCTTGTATTGCTGTGGCTTCCTGGCCAGGAGCAGCCTACAAAGAAATGTACATTTTGAGTTTCTTTTATCCTGGAAACTAAAGGAGAAGTGATAAAATGATGTAATGTGTAATGACTCAGCAGTACTGGCTATCATCAATTTAAGACTTTCTCAGAGAGAAAGATTGAGCATTTTGGATTTTGTCTGAAGCCGACAACAACTTATTAGCACTTTGCCTTGTAAGTAAAGTTATTTAGGACATAGTTTATTTTAGAGTTAGATAGAAATTTAGCCAGATTAGTCTACCTGTTTTCTATATTTATGTCAGACTATCCTACAATATTGTTTTAAAGTTCCTGTGATTTCTGAACTTTTGATTAGCACTGTGTTGAACTGATGAGATCTGTCTTGTGCTTTTATTATTTATTTTTAAATATATTTAAACCTTTCAACTGTGGCTGTTTTATGTAGAGATAATTTAAGTTCTAGAATACTTGCATGTATTTGATGATACTGCCCAAGCCACTCCAATAGTCTTGCTGCTCAGTCACACTTACTATTTGGATAACAGTAACGTTACAGAGTGAAATTGGTCACCCTTTGTAAAGGGCCTTATAGTAGCTAATAATAGTGGTTGGTGTCAGTTGGTACTACTTTATAGTCTGGGCAGAAAGGAGGCATAGCTGGAGAACCTGTGCCAGCCTTCCCCAGGACTGTCTGTGTGTATCTAAATTAAATCTTAAAGTGTGTGTGTGTCAACTACTTGGGCAGGGACATAAAGCACTGGTTGAACAGAGAGGGTGCTGGAGGTTTTAGCTTGACCACTAGGCTGAGATATGGCCCCTATATCTGTGCCAGTGGGGAGTCTTACTGGGGATCTGGAGAGAAAGGGAGAAACCAGCACAAGATTAACTGTGATTTCTGTGTGCTCTTAAGGGAAATTGTACTTTACTGTGTGTACTTGTTATCCTCACCAATGTGCATGCCCCTCACTGGTGCTAGTGGTGAGGATTGAGGCTCCTCGATTACTGGGCCAGTGCATGGGCATCACAATTTTATTATGCAAAATAGCAGACATGTTAAGAAATGGTCACATGTCACCATTATGAGATTTTAACCATAATATAACTGCAAAATGCAAAAAGGTGCTGGAAAGAACATTTTCCTTGTAAAATACAACAGAACAGCAGTGGGGTATATAAAAAGGCAAAGCCTTCAGTTGCTTAGTTAGGTTGACTTATAGGTAGATTCTGTGCAGGTAGGGTTAAGAAGACCATTGAGAAGTCTTGCCAAGTTTTTCAACTGTCGAGAGCATTGTCTGGTTAAGTGCCTTGCTTAGAGTCACACAGTAGGAAGAAGGATGCTGATAGAATCTGACCCTGGCCTACAGAAAGTAGATTGTTCCCATCTCATGGCATAATTCCTATACCCTATCTGCAAGACTCTCATACATTTTAAGTGAGCAGATGATTGACACAGAGTTGTCCATAGCAGACCAGACTTAACTTATGCCCATACCAGCTATACAACAATATACCATACTACAGCTGAAGTGTAGTACCATGGAGGAAAAACACCATAAAACTTGAAGGAGCAAGACATGCTATAAAAACACAAAAACTGCATATTATGATGTTTTTCATGATATGACAAAACACACATTCCCATCTAAAACTCAACAGCTATGATTATTTGCAAAAGCTTTAAAACTGTGTGCAAACATCTTTGTATAAAAGTCACCTCTATCCATAACATGTCATCAGCCACGATGCTCAAATGCAATGGAACTGAACTCATTTAAGGTGCTAATGCCAATAAAATGCCTTATTGATACACACTGCAGTGTGCTTTTCTACATGCAGGCCAACATGCAATGTAGTCAGGCATTTCTGAGCCATAGCAAACATGGTGTGTTGCTGTGACTGAAGGTGAAGCACAGGACTTGTGCCATAGGACTGTTGGGCAATTGAGCAGCAACAGGTGCTGGGTGTCTTATAGTGGCCCACCTGTTCACATCTAAGGCAGATAAGGCATTGCTGTACAGTCAGTGAGCAGACCAACAGGTGTAAGTTGTGTAGTAATGAACCACCCATGCACATCTGTAGGCAGTTAAGGTGGGACAATATAGACCCTGGTCAGTTGCATGTACTAGACTTGTTCTATAGTGAGCCACCTGTGCGCACCAATAGGATCATAGGATCATAGGAGTTTACTGGGCTATTGACCCAGAAGTCATTTTACGCCTAGCCATTTCAGTCAATGTAATACCATAAAAGTACTAGTCAATACCCAAGACTGCATTTAGTGATGGCTGCCCATGTCCAGGAGGGCTGTGGGCACTATCCCCAGTAAGAGTTTTACGGTGCCTCATTGACTCATCCTGGTCCCTTCTGAACAGTGTCATAGAGGTGCTGTGTTTCACATGAATTGGTAACCTGTTCCAAAGATGTGGCAGCTGCTGGGAGATAAATCTGTTCCTCCAGCATGTTCTATTTAAGTCACAGGCCATATTTAAGTCCCTGGAAAAGGTAGCCCTAGGCCCATTTGATTTGTGGATATGCAGTAAGTTCATTAGGTTTGAGTCTTGGGTTGCTCTGTAGGCCAAGCATATGTCTCCCCTAAGAAGTCTATATGATACAGAGTATAGTGACATGGATTTTAGTCCGTCCATGTAAGGCACATGCTGGAGGTCTTTCATCTTCTTTGTTAGAAACCTCTGACATCTCTCAAATTGCTGTAGATGCTTAGTACAGTACATAACGAATGGGGCATTATACTCCATTATGAGCCATATAATTGTAGAGTATGGCAGGGGGTTATAACTTCTTTTGCTTTCAAGGCGATACCTTTGCTAATCAAGTGAGCTACGAGGAAAGCTTTCCTTACAATGGCAGACATGTGATGGAAAAAAATTTAAGGTCGTGGTCAACCTGTGATCCCAGGTCCCTTACCACTTCATGGGTACTTAGGGTATTCTTATTGATTTGATAGTGTGAAGGGACATTGTGCTGAAGGGAAGGATGATGCATTTCTCTGCATTCAGTTTGAGACCATGACTAATACACCAGTCGTTTGTCTGTGTGAGACCATCCTGGAGTATAATAACATCATTTGGGAATTTAATGATTGTACACTTGGTCAGCCACAACCCTTTAGTTTTGACCTGAACTTCTGAGAAGTATATACCAAAAAGTAGGGGGTCTGGAACTGACCCCTGTGACACCACAATGTTAACAGATCTGCTGTTTGATGTGGAGTCACCCACTTTGATAGTGTCTGCCTGGTTTGTGAGCCAGTTGGCCACCCATCTTAAAACTAAGGGGTTTACCTTCAGTTTGCTAAGTTTATCGGTAATGTTTGAATGTGGAATTGTGTTAAAAGCCTTTGCCAAGTTGAGGTATGCTGTGTG
Organism: Protopterus annectens; assembly: GCF_019279795.1. Lineage (NCBI taxonomy): Eukaryota > Metazoa > Chordata > Ceratodontiformes > Protopteridae > Protopterus > Protopterus annectens. The sequence goes on along the minus strand of NC_056725.1, from coordinate 1,840,765,883 downwards.
CACAGATTTGCCCTCATCCATGGCCTTGGTCATATTTTCAAATAAATCCACCAGATTTAACAGGCAGGATCTGCCCTTCATGAAGTCGAATTGGGTAGGGTCCAGGGTTTGGAGATCATCTATATCTTTATTTATTAAGCCCATAATGATATGTTCCATGGCCTCACAGATGAGGCTGGTCAGGCTTATGGGCCTGTAATTCCCTGGGTCTGACGCTAGGCCATCTTTGTGAAGGGGAGTAACTGTAGCTGTTCTCCATTCCACATAACAAAGCCTGTCATTAGGCTATGATTGAAAAGGGTACTTGGTGGTAATGCTAATTCATGTTTTAACCTTTTTAGAAGGCAGTCTAGGAAGACATCTGGTCCCATAGCATTCCTGTTCTTTGCTCTGGACAAGACTTTGAGGACCTGCTCTTTAGATATGTAGGGTGGGATGGTAGTTTGGGGGAGGGTTTGTTGTAAGTTAGAAGGGAAAAAGGGAATGAGGTTTTCACCAATCCTATCCACTAGCAGGTTCTCTATCTTTGTTTGGGTCAATGTGTGTGACACCATTGGCCACCAGTTCTGCACATGCTTGCGTCCTACCCTTTAGATTACCTACATAGCTATAAAAGGACTTATGGTTATCCTCGGCAGTACTTGCTAGGTTTCTCTCAAAGGAGCTCTTGGACGATTTGACAAATTGTTCTATTTGCCTGTTTAGGCTAAGGAGGGAGCATTTCCATTGTTGGGTCCCTGTCTTTGTTTTTTTTGAACAGCAACCTTTTGCATTTATTGTAGAGTTTGTTGATGCTAGAAGTCCACCGTGGCAGCTTGATTTTACTTGGGGCTCTGCTTTGATTCTATCTGGTACAGACAACTTTATACACTTATAGAAGTGATTGTACAGGGCTTTAGTGTACGCTTCAGCATTGTTACCACTTTCAGCTTGGGATGAGGCTTGGAATGCATTTATATCTTCACCTAGGAGGGCATAGTTTGCCTTGGTGAGGCTTTTTAGTCAGAAGGTCGAGGTGGGAGTGTGCTGTACAGACACACAGCAGAAGAAATGCACTGGGATGACATCCTGGAAAGGAAGTGGTCATTGTTTTCCTGTCCTACTGTACCTACCTGTCAGTAGTCTAATTTCAGAATAATTCTTAGCTCCAGTGACATAGGGGTAAATGCCAGGTCTATGACCCTGGTGGCCTGAGTTTCAACTAGAGGCTTGGTTGCTCAGTGAAGCAGACATGGGTAGGAGAGAAAGGGTGAGGATCACTTTGAGGGAGGGGCCTATCAGCAGGAAAAAAATCTCTGTATTATAATCCCTGGTGGCAAACAAGGGTCATACAGATCTACCTCTTTGTGGGACTGGTGGTTGGTAGCAGGTCCAGCTTAATCATATCATGCTGAGCCATTCCTTTGCTTCACCAAAGCTTATTGCACATCAACACCTTGGAATGCAAGGAGCATGCACCATGGAGGCAGCATGTTATAGAGAAAGCTCTGCTCTTCCTTTTGTATTACAGTACTGTCCTCACTCTAGTAACCCCCCAATCTCAGAAAATGAATGAGCTGTAATGTTCTCACCCATGAGGAAGTAACAGCTATAGAGCAGTCAGAGATGGGCGGGGTGACAGCGAGGTGACAGTTAGAGGAGGAACAGAAAAGAAGAGGAAAAAAATTCAGAATAAGTCTGATGGATTTTTATCATTTTTTCCTTTCCTTCTCATTTATTTAAACATGACTTTCCGAGGTGATAGTCTGTATGTCTGTAGGTTCATGTCCCCACAAAAATGTTATTGTTTTACTCTTTCCTGCTTCTTTTTGCTTTCTTACTTCGTGTCTTTTCTTCTTACTTATTCTCAGTTTCTCACAGTAGCCAATCAACATATACCCTTTGCAAAAAAATTCTCAGTATATTTATATAGTTTTTTTTTCAGTGTATTGAATGTTTTAATGTTTTCAAGTAATATTGCTAACATTTGTCATTCCATTCACAGGTATTGCAAAATGCTTTTCCATTATGATTGTCTCCACCTTGTTCTGGTTTCTACTGGCTTTTAGCCCTGGCTTTCATTTACAGGCACTCAGCACTTCTGTAACTCACATTAGACAATGCTGATGAGGTGATAACTGCAAACTGCTGTCTCACACTAAAATGTAGTATAATTTTCATCATAATCACATAACATTATCAGATATTCTCCCTCACCGCAAGCTGGCATAAACTGCACAAGCCATACATTTCAACCATATTCCCCATCTCAGAAATTTTTGACAGGAAGTTATTACTGTTGTGTCTTTCTTCAGAATATGTTCTGTTAACCACATTGTGGGCAAACAAGAGAAAATCATACGTCTTTTTTAATAATGCACAGTTCCAGGGAAATCTATATGTAGGAAATATTTGTCTAATGAGTTATGTGGTATAATTTTAATTACACTTTACTCTCTAGTATGACATACTTATAGTAAAGTTCATTTTGTAAAGTACAGTCTGTCATAATGATTTGATGTTTCAGAAAGCTGATAGAAATTGTCATATACCATTACTGGCAGCTATAATAAATGCATGTTTCACACCATCATTTATTTTTGCAAGTCTCAGTAAAAGCTGAAAGAAGTATAAATGACTTGCCCTTATTATGATGTTGCTATGTTCTTTTCCACTTGTCTCAGAATTTATGTTGTCAGTTCTGATTATGAACTGTTTTAAGCAACTGAGATATTGAAATGTAAATGATATAAGACATGGAAATCTGAAGAAATGGACTCCTATAAAAGTTTAATGGTAACAAGATGGGTCACTATGAGCATTATAAGTTGTTCTAAAGGAAAATTAACAGCTTATACAGGAGCGCACCATGTACTGAAGGTTCATTTTATTTGTATTTGATCTAAGCACCACCCACCATGTTCCATTATCTTGAATAATTTCAAGAGGAATATGTCACAAATTAATTAACTTACAGCCTGGCATGTAGCATTTTAATTCCCAATGCCTTCCATCATTTGGTTGACATACTTTGGGCCTGATATCCCAAGTTGGTGTGAGTGCTTATGACTTCATGATGGATGTTGCTTCATGGTCAGACTACCACTTTGTTTCAATTATAGTGTCTCTTTCTCAGTCATAGCCCCTTAAACTTGAGGTGGTGTAATACAGGAACTGGCAAACTGCAAACCATCACCCATCTATGCTGACCCTCGACTAGCTCCCTTCAATGTTTATTGACTGCAGTCCCGATGAGTTACTTGAAGCATATAATACTGCTCTTTACCCATCACTGGAATTGCTTGCACTATCATGTATAGACTCTCTATACTTCAAACCATAAGAACCATGGTATGCCATGGAGTTTCACATAATGAGACAATTTAGGTGAAACTTTTAGAATAAATGGAGATGTCTTGGATCTTTTGATGTCAGGCTTTGGCTCGGTGAGCACTATATCATATACCAGGTACAGATCTCAAATAAGAAGGCAGCATTCCTGTCCAGGGTACTCTTTTCTGCATCAAACTGAATGGATGTGCCCTTTCCAATGGTGACAGCCAGAGTAATCTGACTTGTCTTGCAACCTGTAGTGCACTTTATTTTGAAAAACATGAGATGCATAGTCTGTTATTTGCAGCTAAGTTGTCATTAATGCACACATGTTTTTCTTCCATAATAGTCAGTGTTTTTTTTTCTGTAACTACATGAAAATGCTGTTTTGGGCTTGGTTTCAGTTTCAGTAACTTCACTATTTTGAACTAGTGTCATTGATTTTGAGTATGAGGCCTAACACCTGCAAGCTGGATCTAGGAACTCCTGCCCAACATGGACAGAAGTGAACTTTCTTGATGTGCTTGATGTGCTAGGTCCAGTGATTTACCAAATTGTCTTTGCTTCTTTGTCTGCTGTTTTTTTTCTACCTGTATTAAAAAAGGCTTTTGTTCCCTCTTTTTTAAAGGAACCCAACTTAGGTACTGATGATCTGGGTAACTACCACTACATCTCTAATTTTCCTTTTGTAGGTAAGATTATTATAGCAATAACCCACGCCTGGGTGTGGGTAATGTGGGATTTACCCACGGTTGGCGTGGTTTGGTCCCGAGGGCTTCGTCCTCGGGACCAAACAAAGACAACCGTGGGTAAATCCCGCATTACCCAGAAATGAGTTATTGCTATTATACTATGACATTATTTAAGAAAAGAAATAATTACTTTTCTTAAATAATGGCATTGTATAATGCTTCTTTGCTGCCCTTCCTCAGCTGTCTGGTATCCGCAGCAGTTCTGATGTACTGCGCATGCCTATGCAGTACATCAGAGCCATGGCCAAAAGCAACGGAGAAAGCAAGATCTCCGTTGCTTTTTACTGTTTCACTATGTTAAATGGGTTTAATATAGCGAGACAGCTTTAAAATAAGCAACGGAGATGTCCGTTGATTATTTTAAAGCTGTCTCGCTATGTTGAACCCATTTAACATAGCGAAACAGTAAAAAGCAACAGAGATCTTGCTTTCTCCGTTGCTTTTTTTTTTTTTTAAAACCTGTCTCGCTATGTTAAATGGGTTTAACATAGCGAGACAGCTTTAAAATAAGCAATGGAGATCTCCGTTGCTTATTTTAAACCTGTCTCGCTATGTTAAACCTATTTAACATAGCGAGACAGGTTTAAAAAAAAAGCAACGGAGAAAGCAAGATCTCCGTTGCTTTTTACACACTGTGTCGCTATGTTAAAGGAGTTTAACATAGTGAGACAGCTTTAAAAAAAGCAACGTAGATCTCCGTTGCTTTTTTTAAACCTGTGTCGCTGTGTTAAACTCTTTTAACATAGCGAGACAGTGTTTTAAAAGAGACTTATACTAATGGAAAAGTCCGAACGGCGGACCTTTTCCATTAGTATAAGTCGATTTACAACATGCACGCTGGCCAATCAGCGTGCACTTTTTGGAATATTAATGGGGGGTCATGGTATAATGAGATGGATGTTGGTTTACGACTTGGTTTAATTCCAAGCTATATTGAGTGTATTGACCATTGCACTCTTGCTTCTTCGCAATGTAAAATGCCTATTTGGTCTCATAGCAGTGAAGGTTTAATGTGCTTATTCTGTTCTCATCCTTATTGATTTCTCCTCTGCACTTGACATGGTAGATCACAACATTCTTTTAGCTTGATGCCAAATCTAACGTGGACCTATGGAAAGCATTCTCAGATAATTTACCATTTGTGTCTCAGGACATTTTCAGCAGCTCATGCCTGGAATAAACTCACCATTGTCTTATCCAGCCACATGGTTCTATTTTAGGCCTATTGTTATTTATATAGCTGCTTCACTTGGGTTTGCTTATGAGTAGGAGAGTTACAATGTCATTGCTGTATTGATGATACTCATCTTTATCTCTCTATTCCTTAGGATAAACTGTCTTCTGCAGTTTCATTAGGTGATTGCCTGGAACATATACAAGACTAAATGACAGCCGTTCACCTCAGGCTTAACAAGCTCCAAAGTGCAGGATGATTATTCACACCATGTTAAGTGATTCCATCTGCCAAAACCAGAGACACACCACTGTTTATAATGATGATAAACCAGGATTTTTTTGAGGGAGATTAAATATCTTAGAATAATTATTGACAACAAATTTATACTTGGGGGACAGATGTCAGCTGTCATGAAAACATCTTGCTTTCAAATTCATAACATTTCCTGCATTAAGCACCTTCATCCTCCAAGACCTTTCAGTAGTTGTACTTGTCTTTCAGTCTTGATATCTTGATTACTTTGACTATCTTTACCTGGGGCTTCCAAACAATGAGTATGATCATATGTAAGGATTTATGTCACCACAATGAAGGTAATTTCAGCAAGTTATAATACTTCAACACTCAATTGTTGAGAATCATTTTAGAGTATTTCATTTTTTTTGTTTTTGTTTTCTTTTGAGGAGGGTAAACTCTCCTCTGCACCTCTACCCTCTGTGGGGGCCCATCCCTGTATCCTTCAGATTTTTATATATATGAACTCCTTGGTTACACAAACAATGTGTTGAGGAATACAAAATACATTAGCAATGAATATGTATTTAGCAAAATTATATTGTGGTTTTATCAGTCACTGAAGCAGTTGTGATACAGGTGTCAAGTACCTGATTGCAGCTGGTACAGAATTCTTACACTTAGCTACTTACGCATTTTTCAAATTATCTTCATATTACTCTGATTCTGCGGGGTTTGCATTGACTGTCAAAAAGCAAAACAGTGAACCAAAGATAAAGTGGAGCTGGCAAACCAAAAGTCCAAATACCAACAAAAGCAAGTTCCACAGTGTTGTGTAAATCCTTTTTAATAAAACAAAGCTTTCAGACAAATACGTCCTTTTTCAGTGTTAATAAAATTCATATTAAGACTTCACATCTTTTATAGTTAAAAGTTCAGAAACACATGACACAGCCTACCTATTCAATCTCAACAATCAATCAGTCAATTAGTAATTAAAAAAACTTTTTAAAGGACTCTATAAAGGAGTTCTTAAAACAGTATAACACATTCTATTAAACAGGAGTTTATGCACCACATAGTTCATCTCAAATATACATAACCATAATTCATATAAAATTATTAAATACTAGTTAAGCCGTTATTTATTTTGAACAAAGAGTCAATTATATACATATATATGCATTCTAAAAACATATATTTACATCATACAACCTGTTTTAACACATATAAGAGTTGTTATTCTCTATTATACTTGTTGCTGCTTTCTCTTTAAAATAGGTTTTAGTGTGACCTGTTTATTTAAACCAGGGTACAAATCCACTTGCAGGCGAATAATCCACTCATACTCTTTGGTGTCCAGCTTACTAACCAGGTCACCACGTCTAACATTAGATGTCAGGACATCCATCACACAAAACAAAAAATAATGTAATCCATCTGTCTTTTGTATATGTTGGGCTAGGGAGTTAGTAATCACTTTCCTTCTTATTTCGGACTTATGTTCCACAATCCTATCTCTTAACCTCCTTGTTGATTTACTAACATAAAAGCATGGACACTGCTGACATAATGCTAAGTAGATCACATTTGTAGTGTTGCATGTAGCTGTACAAAAAAATTTTAATTTTCTACCATTAAGTGGATGTATAAATTCAGTTAATGTAATTATACTGGCACAACATATGCAATTATAACAGGCGTAGGTACCTTTTTTATTGTAAGTTATAGAATCTGTTTTATTCAAATTAAAGTCCTTATGACACAAGTGCTTTTCTAGACTATTACAGTTTCTATAAGTAAATCGTTGTTTATCTGGAAGTCATTTGTCATGGCCAGGCATAGCCTTCAGTATATACCAATTATTTCTAACGACGTCTTCCACAGTTTTACTTACTCTACTCAGTCATCAGATATCTCAGGGTATTATCAGGTGATGGATGGGTGGTAGTAATACCATCTTGTTTAGAAAAATATGGCCTAGCTTTCCCTCTTCTCATAGATGCCACTTCATTTTTAACCACATCCAATTCATCCTGATTATAACCTCTTTCTAATAGGTCATCTGTCATGTCTTTCATTTGTTTATGGCATGTTTCATCTTGAGTATTTAACCTACTTGTGTGTATGTATTGGCCTCTAGGTATGCCTTTAAGACATGTCTAGCATGCATGCTGGTTTTATGTAGGTACTTATTTGCTTGTACTTCCTTTTTGTATATACTAGTATCTAAACCAGCTTCAGTTCTAGATAGAGTGACATCTAGAAAATTTATGTTATATTCTAAATAATTCATCTCAAATTTTAGGAAATCATTAAAATTATTCAGATGAGTGGAAGTTTTCAAGTTCATCCCTAGTACCATGCCATCCTAGAAAAATGTCACCCACAAAGCGCTTGTAGAACAGTATTTTAGATACATATCTTTTCGCCTGACCAAAAATATTTTCCTCCTTCCATTTGGTTAATGTTAAATTAGCATAAGTATTATCAATTGCTGTTGCTGTGCCCATAGCTATACCAGATATTTGTTGGTATAGCTGTTTATTAAACACAAACACATTGTTCTGAAATACCAGTTCTAATATCTCATAATGTTTCAATGCATCTGGCAGAGAGGTGACCACATTACAAAAGTCTCTCTCTTATTTTCTCTATTCCAAACTCATTAGAAATCATAGTAAATAGGGATTTAATATCTAAGGTCACCAGTTAGAAGTTCTTTTCTATGCTCTCATCATACCATCTATATAATTGTGTGAGAAAGTTATCAGTATCTTTTACATAACTAGGAACATTTGTTAAAATACATTTTTAGGGCTTTTTCCATATATACAGATAACAGAACTGGAAACAAAAGATTTCAGTGTTTGGAAAGCAACAAACAGATTCAAATGTAATAAACACTGATCCCCTGTGTCTTGACACGCCAACTGCAATGAATGGTCACAATAAAAACAGAAATAGAACCGATAAATAAAATCAAGAATTTATTATCTAAAAAGTTAAGCACTTTCACTCGCTATACTACTTATTTATCAGTTCTATTTCCATTTTTATTGTGACCGTTCATTGTGGTTGGCATGTCAAGACACAGTAAATATACAGATAAAGGTTCAGTGGCCGACCCATGGCCAGACACAATGGGCCTCATTAGTGATTTATCCATTGATTTATGTATTTTGGGCAGGTCATATAAAATAGGTACTGTAGGACAGGGAACAGTAAAGAAATTAAAAGTGTCAATGTCTATATCGTTTATCAACTGCAAGTCATAGAGAGCCATGTTGATTTTAGTAATAATTTCATTAAGCTTTGTTTTATTAAAAAGGATTTACACAACGCTGTGGAACTTGCTTTTGTTGAAGTTTGCATTGACTACCAGTTTGGTCAAGTACTAATGTTAAAGCTATGCTGTCATAATAATTAATCCTGAATAAAATGGGGCCTCCATACCTTAAGGACCTCTTATGTCCCAGCTGTCCATTTTAGGGTCCAATACCACTGGGTTGTTATAGGTGCCCAGAGTGTGCCTACAACTGCTGATTTCTGATACCTCTGGTATTTTAATTATCAAGATCCATGCATCTGAAGCTTCTTCCACTGTGGTTGAAGGAGTGTTCCTTACCTGTAGGATTTAAGAAGCCCCTTAAAAGTCATTTATTTTGCTTAACATATAATATTTACTATTTCTAAATTATGTATTTATTTACTTCTTTACTATTTTTATTATTCATGTCTATTTCTTTATTTACATTTTTATCAATGTCTTTTTATTTCCCTATTTGCTGTTTTTGTTATTATTAATGTATCTGTTTTTATTGCTACATGTTTTTATCCATATATAATTTTTATCTATATTTTTATTTTCGTTCTGTTTAATTTGTATGATGTATGGTACTTTGTTGCCAAACCTTTAATAAATCTCTATCTGAATTTTTTTCATAATGCTATTTAATGGGGACTTGGCTCCATGACACAAAGGGATAAAGCTCTAGCTGTACATGTACTGTATCTGTATGCATGTCTATACCTATCCCTCATATACACACAGACACACCCAGACACACACAGACCCACACACATACACACACACACACACACACACACACACACACACACACACACACACACACACACACACACACACACACACACACACACGCGCATTTATGTATCTGCGTCTATGCTTATATCTAGATCCTCTTAAATTATAGGAAATGACAATGTAAAACACAACATCTCAAGATTATCAAAAAAAAAAAAGTTGACCAACTGCAGTGCAGGCTCAGAATCATAGTCACGGAACATGCATCCCTATACCCCACAAATTACATTGCTCAATACTGGAGAACAGGCACATTCCCCAAAATAAATATTTTAGTAAACTCGCACCACTGCTAACAGTTCTCCTGTTTACTAAATTGGGCAGGCAGGAAAGATGTTGGATAAATATATTGACAGATAGGTAGATAGATCAATAGATAGATAGATAGATAGATAGATAGATAGATAGATAGATAGATAGATAGACAGATAGATACATTCATATATGTATATAGATAGATAGTGTGTGTGTGTGTGTGTGTGTGTGTGTGTGTGTGTGTGTGTGTGTGTGTGTGTGTGTGTGTGTGTGTGTTGCTGTGCTCACAGTTTGTACCTGTTTTTCTGATTTAGGGAGATTTAGCCAGGAAGGTACAAAATATAAGATATTGACAAGAATGGAAAATAACAGAAAATAACATTCACATGCAAGCAAAGCCTTTGTGCAAATTTCCTCAATTCGGAGAAAATAAAAATTAACATTCCACTAGAGTGCTCCACATACTTTCTTGAGTCTGTGTCAGAATATCACAGTAGTCCACAAGATTCAGTACTTATAAAGGCTTCGGTTCTAAAAGAGGTAGGTATTGCTGTCATCTTCCAAAAGCTTGTCTTTCAGTCTTCAGGACTGCAGTCCTCAGCCTTTCCTGCCTTTAGGGATATATTCCAAAATATCTTCTTTCTCAGATAATACACAAGTTTTGCTATCATTCTCTCTACAGACTCCTTTCTAGATCCAGGAAAGAGAGACTTGACCTTTAGAAAGGGCAGATGCCCTAAATTACCTTCAATTTTTTAACTACATTTATTTTTATTTATACTTTGTTCGCCATCTTTTCCCTCTCAGCTGGTGCCTTCTTTTCAGGGAAACCCAAGGTACTATTTACATTACTAGGTGAAATTTGACCGGGGCTTCGGGGAACTTACTCTGCTGTTATCTGTGATTGTTTAGATCTTCCAAATGAGCAGCGTTTAGCTGCTTCACAGCAAAAATGTACAGAAAATGTTTAGATTACTGATTTATCACCAGGAAGAATGGACATTTGTCATTTGGTGGAGTTACTCCAACAAGAAGAACCTAAGAATAGAGCTGTATTGCTATGGGATGGTTTGTCTAACCGAATTTTTAAAAAGGGATATAAACATTCGGATGTGAAAAAGTCATTACAGCAAAACAAATACAATTATACTTCCTGTTTTGTGCAAGAACAAATGCTGACAGTCAAGAGCGAATCACTGGCTTTGATAAAAGAAGATGTTATATGGTAAGACAAAGATGTAAAAGTGGGAAACTTCTGGATAGATACATTATATAGGACAACATGCTTGTGATATTGGGGTTTAGGTTATGGATATCAGGTAATTTATATATTCTGGAAAAGGAAGATTTTTGTGATATAACTTTTGAAACAGGCATTTTCTTCTGACTCCAATGTGAAAATGAAGGACATCTATCCGTGGAATGAATATGCTATAATTGGGCATTCAAGTATATTAAACAAATAATGTATTTATACAGTTTCAGTCAGATGACATAGGTGAAACTGACATTAATATATGTTTCTTACAAGATTGTTAAAAAGTAGGGAATATAACAAAAATAAGTGATAGAGGGTAAAGGTTCTGAACAATGTATTACATCTATCATGTGCTGTTTTTCTTAATGGTTTAAGGAAGACCTTGAAATATGGGAGTGAACCCAAAATGCTTCTTTTGGGAGAGGGGTGCATGTTTAATTACAGTATGTTAAAAATATATAATCAGTGAAATTATATACCAAAAACTGTCAAGATGAATGTAGACTATGTGAACACAAAGGTTGCTTTTGGGCTTACTGAAAAGAAAAAGAAGAGAACGTACAGGTGGAGGTTAGAGAAAGTGATGGACCTATACATGTAGAGAATGTGCTAGATGGTAATAGTGCTGACCAACCGGAAGTACAATAAAATATCCAGATGGGAAAGTACAAAATACAACTGTTTATAGAAGCAAGGGTGAGGAAAAAACAGGATAGAAACAAGACATATATTTAATGTTTTTATTAATAATATCCAGATAAGGCAGAAGATGAAAAAATGGGTAAACAAAAAATGAAGTCTCTTTTCGTCGTATGGTTAGTGTAAGAAAATGAAAATTCTAAAATTTTTCACCCAATGTTAAAAAAAGGGTAAATAATAATTTATACATACTGTTGGCAAATGTCAACAATGTAATAAAGTTAGAGGGGACACACTGTCAAAATGGTTGGTAGAATTAGATGTGGATGCTTTGGTATTACAATATGTGTAATTTATTTGTGAGAAGAATAGAAATCAGTTTGAAAAAATGTGGTGGATAGCATGGAATCTTGGACATGAAAGATGTGTGTGGAGGGTGGTTGGTTTCTTATGTAATTCCATAATAAAAATATTGCATGTTGTATAATCAATTTATGTATCTTAGACATTAGGTATGGATATAAAGTGTACAGGTGTTTACACTAGTACTAATGTGAAATAACAAGAAGACTTACTTGAAGAATGTATGAAAGAAACGTGATAGTGAATATGAAAGTGATAGTAATGGGGGATTTAAAGTGTAGCATGTGGTACAAAACTAGCAGGCTGTAAAATGTTATGTGAAGTACTAAGATTTGGAAAATGAAAATATGGAACATGGTTACATGGATGTATACAAGAAGTTGCTTGAAATTTGAAATGCATTATTTTATGTTTGCAGCCTTGAGTCAGGATGGTGGGGGGCACTGGCTATAGGTTTCTCAGAGCAAAAGGCTACGTGAATAGAGTTGGGAAAAATAAAGATCACATTGTGTAAGGGAAAGGTATAAAAATAATAATTGAAAATAAAAGACCAGAAAATGTGTATCTAAGAGAATAAACATTATTTTGGAAAGATCATGTAAACATGAGATTTTTTATTCTTCCTGGACATAGTGGTGGTTAGTTTTTAAAGAAAACTTAAAAGGATTTATATGAAATTAAAGACAGAAGACAGAAAACATCAAAGGCATACTTTTAATAAGATTAATGACAACATAATGCAAGATCTGGAAAGAGATAATGAAGAAGTGGTTTGAAAAAGTGCATGAGATATATAAAAGGAATGCGTATAAACAGGAAATATGTTGTATAAAGAGAATATTATGAAACAAGAAAAAAATATGTCCCTTTCCAGTAAAAATGGTTAAAGAAGAAAACAATGTTATAAGGGAAATACAAGATAAGGATGAGGAATTAAAGGCAAAAGCGAAAGACATCACAGAACTGAGTATGGAATATTACAGAAAGCAGTGTAGTACCTAAAAAGAGACTAAATGTAAAAATGTGGAGGGTGGAGAAAATTTCTAGTGAAGAATATAAATCATTAGTGGGAAATATTACATTATGTGGGATAAAGAAAGCATTAGGATTAGATAAATGGTTCTGTTTCTGGTTTTGATTGCATTGGATATGACATTTATAAAAAAATTAGATGACTGAGTTAAAATGTTCTTAATGCTCTTAAATGAGTGGATGACTGATGTTTTTTTGTAGACATGAAATCTGTATAGTTGTTATTTTATGTAAAAATAGAGGGAAAACAAATATAGAAAACTGGAGACATGTCACTTTAAACAATGCTGATTACAAAACTTTTATGAAAATTATTCAGATAAGATTTGATAATGTGGCAAAAGAAGTTGTCATACCTGGAACCTGGAATGCTAACATAAAGGGAAGACAAAGTCAAGAGATGTTAATTTTGTTGCGGCAGGTGGTAGATGATAAATGATTAATGAAGGGGAAGAATTAAAGATCATGATAGGTGATATAAACAAAGCATTCAATAGTGAAGACTATAATAACTTATTATTGCACAAATAAATGATTACTGTTTCCCAAAAAAATATGGAAATTATTGCAATCTGCCTGCAACAACTGCATAATAAAAATTTTGGGAAATTGATGGATGAGTAATAAAAGTGAAGTTCACTGAGGCATACAGCATGGTTTCCCAATGAACAGGATACTGTTTACATTAGTAATGAACATACAGCATGGTTTCCCAATGAGCAGGGTACTGTTTACATTAATATTGAACATACAGTATGGTTTCCCAATGAGCAGGGTACTGTTTACATTAATATTGAACATACAGCATGGTTTCCCAATGAGCAGGGTACTGTTTACATTAATATTGAACATACAGTATGGCTTCCCAATGAGCAGGGTACTGTTTACATTAATATTGAACATACAGTATGGCTTCCCAATGAGCAGGGTACTGTTTACATTAATACTGAACATACAGCATGGTTTCCCAATGAGCAGGGTACTGTTTACATTAGTAATGAACATACAGCATGGTTTCCCACTGAGCAGGGTACTGTTTACATTAGTAATGAACATACAGCATGGTTTCCCAATGAGCAGGGTACTGTTTACATTAGTAATGAATGTACAGCATGATTTTTCAATGCCTAGGGTACTGTTTACATTAGTATCGAACGTACAGCATGTTTTTCCAATGAGCAGGGTACTGTTTACATTAGTAATGAACATACAGCATGGTTTCCCAATGAGCAGGGTACTGTTTACATTAATATTGAACATACAGTATGGCTTCCCAATGAGCAGGGTACTGTTTACATTAATACTGAACATACAGCATGGTTTCCCAATGAGCAGGGTACTGTTTACATTAGTAATGAACATACAGCATGGTTTCCCAATGAGCAGGGTACTGTTTACATTAGTAATGAACATACAGCATGGTTTCCCAATGAGCAGGGTACTGTTTACATTAGTATCGAACGTGCAGCATATTTTCCCAATGAGCAGGGTACTGTTTACATTAGTAACGAATGTACATCATGGTTTCCCAATGAGCAGGGTACTGTTTACACTAGTAATGAATGTGCAGCATGATTTTTCAATGACTAGGGTACTGTTTACATTAGTATCGAATGTACAGCATGTTTTTCCAATGAGCAGGGTACTGTTTACATTAGTAATGAATGTACAGCATAGTTTCCAGGTTAAATCCTTGGAAAAAGAGGGGTAATGTATTTTCATGAAAAGGAGGGAGAACTAGGGTTTATTAATCTGATAGTTTATGTTATCTCATCAGATCTGTATTGTAAATTAATAACAAAACAAGGTGAAGGCATTTTGGCACAAATTCTGAGAATAAAAAATGGAACTTTTTGGGAAATGTAAGTTTTTAAATGGAAAATGTATCTAGAAAATAAAGAAGTAAAGAGTTATCAGGAAAATATTAATGTGGAAATTAAATATAACAAATGTTATGAAAAATAGAAGGGGATAGTATAGTGAAATATTGCATACATTTTGTATTGCTCATCCTTAGCAAAATTTAAGCATATATATTAGAAAAAGATGTAAGAATTTTAAGACTTTTTATGGAGACTATCTTTAAAGCAATTGCCTGTAACCAGTGAGTACCAAACTCATGATATCATATTCTATAATCCATCTAATTCTAAAGGGAATGTCTGATTAATCTCAGGGATGCGAGACACTGACAAGTCATGTGAGAACCAAACAACTGTGAAATAATAAGATATCACAACCAACTTATCAGTTTACAAGAAAATTATGTGCAATACAAACTGCTAGATATTCACATAATATAGAGAAAGCGAGAATTGTATTGTGTAATAAGTAAAGGTGCAATAAGGACCCAATCAGCTGCTTTAGTGGTGTATAGAATAATTGAAGTAATAAGTAATAATATAATTGGCTAAGAAAAATGTAAATGTTAGGTCTGACACATGTTTAACTGTATGTATATATATATATGTTTCACTTCTAAGCATGTGTAATTGCATGTATGTATTTGTCTTCTCATTTCAAGCATGATGCACATAATTTCATTTAAACTTCACTTGTGGTGTCTAAATGACAATAAAGTTTACTTTGACTTGACTATGACTTTGAGCGTGTCTGTGTGTGTGTGTGTGTGTGTGTGTGTGTGTGTGTGTGTGTGTGTGTGTGTATCTATAAATATATATATATATATATATATATATATATATATATATATATACAGAGAGTGAGAGAATATAGACAGATAGATCGATAGATGGATAGATAGATATACTAACAATTATTGAATACATCATTATTCAGTATGTTGTAGCCTATGAACAAACCACCAAAAAGAACTAAAAATGTGCACCACCACTTCATTCAGAGGAAAAATCATAGAGTTGGAAAAGTATTTAACGAGGCTTTGCTAATCATCTTTGTGTCCTGTTTCTTATAGGTTACTTTTTGGTGACATTTCATAGGTTCATAGGTTTGTACTAGGCTAACGGATCAGGAGCCCATAAAAGCCTAGCCCAAGAAGATTCCCTTGCATCGTGCTGCCCGAAGTTAGTTCACAGTGCCCCTGTCGACCAAGGTAACTGAAGTGACCCCCAGGGTGAATTTTCTATTTCCCATCCACTCGTCAAGATTTCTCTTGAAGAGGGCCAATGAAGTGCTCTGCTTTATGTGAATAAGGAGTTTGTTCCAGATTATGGGGAGTCTCTGGGTTAGGAATCTGTCTCTCCAGCGTGTTCTGTTTATTGTTGTAAGAAGGTTGAGGTCCCTGGAGCATGTGGCATGGAGGGATTGAGATTTCTAAAGATGTAGCATGTGTAACAGCTCAGGGTCAAACATGGCTTTGTAGGTCAAGCAGAGATTGCCTGTAAGCAAGCGATTTGAGACAGAGTATAACTGTAGTTTTTTAAGTCTGGCCATATACGGCATATGTTTAAGGCCTAAGATCCTCTTAGTGAGATATTTTTGTGGCCTTTCTAGTTGCTGTAAGTGTCTAGTGAGGTACATGCCAAATGGGGCATTGTATTCTATAATAGGTCTGATGAAGGACGAGTAGAGAGGGATTATGACCTCTTTATTTCTGGATGAAAAACCTTTTGTAAGGAGATGTGCCACATAGAAGGATTTTCTGACCAAGGTGTCAATGTGGTTATCAAAGCAGAGGTTGCTGTCAACCTGTGTCCCTAGATCCCTTTTCACACCTTCAGTGTTTAGTGAACTACTGCCAATGTTGTAGTTCATGGGTATTGATTTTTTCCCAAAGGGAATGACGATGCACGTTTTGGCATTGAGCTTAAGACCATGGTTCTGGCACCAATCATTGGTCTCAGTGAGGCCTTTTTGTAGGATGTGGAATAGACTGCCTCTTCACATCAGGCAGACTATCTTATTATCCCTTTTTAAGTGCAACTTGGATAACTGGATAATCAGTAATGGCTCAACTTTGCAATCATCAGTGAATTTGGTCAGCCATAGTCCATTTGTGTTGGCTTGAACTTCAGAGAAGTAGATGCTAAAGAGGAGATGACCTAGGACAGATCCCTGAGGTTCTCCACTTGTAAATGGTCGGTAGTCAGATTTGGAGTCCACTACTTTGACAGTGTGGGTTCTATCAGTGAGCCAGTCGGCAACCCATCTTGTGACATATGGGTTTATGCCTAGATTACTGAATCTGTCTATGATTCCTGAGTGAGGGATGGTGTCAAAGGCCTTGGCAAGATCGAGGTATGCTTTGTGAACTACCTTGCCTTCATCCACAACTCTGATGACAGACTCGAAGAAGTCTATCAGGTTTAGCAGGCATGATCTACCTTTCACAAACCCAAACTGTGTGGGGTCTAGAGTTTGGAGTTTCCCTTTTCCCTATTTATGAGGTCTGCAATGATGTGTTCCATAGCCTTGCATATCAGATTCATCAGGCTGATGGGGCAGTAGTTACCAGGGTCAGTAGTCACCCTCTTTGTGGAGTGGGATGACCGCAGCAGTGCACCATTCTGAAGAAACAAAACCTGGAGTGAGGCTGTGATTGAATAGGGCACTTATGTGAGGTGCCAGTTCATTTTGTAATTCATATAGAACACAGCCAGGAATGTTATCAGGTCCCATAGAAACTATATTCTTGGCTTTGGACATTGTGTTTTTTACCTGCACTGCCGTGATATTAGGGACTAGGTATTATTCAGGTTTAGGGGGTGAAAGAGAGGTAAAGTTCACACTGAACCTGTCGGCCAGTATATTGGCAATATCAGTTGGCTTGGTATATGTGTTTCCATTGTGCTGTAGCTCAGAGCAGATTTGAGTATTGCCCTGTAAATTTTTGACATAACTATAGAATGCCTTGTGGTTGTCCTTAGTATCTGCAGCAATTTTGTTTTCATAGCTAGCTTTAGAGGATTTGATGATGGATCTTTTTGCTGAGGTTGCAAGGGTGTTTTTCCAGTCTTGTGACTTCACCCTTCTTTTTTGCAACATTTGTTTGTTTCTGTTGGATGGATAGGTAGATAGATAGATAGATAGATAGATAGATAGATAGATAGATAGATAGATAGATAGATAGATAGAAAGATAGATAATCTAGATAGAGGAAGAACTGTGAACGTCATGCTTCACACCAGACATAAGCAGTAGACTTCTTTATAATTTCACCTTCTTATGTATCTAAAGTTCTGTCAGCCAAGATATAAAAACAAAGATTAGCTGATCATTTTCTAGTCCTTCTAGATATTTCTTTGCCAGCTACCTTATGTAGAGACAGAGCTTAATCAACTTTTGCTTTTGTAGTACAATCAGAAAACTTTGAAGAGTGTGTAAGTAAAAATCTTAAACTTGTGCATTAAAACATTGAATAGTAAGATGTAATTCAGACAGCAGGCTGTCAAAGCTTTTTTTAACTATAAACTGCCAAAGGCTAATGGCAGTTTTGGTTATGGAACTCAGTACTGAAACTATTTAAACACCTTAAGGTGAGATACAATATAGATAAGACTAGCCTGAAGTCACTTTTCCAACAAGCACCAACAGTCAAATGAAGAAACCTTTCGAGAAACATGGAGTCCTTTAAGTTAAATATCTTGAATTTAATGCTGTTTGATTGAAACATTTATACAGGGTTTTAGAGAACTTCTTAACATGATCTTAACTTAATTATTAGACTATAAGGAAATTAACTATCAGGTTTCTTCTTTAAAGGAAATGCATTTAGATGTTTGGCTATCCCATTCAAGGATCATTACTGTAAGAAGCTTAAGATTCATTATAATTTATTTATGTAGAATCTTCAGATATATGATTATCATTTAGGTTCAGATCGCCCCACCCTGTCAAAATCATATTGACAATACACCCCTTAGAGTTGAACTAGTAGTCAAGGACTTGGGGTTACACACATATAGTAATCTACACTTTGATCATCACGTATCTACAGTGGTGAGGAAATCATTCTGTGTTGCGCAACTTATAAACAAAGGCATGGCATCTAAGTCCATGGAAGTCATTGTTTCACTGTATTCAGCATTCATCAGACCTATCATTTAGTACAATGCCCCCTTTGGTATGTATCTGACCAGGCATATCCAACAAGTGGAATGTCCGCAGAGGTTCTGTACTAAAAGAATACAAGGTGTAAGTAATATGTCCTATGCTAACCACCTCAAGGCACTATCTCTGTATTCTGTCTCCTACAGGCTATTAAGGGGAGATCTATGCCTGGCATACAGGGCATTGTCAGATCCCACTCTGATGGACCTCCTGCATATCCACAAAACAAATAGTACCAGAATTACCCATTCTAAAGACTTAAACCTTTCCTGCAATATAAATAGGACCTGCTGGAGAGATAGGTATTTATCCCAGAGACTACCCCATGTATGGAACAGACTTCCCATCCATGGGAGGCGGAGTCCTTCCCTAACCCTCTAACCCAGTTCAAGTGCAACTTGGATAATTGGATTGGAAACTGGAAATTCATCCCTGGTTTGGCACCTATGTCTCTAATGCAAACAGGTAAACTGTAAATGGTTTATCTCCCAGGCCCGTGCTTACACTTATCAAGGGTATCAGAACATGTCAGAGATTTGAGATGCATAGCTAGGCTTAAACAGACCCCTGTGGTCATTAGCCTAGTAAACACCTATGAACCAATGAACCTATAAAAGAAGATTCTGTTTCCTGATGCACCAATTTTAGTTAAGAAAGTAATTTGTACAAATGAAAACCAGTAATCCAGAATGGTACAGAATATGGATGTCATAATAACTGACACAGGTACACAGCTAAATGGACACAGTGTTGTGTACCTATGTTATTTCTTCTAATATTCTTCAATCGGCGAATCCTTATATCCTTCCTTTATATCCCCATTATAGTCATTCCTTAACCAAGGAAGGATTATCGCTCCTATCAATACACACAGTTATATTTCTCTTTTCAACAGAAATAAAACATGGTTAAAATATTAGCCCCTTGCTTAGAAAAGATTTGTAGAAAGTTACTTGGAGTTGGTGAAGATAGTTTATTTAGGAGGTCATAGTCCTTCTGACCATGTTGAAGAGGTCTTCCCATTTAGGCTGCCACAAAACATGTATATGGCTCTTGATATTAAGTATCACTTTAGGCCAAGAAAAAACTTTTTTCAAGTAAGATAAATGGGTGTGTAGATAAATCTTAAGCACTTCATTTTCACAATCAATTAACCCTGAATTTCCCATCTTGGGATATGCTTAGTCTGCTTTGTCTTAAAAATGTATTTTCTCAATGAATTTAGCATGTATATGCATTTTTTACTCATTATTTTCAAATGTCTATAAATACAAGTTTCTATTTGCTTGGATCTAAAAGAGGATTGTGTCATTTGGGCAGCAACTTTTTCAGTGAGTGCTGAGCAGTTGAAAAAAATTGTACAAAACAACTTTTGTTGATAGCAGATTTTTTTTTCTGTAATGTTGCATGACTTCATAGTAGCAATATGTATGTTGGGTTTGTAGGGGGGTGCCCTCATATGAGATGGTGCAACAGAGGTTGGCCCTGAAAAAAAAGGAAGAAAGGGGGAAAAAAAAAACATACTTCTGAGGCTCAATAAAAGTTGCTTAGGAAATTTTTGATTGACTGCCATGGGATAAAAGAGTTATCAATCGATCAGCATGAATCCTTCTAAAAGACTATGGCTGATTATATGATTTATATAAGAGCAATGGTGCAGTGCTAGTGATTGGTAATTCTTGGTATCCAACATTCAAAAAAAAAAGAGCTTGCTAAGCTTACAACTATGTAGTTTTGTATTTTAGAGAGCTTGTTTTTTAAAAGTGGTGCAGTAACTTGCAATTCTTGTGTGCCAGACTAGTCTAGCTGGTGAGAGTGAAACTTAGATAAAGCTGTAACACTGAAAAGTGCTCTGTCACAGTTAACATATGTAAATAAATAAACAAACAAATAAATAAATAAATAAACTTTAATTTCTGAGAGGGGTCATTGTTTTAAAATCAATATTTAGCTTGCATATAATTTTCCAGTGTAAAACACATTAGTTCCTCAATATAACTATTTTAATTTAGCAATTTCATTGGAAACTGATATCATAGAGCTGCTTGTACCTGAGCTTTTTAGTTTTGAAGTCTTCAGTTGGAGTCACAATGTTATGCTCCCATGTTGGCAAAGCTGACGAATCTGTGCTACCTCAACATAATTTCGGTAAAAAAACAATCAACCACCTACAATCTCATTAATGACTGGTTATTTAAAATATCACAAACCAGAATTTATGTGGAGGTATGGTCTCAAAACTATAATCTATCTCGTTTTGCACCAAGGATATATGTAGAGCAAATAATTGTTAATATTCTTAATTTCAATTTTTGACGTACTTCTAAAATTACCTTCTTCCAAAATTACATAGATATATATTATTTGATTCATACATTGATTGCAAAATGTTAGGTCTAGTTGAGCTAAATACTTACTAGAAGGAGTCTTCTCCCATCTATATCAGAAAAGAAAGGCTTTAGTATCAGTTGTGTCAAATGGTATATGATGGCAAATGATCAGAAAATTTACCCACTTAGATTCCTGAAATAAATTAAAAATTGCCTTACCCTAAATTCTTGTAATCTAGCTGTACTTGAAAGTCAGAATATACTTTCATGCTCCCATATGCTTTCAGTGTAGTAGTGAAGTAGAGAACAGGGATTTCATGAGACATTACTATAACAGTGCTTCTCTTGACTGGTGGAAGTATAAAATAAACATAGGATCATAGGATCATAGACATTACTAGGCTATTGGCCCTGAGGCCCTTATATGCCTAGCCAAGAGTTTAGCCCATGTTTAGACAAGTCAGCACCCAGAACTCCTGTCCAGTAGGGACACAGGTGGGATCTCGGGAGTGTATTTTCTATTTCCCATCCAGTTATCCAAGTTGCACTTAAAAAGGGATAATAAGATAGTCTGCCTGATGTGAAGAGGCAGTCTATTCCACAGATGGGGGAGTCTCTGGGACACAGACCTGTCCTGTCAACAAGTCCTATTGATATCACTGACCAGGTTGAGGTCAAGCATACTGGTTGCTAGAGTGGAGCTTGACTTGCAGATATACAGCAGTCCCATCAAGGCAGGGTCTGAGATTGCTTTGTATGCCAGACAGAGGTCACCTCTGAGGAGTCTGTATGAAACTGAGTAGAGGGACAAGGCTTTTAGCCTATCTGTGTAGGGATGGTGTTTGAGGTCCTGGATTCTCCTGGTGAGGAACCTCTGTGGTCTCACCAGCTGCTGCATGTGCTTTGTGAGGTACATGCCAAAGAGGGCATTGTACTCAATAATTGGCCTTATAAGGGAGGAATACAGGGATCTTATGACCTCTTTGTCCCTGGATGAGATACCCTTACTTATCAGGTGGGCCATGTAGAAAGCTTTCTGTACAACAGAAGCAACATGGCAGTCAAAAGTCAGGTCCCTCACTACTGATTGTTTATTTAGGACATTGTTATTAATGTGATATGTGGGGAAATCACTCTCCCCAAAGAGGATGATGATGCATTTTTTGGCATTCAGCTTGAGGCCATGTTTCTGTCACCACTTATTTGTTTGGGTGAGACCCTCTTGGAGGATGTCCACATCACTTGGGGAATGCAAACTTGGTCAGCCATAGCCCACTGGTTTTGGCCTGTACCTCAGAGAAGTATATCCTAAATAATAGAGGCCCCAAGACCGATCCCTGGAGTACACCACTCTTTACGATTCTACTGCTTGAGGTGGCTTCCCCTATTTTAATTAGGTGGGTTCTACAAGTAAGCCAGTTGATTCATACATTGATTGCAAACTGTTAGGTCTAGTTGAGCTAAAAACTTAGTAGAAGGAGTCTTCTTACATGTATATCAGAAAAGAAAGGCTTTATTATCTGTTGTGTCAAATGGTATATGATGATAAATGCCAAAAAATGCATCATGTGGATGTCCTCCAAGAGGATCTCACCAAAACAAAATGACTGGTGCCAGAAACATGGCCTCAAGCTGAATGCCAAAAAATGCATCATCATCCTCTTTGGGGAGAGTGACATCCCATCATATCACATTAATAACGTCTTAAGTACCCAATAGAACCATTCTAGTCTTCTTCAAGCATAACTCACAGCTGGAACACTGGGATAGGGTAAACAGCCATTTATCACCCATAGAAAATGACTTTACAGACATGAAGATTAAGCATTGGTTTGGAAGATGACACAGATTAAAAATGTCAGAGATTAAACTGTAAACTATTGATGATAAAAAAGGCTGGGAAATGGATTAAAAATCAACCTATATGAAAAAGTTTGATGGATGTATAGACAGATTAGGATCTGGACCTGTCATCCTCCTCATGTTGACTTGATGTGCAGGCAACATTGCTGTAGCTGTTGCCTCTATTGGATGTGTGTGTGTGTGTGTGTGTGTGTGTGTGTGTGTGTGTGTGTGTGTGTGTGTGTGTGTGTGGCATGCAGAGTGTCATGAAACTTGATATAGGGGGAGGTTTAGTTATCATGGATTACATAGACTAGAATAATAAAATGGTTCCCCTGCTAAATGACAGTGATGCATATATTAGTATATAATATATAATATACAATATATAATATTCACATAATGCAGTCACATTTGCATATATGCACAGTTTATTTTTCCATGATTTGTTAATGCAATGTGATATTCTTACAGAGCTTTTGAAAGTTGAGAACAACAAAATTTCTTGTATATTCGGGATTCCAAAAGTACATCAAGATATAAATTATCCTCCTATATGCCCTATTGTGGTTGCAGATGGGTCTAAGATTCAAACATTAACAATCTACATAGATAGGAGTTTAAAATGGTTTTGTACCAAATATACATATTTACTCATTGCATTTTTGCATAATGTTACATATGCATTTTACTCACCTAACATAGTAGTATTCTTAACAATTGATGTGATTGACTTGTTTAATGTAATACCTCATGACCTAGGTTTATCTTGATTAAGTGAAACTTTATTATACATGGAAAGTTTAACATGCAGAGATATTAAGTTGATTACATTATTTATGGAATCATTTTTAAAGAATAATTGTATATATTTTGAAGGGGAAGTACTATTGTCAGAATTCAGGTGTTGCCATGGGGTCATCATTGCTCCATTTTTCCAATATAGTTCTTTTGTTCTGGGAGTGAATATGCCAGGTGCTAGAACCACTATGTATGCCTTTTTAGATGAAATACGTATTTTGTGGCAGGGTAGATGAGTTTATTACATGTATTTATTCAACAACTGATTTTTTTTTATTTACTTTTCATGTTAATTATTCAAGTGCAAATTATTTGGATGTCATATTATATAAGGATAATGAGATATTACTATATAATATTTATAGGAAACTAATTTATTCCAATTATTTCTTATATTACAATGTCTGTCATCCATATTACCAGACAAGAGGTTTTGTAAAGGTCCAGATGGTAAGATTGGCTCATACACTTACCATTGAAAATGTGTTTTTTTTAATGAATTACTTAAACTTAAAAATATGTTTTAAGAAGAACATATCCTAGTTCTGTGCTCAATGAATTACATAATGACATTGTTTTAAAATGCAATAATGGTATTAACCCAGTTCTGAGAGTAGCAGAAAATGATATTGATGGTACTGATTCTAACAGATGTTACTTTTCAATGAGTATGGCATTAACATTTAACAATGACTACCAAGCTGTTGGTACCATTTCGAGGAAGAATTTGACTTTAACACAGGTAGATTTTTTTAATAAAAAATAATATGGCATGTTCTCCATCTTTCACTTTTACATGGGTGCCTACTTTGAATTAATCTTGTGGAAAATATTAAAAAAAGTGTTTGCCCCACATAAGTAGGTACATTTAAATAACAGTCCTGAAATATCTGTACGTTTATAATAAATAGTGATGTCTGTATAGTGGGTGATTACAAATTTAAAAAAGGATGTGATATATTCTGCATTGTGTCAGATATGTACAAGCTCCAGAAAGGACAAAAGGACCATTTGAGAGCTGCTTGCAGAAAACGTTTATGACATTAGAAAAGCTGCTTTAAAAAATGCATTGTGCAAACATTCAATTGTACATGTTAGTTTTAAGGGATTTTTTTACGGTTTTAGAAAAGATTGATAAGGACCCTGGGGCTGGCCAATTGGGTGAGAAGCTTGAGCATACTGAGATGTTGTGGCAGTTAAAAACTGATGCTCTGTCAAACCAGGAATAAATGAAAGCGTTTAATTCACTAGTTTATTTAAACTATATGCAGCTAAGCTGTAATTTGCATTTGATCAAATTTATGTACAAATACCTGTTTTGTGTATATATATATATATATATATATATATATATAGATATATATAATTATGGCATATGTGCTTTTAAATTCTTGATTGTCTTTTACTAAGTCAAGTGACTATTTGCTATTTAAAAGTGTTGTGCCTACCTTCTAGATATGTAGTTTGATGAAGTCATTCATTGATAGTGATGAATGTGCTAAACTTGAACTTTGCTAATAATGTTCTGTGATTTTGCACCCAGGGAATTGTATTGCAGCATTGCAGCATATTTTGGATTCTTGGCATATGGGTTACTGCTTTTCGACATTTTTTTTATTCTTGTTATGCAGCAACACCATTAGCAAATAATTCAGTAAGCTTTATTCTTATATCTCTGCAGAAGTATAACAAAAAAGTAATAATGGAGTCTTCTGCTTATAATAGAAATCTTCAATTGTACTTTGCCCATCTCCTGCAAAAAAGTACGTACAGTTTTAGTTTGAAATTAAAACTGGTGGTACAAACATGAATTGGCATTATCAACATAAAAATTACATTTACAGCTCATACTATAAAATATTTAGTCATCTGACTTTCCTAATCACTTGTATAATCATGTCTATCTGATCTAATACTTTCAGCAAATGTACTACCTATTTAAACTAAGACCTTGACAGAATAACATTTAAATGTGTAGAATATCTGCATATTTGATAATCTATTACATAAAAAGAAAAGTATCCTGCATTGTAGTCAACCTTAAATGTTTATAATTTTCACTACTGTAGTAGCATATGATTGTATTCTGCCAAGGATACAGGTCCTGGCCAGCTTGCCAAAGCTTCAAACCTGTCCCGCACAGTAATTCTGGCTGCTTATATGCTAATCCCATTGGATGGAAATATAAAAGCAGTCAAAGTAACTAAAAATCTTCAGTGCTTTCTTTTTATTTCATGCAGGTGCATTTCTGAGGTTTTTCTGGTGCAGCAGTTAGCCAAGACTTCCTGTCAGACAGATAAGGCCTCTTTTGGGGATCCCTTCCATACATATAAATTATATCGTAATTTTTTTTGTGTTTTTACTTTTTTTGTGGTAAATAGTGGTATGCCATTTTGAGGGGGTGGAACAGTGGCACAGCGGATAGTGTTGTCACCTCACAGCAAAAGGTTCCGCAGTTTGATCCTCAGCTAGGATGCCTTCTGTACGGAGTAAACATGTCCTCCCTGTGTCTCCATGGGTTTTCTCCAGGTACAGCAGTTTCCTCCCACATTTCAAAGACATGCATTAGGTAGACTGGACACTCTAAATTGGCCACAGGTGTTAGTGTGCATGTAATTATTGGTGTAGAAGAATAACCGAAGCAGGGCTAGCCACCTGGCAGTGTAAACCTTGGCTCTAGATGATTGTGACTGTTGAAGTGACACCCCCACCCCATGTGAAAAAAAATCAAATGGGAAAAGGGGCTATGGATGGATGAAGTGGTACGTCACTTTAACTGCCAAGTGTGTGTGTGTGTGTGTGTGTGTGTGTGTGTGTGTGTGTGTGTGTGCATGCTGCCGTCCGCCTGGGGACTCAGGTTATGCTTTTAGACGTTTCGCACCACAGATATATCCTGCTGACGTCTTTGCCTTTGCGGATGTTGACATGCACCTAGAAGAATGCATGTGGGTCTGCTGCATTTAGTAATGTCGGTAGCGTGTTCTTCAATTACTGTTACTGTTTCTCTAGGGATTGCTTTCTAGGATTTGGCTATCATTTAGTGCCGTTGGACTATACTGAATTGTATTCCATTTTTTTATGTTTTTTTTTTTTTTTTGGACAGTGAGAAAGCATTGAATAATGGGTTTACATGTGAATGGTTCTGCTTGCATTTGATTTATTTAGGTTTTATGGTATTTTACAGGGCAGCTAATTTATTTAATTATATCCAGCTTCTGACATGAAATTCTTGTGCACTGTTTGTTACTTTGTTGTAGGGTAAATCTAACTGGACTGGAAGGGTTGTGTGCTCTTTATGTTAATAGTAACAACTTACCTTCTGACAGACTCTTTTAGGCATACAGAATCATCAGGCAGGCTTCTTCCTCAGCTACAGCATGGATGCTTACCCCAGTCCTGCTGGTGTTTCACCTAATGAGGGGTTGGAAGGGTGGCCTAATGGTTAAGGTGTTTGCCTTACAAACACAAGGTACAGGGTGTGAATCTCACAGGGGATAACTGGCTAGGCTTAAAATGGCTTGCAAGGGCAGTTAGCCTAGTACTAGCCTATGAACCTATGAACCTATGTACCTAAAAAGAAAGAAAGCAATTGAAACATGAGTCCATGATTCCCATGAGGCCTACTGCTATAGCTCAGCCACCTGTGGATGACTCTGCAGTGGTCACTGCCGGTGCCTCAGACTACTTACCTGTTACCTTGAATTCATCTGGTGTAGCCTTGCCAGTCATTACAGACTGAGAGTTTGGCACATTCCCTTTGGTTGTTCCATTGCCCTGCTTAGGCATGGAAGAACCATCAATTTAGGTATGGAAGATACTTCAAGAAGAAATTCAGATGTTTGGAGAAAGAGACCATTTGTTCAGTATGATATGCTGTCCTCTAGCTATTCACCCATTAGGGATGCACCAAGAATAACCAAACAAAATGTTAATCATACTGAAAATAAAGAAGTGGTTTTGGTCTGTAAAAATTATATTACCCTACTAGCCAGGAGTTTTACATATAGTCATCTTGAAGTGCCACAGGGCTTCTTCTAATCCTGCTGCTCAAGTTCATAAGAAAGAGATCGACTTTACTGATGAATGTTATGTTAACAGAGACAGGGTTCTCTCACCCCAGGATTCTGTAGCCCAAGATACTGATTCTATGTATAGTGAGCCCAAAATGGTACAAATGGAAACTTTCTCTTTTATGAGACTATTTCCAGATAGAAGGGCATATTTACTTGGTGGGGCAGATGTTTTCCCAGAGTTGGACAGATATTATGATTTACTTAAATAAGAAATTCCTGTTACTGCAGCTAGTCTTCCTATTTTGTTGTTTTTGGAGGCTGCATTAAAAACTGTCTATGATTCTCCTAATTCTCTCCTATCCATAAATAAAAGAGCAGACAAACTGTATAGGGTTTCACAGACAAATACATGTCTCTATTCTCATCTTCAGCTGCAATCCCTGGTTTACTATCATAAATTCAAAAATCAGAACAAAACGTGTCTGAATTTTCGAATTTATACATCGGAAATGAACATTTCTGTATTTCCCTAATGTCGAAAACAGCTGTGTATTGTCGAGAATGTCGCTCGCAACATTTCCGACAATACACAGCACTCCCACCCGTCCCATAACTCCCTACCTAACTAGCCTAAATACACAGTTATGCAGGGGGGCAAGCCCCCCTGCACCCCCCCTGTGGGGGACTGCGCCCCCCACACACCCCCAACTTAATATTCCAACTCCGAGATCGCACTACAGTGAGGAAAGGGATTTATTTCCCTAATCGCACTGTAACGCGATCCCCTCACATGAGCGAACATTAGAATTGCGAATGCACAGTCCATTCGCAATGGTAACGTTTGCTCACATCACCTGCCGAACTATGAAGTATTCGAACATCTGTTGTTCGAATACTTCATAGCCATGCAATTGCACGTCAGCATTGCGATAGTAAACCGCAATCACTCCTATGAATCAAGCAGTGAAAAAGCACCTTGCTTCCTCCAATGCAGTTCCTGGGGTAAGGAGGGAAGTTGGTTGGACAGATGGGGTAAGAGATATTTTCTTCTGCCACATAAGCCTTCAGAAACCTGAAATACCAGGGCTACATGAGGAAGTTGTTTCCAAAGAGTGCTAAAACCTTGGAAGACTTTTCTTCTTCCTTGACTCTGAAGGTATGTCTGATGAGAGTCAGATTGTATGGAACTTGTCTCAAGCTTCTAAACATGTCTTAAAGAGTGTGTGTGATTGTGCTGATACTGTTTTCAGGGGATTTGTTTGGGTACATAACCAAAACTTTTCAGATGACCTAAAGTCAGAAATTTTGAATTCTCTTCTAGAATCAGAACTTTTGTTTGGATCTCCTGCTACTCAGGTACTGAAACAATGGGTTGGCAGAGGTAAATTGATGCAGGAAGTTTCTAGAAATGCCCAAGTCCCAAATTATTCCCTTCTAAAACCTCTACCCATTTCAAAGGACAAAATAAGCAGAGAAAGCCTAACAACAAGCAGGCACCCAAGAGAAAATGGCAAGAGGGTAACAACTTCAAACTCAAAAAACAAAGGAATTTCCCCCCAAAAAAAGGTCAGACACCATTTTCAGAATGACTGTGGCAGAGATCTAGTCACCATTCTATATCCTCTGATACTTCATTCCGCTTCCACATTGAAATCATCTGTCATTCAGCACTCCTTTTTGGTGTCAGATAATCTCAGGCAGACAGCTTTCAAAGGTGATTCAGGGTTACAGCAGGCAATAGACAGATTCTCCTTTTCCTCCTTTAAGGGAGATTTTTCCTCACCCTCCAAACCAAATAAACTTGCTTCTGCAGGTGCTCCAACACGTTACAAGCAGGTGTCACTGAATATATTCCTGCAGAACAATTAGGAAAGCACTTTTATTACAGAATGTTTTTGATTCCTATGTGAACGTTACAAAATTTGAAATGTTGACACTCCAATCAGTGTTAGCCCTTATTCCAGATCACTCTGTTGTGGTCATCTTAGACTTCAGACTTGCCTACCATCACATTCCAGTGACATACAAATCCAGGAGGTTCCCAAGATTTCATATATTTGGGTCATATTGTCAATTCACTGTATTACACTTTGGACAATCTACTGCACCAAGAGTGTTTTCAAAGTTCCTAGTTCCTATGGAGGCTTACTGCAGGCTGCAAGGTATCCACATTTTTCCTTCTTTAGATGAATTTCATATCTGTGCAGAATCTTTGTCCAGATGGCAGGAATCTTTCACAGAACTTTCATCCCTTCTAACCCATTTGGGGTTTCAGATAAATGTGCAAAATTCTACTTGACTCCAACACACAGGACTGACTTTTTAGGGTGCCGTATAGACATTCTCATGCCAAATGTCTTTTTAACTCAAGACAAAGTGGAAACTTATCGTGAAGTTTTCATAAACTTTTCTCTTCTGCCTCAGGCTATGCCAGAGAAATCCAGTCCTTATAGCTTCTATGATCCCAGTGATACCATTTACCAGGCTACAGATGAGAATGATTCAGTGGTTCCTAACACATGTGGACCCAGCATTTCCACCCCCTATATTTTCAAATCTTACTTCTGATATTGGCAAAGCTGGAAGCACTGGTGGAGGGATCAGATGGTTCTCAATCTAGGACTCCCTTTTTCTCTGCCTACTCAAAACAATCAGTCTTCACAAATTTCTAAGACTTTGCTTGGAGTGCAGTTTCTATGGGAGTAAAAGTAAAATGCCTCTGAGACAATTCAGGCAGAAAAAAGCACATATATGTAATGCTGGCCATGGTTCAAACTGTAAAAGCCTTACATAATCTTTGGAATGCAGTTATTCTTCAGATGACTACAGACACAACAGTGATATAATACTTAAACAAGGAGGTTATCAGGTCGTTCCAACTAGGCTGCTTGGCAGTGACAGCCTGGGAGTTAGTCTTCAATAGTCCCTAACTATTCAGGCCTTGTAGAAGCTGTCATAGCAAAACATAGTTGCAGACAAACTCATCGGATCCTGGACAGACCATCATGAGTGGAAACTCAGTCTAGAGGTATTCGAGGAATCAATCCAAAAGATCTTAAGTAGATGTGTTTGCCTCCTTTCAAAACAGAAAACTAGACAAATTATGTTCCAGGAATCCTTGCAAACAAGCTT
The DNA here is from genome assembly GCF_019279795.1 of Protopterus annectens. Classification (NCBI taxonomy): domain Eukaryota; kingdom Metazoa; phylum Chordata; order Ceratodontiformes; family Protopteridae; genus Protopterus; species Protopterus annectens. Next base: position 1,840,734,605 of record NC_056725.1, on the reverse strand, counting down.
GGAGACCAGATTGCTCTCTCATTCCTATAGTCAGAGTTGTAACTATATAATTTTCACCCTTTCCACTAATTTCCAAGTATTTCTAAAAATTCAGAAAGATTAACAAAAATCGTTGTGGTAACTCCCTTATGGCCCAGGCAAAATTGGTTCTCCCTACTTATAAAATTTTCCAAGGGCAAGGGAAGGGCATTTACCCCAGATGTCCTCACAAACTGGATCTACTCACAAGGACAAGTAGAGCTTGATTTACCCCCAACATCAGCTGCATCTGGATGATTCAATGTTTTACATTTTTGGCACCTTTTCATGAGGATGTCTTGCATGTACTAATGGAGGCAAGAAAGCGTGCTACTAGAAAGTCATATGTTAGCAAATAGAAAATATGTATGAGTTGGTACCTAGCCAGTAACCTTGCACCACTGCTACTTAAACATTTGTGTGACTTATTATCATATAGCCTTTCATCTGATTCTATCAAAGTGCATCTAGCAGCCATTTCAGCTTGTCTGCCCTTGGAGACCCCTCTTTTTTCTCTGTTTATGGTCAAACACTTTACAAAAGTAGTGTTACATATGAGACTCCCTTAAAAACAAATACCTCCATCCTGGTATCTCAGTTTTGTACTGGAGAAACTGACTTTGTCTGAACCTGCCTGTCTGGCTGAGTTGAAGTTCATTGCTTGGAAAACTGTTTTACCTACTGCTCTAACATCTGCAAAGTGAGTATCCGAGTTGCAAGTGCTCATGGTTGGGGAACCCTATCTGTTTTTTTGCAAAGATAGGGTCACTTTGTGGACTAACCTAACATTCCTATCTAAGGTTGACTCAGAATTCACTTTGAATCAAGCCTTCAATCTCCCATTTTTTTATCCAGAGTTAGAAAACAAGGGAGAATAGATTCTGCATAACTTGGATATGCACAAGCAACTTGGGCACTACCTTGACAGACTCAGTCCTTCAGGAAGCTGAACAGCTATTTATTTCCTATACAGGGACTAAAAAGGTCATTCTAGAAGCAATTGCTTGATCTTCTGGCCATACATTTACAAAACACTGCAAACTGGATTCTTGGCTGTGAAAGGACCATTCTCTAGATACTCCTGTGCCATCGTCCTTCTTCCTCCCAGGTCAGATAAGCTTTGAAAATTTACCAATAGGGTTCTGCAGCAGTGAAAATGATAAACATAGTACAGTTGTGTTAGTTGCATGTACCCATAACACTAGATGTTTGAACTCTTAATTGCTGCAATAGCTGCACCCAACCAACATCCACCTTGTTGGACATAGTTGCTGTAGGTTACACCTTTATTGCTGAGATGATTGTTTGTTGTGGTAGCCTTTTATTAGTTACAATAACTGTGGTTGTTTAAGGATGAGGTCCCCATTTTTTCCCTTTTGGGGCAAGAAAGTCCTTAAGATTTTTAGTTACTCTGGCTGCTTTTATTTATTGAACATTTTTTACAGGGAAAGTCCAACTGGGAAAGAGCCCATTTTCTGCAGAGGCCCTGGTCTAGACATACGCCTTTGGAATTTGGAAGGAAACTGGAGCACCCGGTGGAAACCTTCATGAATGCAGGGAGGACATGCAGACTCCGCACAGAAGGCACCCTAGCTGAGAATCAAACTGGAGAACCTCTTGCTGTGAGGTAACAACACTGACCGCTGCACCACTGTGCAGTCTCCTTAAGGGATTAGCCTATAGATGTCCAGAGCCACTGTGTGGGAAGGGCTTAGAGCTTTGAGAAACTGGTTGCTGTATCCTTGACAAGATGCAACCTATAGTCTACTGCAGCAATGAAGAATTCAAACATCTACTGTTACAGGTAAATGTAACTTACACAACTGTACTTTCCAAAGCTATTTTTTTCTCTGTAATATTATCAACATATTATTAATTCTCTCAAACTCTAACAACTTTCATTACTTTCATTTCTACCTATTTCCCTGTCACAGATTATGCAACTTGAAGCATTTTTTTCCCAGTTCATATCAAATATTTCCTCAGAAAGAAATTTATATCAGCTAGCATGATCCAGACTAGATACTAGATATTTTGAAAACAGTATTGGTCACCACCCATAATGTTACTTCATGTGAATATTTTACTGTGATTATTAAAATGTTATAAACTGTTAAAGTCATTTTTTTAATATCTAAGAGTTTTTTGAGGAATCTTTATATACGTTCAGAGGTAGTCACTAGGCATGTGGCTGGTGGACCACTTAGAAGCCTAGCTGAGTTTCTCAATTGCTCCAAAGTACTGTCCAGTGAAGTGACTTCCTCAGAGTCACATGGTAGGCAAATGGAAGCAGGGAAAATGAAGACCTGAGCAATTCATTAACAACTCTTAGTTTTAATTGACATTAACTGCAAGACATGAAGACGATTAGATTTGTTATACTGGAAAGCTACAGGAATAAATGGTAAATTCTTCTATTTTTGGCCAGTGAAATGTGGCTTTTATCTACTTAACTTGAAAATTAAGCTCAGTCTCAAACCTAGAGGAAGTATCTGTCATTTGCCTTATAGCTCTTTGAAATGACAGCTTTCAGTCACCCTTAAACAAGCAAAGATGAAGTCTTTTGCACCATGCAAGAGTGAGGAAGAGGGAGAATTGATTTTTTAAGGGCTACAGCTTGGAACACTTAATTCTCCCTATTTTACCCCTTTATTATATTGAAGAACATTTAAATGGATTAATAAAGGCTTTGACAAGTCTACAGTAAACATGTACTGCAGTAATTCAAGCACCAAAAGAAGCATCTGCTTTACTTTCACTGTCATTCGAAAGCCAGTGACTTGTAACACTGTCACTGTATGTAAATGAAGGGAAAAGGACTCATCCATAATATGCAGTCTAGACCATGTCAAGTGCAATCAAACCACATTGTTGGAGAAGGCAAAGATGGAAAAATGAGACTGTTTCAGTATGGCATTCCCATATAACCAAATATATACCATTAATAAGTCACATGAAGCGAGAGCAAAACAATGAAGGGTTGCCAAATAACCATATAAAAGTCAATATTCCAAAGACGTAAATACTGTAATAAACTGGAATAGTAGTCACATCCAATAATAAAACGATTTTATTTGTGCACCACAGGTAAGCGCTTTCGCCAATAGCTTCATCAGACCTGTTGCAAAAGTTAACAAATGATTTAAATAGTCAATTTGGCGGGAAAAGTCCCCCAAAACTTTAAAAAGATACAACAATCAATTAGTCATTAAATCAAATACTTTAAAATATACAAAAACATAATCTATTGTTAAAATCTGCATATATTTAATATACATATTATTTATTATAGAAAAGTAATGTATATAAATAACTAAATTCAATAAAAACTTCCTGAACAGGCTTCAATCAATTAAAATACACAAAAATATAAATGCTCAAATCCCTGTTAGTGTGTCAATAATCGTGAATAAAAATTCACCAACATATTGCCAGAGATATATAAGGCAAATCAAAAAACATAAAAAACTATCTCAATCTCCTCATCCTCAGAAAAGGTTGGACTGGAACTTTACCATTCAATCCTGGTGGCATATCTGATCTAAGTCTCATAATCCAGGTAGTCTCCCTGGATTCTGTATACGTACGAATGTCACCCCCTCTAATAGTATTGTGTACCTTTTCTAATATTCTAAATTTGAAAAAATGATCTGTTCCTTGTTCACTGACATGTTTCGCCAGTGCATTGCTGGCTGATCTCTTCCTCATGTGGTAAACATGTTCACGCATTCTATCCCTGAGGCACCGGTTGGTTTTGCCAACATAGAATGCTGAACAATGAACACACGATGCTAAATATACTACATCTCTAGTCATACAATCTCCACTTGCTCGTACTGTAAAATTCCCTAAACCAGAAGGATGTATAAAGACAGGATCAGTGCTGATAAATGTACAGAAATTGCATTTATTGCAAGGGGATGTGAAACATCCCCCTCTGATAGACTCTGTTGTATTCTTCGGATAGCATAAGAGTCTCTTAAGGTTCATTTTATTTTTATAGATAAATTTCGGTCTGTCTCCTAAGACATCCCTGATGGTAGGATCAACTGATAGAATGTGCCAATGAGTGGGTACTATATCCTTGATGGTACCTATATCTTTCGTATAAAAAAGTGGATAGGTGATCCCTTTAGTATCAATGTTGTCTATATTATCATTTCCAAATCGATCTACATTGGTATGATAGTTCGCTCTATTAGAAAAATAGGGAGCAGCTGAACCAAGTCTCAAATTTTCGAGATCTAATATTCCATGCTCAAAATCTGTTTTGCTGTACCCTCGTGTCTTCAATTTATATTCTAAATCAGTAATACCTTCTCTAAAATCTGTATCTACGGGATGGTATCTAGAAATCCGCATAGCTTGTCATCGGACTATATTCCTATATGTATAACCTGGGTGCATGCTGTGACGATGTAACAAGGTATTTTTGTAGCATGTCTTCCTGAACAGGCCTGTATTGATCAGTCCATTACTCAACTTCTCAACATATATATCCAGAAAAGGAATTCTAGTAACTGACCATTCTGCAGTAAATCTAAGGTAATGGGTAGTGTTATTAATTTCCCTAATAAATTCCTTCAATTCATCTACAGATCCTGCCCAAAGAAAAAACAGGTCATCAACAAAACGCCTGTAGAACAAAACGTGATGTATATAGGACCTCATGGGAAACATGTACCTATACTCCCATTCAACCATAACGAGGTTGGCATAGCTATTGGCACAAGAAGTGCCCATAGCTACGCCATCTCTCTGTAAGAAAATTCTGTTGCTAAAACAAAAAACATTAGACTCCAATACAACTTCTAGAAAACTCATAAGTAGATCCACTTTATGTGTGTCCATATTTGACATTCTTTTCAGATAACATTCTACCATTTCTATCCCAATGGAGTTAGGAATAACAGTGAATAAGGACTGAATGTCCATAGTGACAAATATATGTCTAGTATCCAACTGCATTGAGGCTATAGATCTATGAAGGTCCAGCAAAAATTGTTTAGTGTCCCGCAAGATATATAGATTCTCATTCACTACCGGCCTGAATACTCTCTCTAAATAAATAGAGAAAGGTTCGGTGTACCAGTCTCTCCCTGCAACAATCTGTCGTAACAGTGGATTCACTCTATCCTTATGGATTTTTGGGAGTCCCTGTATGCTAGGTTTGAGGGGATATGGTACTTCCAGGTATTGAGATAATTTCAAACTAATGGTACCACTATTCAATAAGTCTGCCAACATGTTGTTTATCCTATTGTTAATGTAGCTGACTTCACTCAATGAAACTGGAGTATAAAAATTATTGTCATTTAACATTTCAAACATTGTGTCTTCATATTTGGAGGTATCTAAAATAACTATCCCAACTCCTTTATCAGCTGACTTGATGGTAATATCAGGATTGTTCCTCAACCCATCTAGGGCCATTCTCTGTCTATATGTAAGGTTATACTGTCCTTTCTTACCCCTGTGTTCATTTGTAACACTGTCACTGTATGTAAATGAAGGGAAAAGGACTCATCCATAATATGCAGTCTATGCCATGTCAAGTGCAATCAAACCACATTGTTGGAGAAGGCAAAGATGGGAAAATGAGTCTGTTTCAGTATGGCATTCCCATATAACCAAATATATACCATGGCGTACATTAACAAAAATCATCTCCTTATTCTGTGCAATAAAATATGTTTAAATTTTATTTATATACTGGCCATCTTTGCATGCCCTCCAGCTGACCATCAGCTGCTTTCTAGGGCTACTCCTATAGTTCTAGTTTGTCTTAATATTTCTGGTAATATACCCTTGAGCTGATACTGCACCAATGGGAGGGGGGGTTAAAAATAGGTGCTAGATCATAGTGGAGAAGCTGGAAGTGTAGCATACTCTGCAACCCCATATGCTGTCCTCCGTATCATGGGAGCTTTTGTGTTGCTCTAGTTGGATGGAGCTATTGACAACACATATAACCACTCATAACTTTAGGTAGCTCTGCCCCCCCACCCCCCACACTTTCAATGCTGAAATACAAACAGCAATCAGCCTTATGAATTTGGCATCATCACATTAACTGTGAATATGTCAGTTCATGAGCAGAAGCCCATCCCTCTCTCTTTCATGAAAGGCCTGAGTTATATAGATGGGTTAGAATTTTAACTGGCACATTTGTCATGATTTAGCTAAATACACACATATAGCTAACACACTTCTTTATATATAAAATACTTGGTTGACTATGTTTTTCTTTATTGCATAAGCTTCACATTACAAGACTTTTATTCAGTAAAATGATTCAGTGTCCAGAATAATACATAGCTCTAGGTTACATGGTACATTTGTGTGAGAAGAGGGACTACATTTTAGAAGATGGCATACAATTCCAAAAGTCATAGCTATGCCACTGAGATCAGGGATGACAAGTTTGAGGTGTAATAAATGAAAGTGTAAACAAGAATGCTTAAAATCATCAGGATATGAATTAAAATATATATTAGTTTAAGTTCCAGGGTGCCATTTTCTTTTATTGTCTGTAATATGGCAGGTAACTATGAAAAAAAACCCAGCATGCATACAGTCATCAAAAAGGGTGTGCTACTGGAAAATACAAAGGTATATAGTTTTTTTTTCAACTGTTTAGCCCTTTTTAAAAGCACAAAGCCTATAGGAAGTCTGCTTATTTTTTTTCACTTTTTAGAAGTGTAATATTTGGAGATGCCAATCATTGCATTGTTTAATATGACATGTGTGGAGCAGTTTTACTGTTAACTTTAATGTAAGTTATTAATTATGTTTATTGGATACGTAACCAAGTCCTTTTCTAATCCTTTTATGTGATGATCTGGATGAAAAAGGGAAAGGAAAATTCAATATATACATGATTATGTCAGGTAACATCAAATTAAAATGTGGTTGAACACCAAAAGGTCACAGAAAAAAGACAGTCATCACATTACTTCTACTTTACATACTAGCAAAGCACAAAAACATATAAACAAAAGTTTAAACAAAAAAAAAAAATACAATACACTGTTTTTTGCAAGGAAAAAAGCCTCCCCACACCCTCCATCTCCTATATGAAGGGCAAGCCCAACACCTCCCAGGCTTACACATACGACAGGATCACACCAACTAAGAGAAGTGAGAAACCCTTTGAAGGTATGAATCACTGGCAGGGCACACTTGGAAGTTGGCTAGCATTTATTATGCAGAAAACAATAACCTGCAAATAAAAAAAATAATAAGTACAAAACCATCAACCTCATCCTGATAGATTCCACCCTAAACGAGTAAGTATAAAGCCAAACACATTACCTAAAGCAAGACAATTCCACCCTATAGTCAGCATTCTTGATAATTGTACACTGGAGCATTTACATTTATATATATATATATATATATATATATATATATATATATATATATAGATATATATATATATAGATATATACATAGGTATATGTAAGACTGAAACTGAAAAGGAATGAAATGCAAAATGCTGACAAAACTGTAGTTATACTAAGGAGTGGTTTATGTCCTTCCCTCAATGCTGTGCAATCTCAGAGTTGGTATACATAATTAGCAGGTGGAGTAAGGAGGCTTGGTCCTCTGTAAAAATATTGAAATGGTGGCAAAAGCTAAACACACAGAAAAAAAGTGAAAAATCTGACATCAAACCATATTTTTTCAGTGTTTCTGCATGGTGCAAGTCCCCCTCCGCTCTCCACTTCACTTGCTTACAGCAGTGAGGAAAGGTCATAAACTCTTCCCTAGTATAATTTCAATTTTGTCACTATTTTGTGTTTCACTCTTTTTCAAGTTTCAGTTCCAGTTTTAATTTTGTGATGATTAGGTCATTTTAACATTTTAAGAAGTATATATATATATATATATATATATATACATAAAATGGTCCCCTTCGAATAGTTGAAATTTCACAATGTTGACATTCATATGGCCGAGACCATATGATCGACATTTGAAATGTCAACCAAGGGGAACCAGCATCTCCCTACAGTGTGGAATGGAAAGATTTCCACTTCTGCACTGTAGTGTGATCTTGGAGTTGGTATATTTAAGTTCCGGGGGGGTGTGGGGGTGGAGCCCCTCACAGTGGGTGCAGAGGGGCAAAGCCCCCCTGCTAGCAGTGTTAAGGTAAGGTTTGTTTTTGTTTTTTATGTTCTACTTGTATGGTCAACATTTCAAATGTCGATCATATGGTCTCAGCAATATGAATGTCAAGAGTGTGTATTGTCGACCATATCAAGTAGACCGATACATACATACATATATATATATATATATATATATATATATATATATATATATATATATATGTATATATATATATATATATATATATATATATATATATATATATATACACACACACACACACGCACACACACATAATATATATATATATATATATATATATATATATATATATATATATATATATATGTATATATATATATATATGGATTCCATACACTAGATCGAAGGTTCACTACTTCGAAATAGTGTATGGAATGCACACTGCAGCGAAAGTGCACTTAATCGAAAGTGCACTTACGCGAAGTTCAGTACAGCGAACGGGCATTGTACTGAATTTCCATGCAGTACTCATGGATCTTAGGGTTAAGGCATGGGTCATGGTAAGGGGATAGAGCTATCCCCTTAGCATGACCCATGCCCTAAGCCTAAGGCCCATGATGACTGCAGCACAGTGAAGGACATAGCAATGTCCTCCACTATGGTGCAATAGTCATGAACCTTAGGGTTAGGGCATGGGTTAGGGTAAGGGGATAGCTTTAACAAGTATCTCCTTACCCTAACCCATGCCCTAACCCTAAGGTCCATGAGTATCGCATCATAGTGGAGGACATAGCTTGTTTTTTGATGTCCTCCACTGTGCTGTGGTACTTTCGGTGAAGTGCACTTTCGCGGAAGTTCACTTTCATTAAAGTGAACTTTTGCATAAGTGAGGCTTCCTATTACAAGTTCAAAGTTGTGAACTTTCTTTCTTGTAATAGGAATCCATATATATATATATATATATATATATATATATATATATATATATATATATATATATATGTATATATGGGTTAGGTCCAAATTTTAGTTGGCAAACTCTTCAAAAGAATCATGGAGTTTGTCCCTGTCCACAGAAGTTGTATATACTGAAAGATGTTTATAATAGTAAGGGGTAAGTGATAAATGTCTTACAATGCATGGGTTTTGGAGACTGCAGAATACTCTGGGACATACCACCTTCACAAGGGACAAACTCAGTGATTTAAACTTCTAATTAACATGCACATCACAATATGCTTATCATTTTTGTGTTTGGGTGTGTGCATGCACTTGTGTATGTCTGTGTGCATCTACATGTGCATGTGTGTTTCTGCATGACTGTAGCTGAGTTTATATCTATATCTATATCTATATTTATATCTATATCTATGTGTGAGTGCGTGTGTATGTGTGTGTTTATATATCTATATTTGTATCAACTTATCTATTTCTATTTACCCCCATCCCATCTTATGTGTGCTAACCCTAAACTGTCCCAGCCCCTAACCCCAGCATAATATATTACTTTATCAAAACCCCTTTCCCTATGAATATCAATAAACAAGACAGGTGAAGTCAAACACACACACACACACACACACACACACACACACACACACACACACACACACACACACACACACACACACACACACCATATGAGCTATCACCTAACTTTATCCTAATTCTAACCTTAAATCCCAAGCACTCACATAAATAACAAAACACAAACACACATATACTACTAAGCCTCACCCCTGCCCTAGCCCTAACCCAGAAATCCACACTTACCAGCACACGTGTAAATCTCATGCAGCCACAGTAATTGCTGATCTGACCCTCAACACCTCCTTGATGTCAGTAATGTAAATATTCACCTTAAAGTGCACCTATTGTTGGCAAAGTAAGCATTCAACAAAGTGCGTGGTGACAATACCTGCATGTCTGTCTAGCTATCTCCTAACATGTCCAGTCATTGCTTATAAAGCTTTGAAAGAAAGGTACATTTTGTGGTGTAATATGAACTGTTAGTAAGTTGGCTGATGCCTTTTAGGTCAGTTGCTGTGAAACAAGTAGGCATTTTGATTGACCATGCTTGACAGCATGTGAAGGTGGGTAGGTGGAAGGAAAAAGCTGATTTAATGTTGGTTATTCAGGAAAAGCCTCTTGCTTTGCAATATGTGTCTGTGTGTACATATTTTATGTCTCTATCTATCTATCTATCTATCTATCTATCTATCTATCTATCTATCTATCTATCTATCTATCTATCTGTCTATCTGTCTATCTATCTATCCATCCTCATTCATTTAGACCCAGTAAGCTTATGTCAATGAAAAAAAGTAAAAGGTTGTCTCATGTGTGAAGTAATAGGTTTTACAGGTACTTACTAAGGGGTGTTAAGGAACACTTAGTAATTACAGCTTGAAATAAACTGGGTGAAAGGCACCAACAGAACTATCCACCACCACTGCAAGAAAGTATATTTGTTTTACTTTAGTGTTGATAAATTACTTTTTAAAGTGTGCATGGTCAATTATATTATTGTTGTTAAACATGTCATGAATAATTGTTTTTGTTAAATCTGTTGGAGTGACATTGAAAAAAATGAGTTATGATATATAGAAAGGTTTTTCTGGGCATCTTATGTCAATCAAAAGGAACTGCACTAGCAGCCTCAATCAAAATAGCTTAGTCTATGTAGCAGATGGAACACCTGGGTTATTCTGACAGGCGTGAAGACCATAGAGTTTTTTGTCTGGGAGTAAATACAGTCCTTCATTTCTGTCTGTTGAAGCACTTCATTTCTTTATTCATTCCTTCAATCAGTCGTACTCAGTCACCTGAACTCACCACATCATTGCAGTTGTTGAGTCAGTGACATCAACTGATAGTATCACAGTTAACTTAGAAAGAATCATTAGGTAGCAATCTTAGGTCATTTGCATACTGGTTCCCAGTGACAAACATAAAATGTGCATGCCCCTTTAAGATCATTGATTAATGTCAATTTAAAATTACTACACTCATTCTGATTGTCAGTCTTTAATACTTCCAGTACATCATGCCATCTGCATGACTTTGCTATCTTTCAAATGTATTTCACTAGTATGCATAAGAGCAAAACCTGCTAAACTTTATCCTCCATGGGTCTCATTTTAGGATATTTAATCTTAGGACATTAATTGTTCAGTGTAAAGCCTTCAGTATAGATGTAGTATTTTAAATCTTTTACTTAATTTATTGTAAGTTCTTCAGATATGAAAAACTCTAATACAATGTAGCTTATAAATGCCTGGCCCTCGATGTCCTGTCTGGATACAGGACATCATTATTCTTTCAGGAAAACTTGGCTGGGCTTAGAAAGTCCCCCCCCCCCCCCCCCAGGTCATTAGCCTAGTAACAGTCTAAGAATCTATGACTCTATTAACTGATACTTTAGAAGTGCAAAAGAGGACATTTCAAGATAAATTTATTAAATAAGTGTGCCCAGTTTTTTTTCATGTTCTTGAGAGTCTCATTAATTAATATGATACATATCAGCACTGAGAGACAGAAACAGCCTGTAAACTCGCAAACTATTCTTTTTAAGAGGTATTTAAACTGCCTTAAACATGATGTTTGACAATAAATATACAACTTGCCAATAAACAATTGTGGTTGCTTTGTGACAACATGTAAGCTGTCAAACTTATTTTAGCGAGGACACAAAATGGTTGATTTTCCCAGGTCACCAAATTCTCTTGCTACAATTCTGTTGTGGCATTGCATTATTTTATTATATACTTTGGAGTCCTTCTCTCCAATGACTGAAATGTCATATGGAACAGACTCAACTTAAACTTTCAAAACAGGATGATATTTCCTAAAAATCAGGAACAGTATAGCAGTGTGACTGATAATGAGTCCAGAAAGGCTCATCCAGACTCTGCTACACTTTGCTGTGAAGGAAAGGTTAGTTTGCTGTTATTTTTTGTATTTCTGTATTGCCTTTCTATATTTTGAATACTGTAGTTTGTTTTCTTTACCTTGTGTTTTGCTTGCATTCTGTTTAACAGCATATTAAAACTTCAAAAGAGACCACAGCTCTCTCTGTTCTGAGTCAGGCAGAATTTTTCCCCTCCCTCCCATCCATTTAAGTTGTCTTGTTAAATACCACTGTCTTTCTAGTTGCCCGCCTCTTATGTTAATCTGACCATATATCTCATTTCTCTCTACTTTCACTGGCTTATGTGAGTAATCACAAAACCATCACTTTTGAAATCCCACCCTTCAATTATTTAAATTTATTGGCCATCCTACAGTATTTCATAGTACCAAAATACAAAAGTAACCACCCCTTTCAGTCCATCTTGCTGTTTTAAAAATAGTAACTCTCCACTAAACCTTAACTTTTTAAACAGGTAAAACTCAAGTTACCTACTTTCATATCTAACTTCTCTAGTGCACACTGCAGAGTGCATTCTTTTCAATCTTACCTTTAAGCATCCCTGTTACTAGCACTTTCTCTAATACCTAAAAGATCATCTCTACTTGACTCCAAGTAGACTTTTCTCTATCTGTTAAACCTAGCACTTGCTCCTACAGTACTTATTACCTTGATACGGCACTCTTATAGATAGCACCCCAAAAGGCAAACCCCCATTTCTCGGTCACTCCGTCCCCGGAATCTCTTTTAAAGTTTTTGTCTAGTCCTTCTAGCATGTCGAGGATCAGTTGCTAGTGTCCTCTCCTGCTCAGCTGGTGAACCTGAGAATATTGAGGCAATGTTACAATTGCCTCATGTACACAGAACAACCCTCTCCTCCTCCCACAAAACACAAATACATGCGAGAGATGCAACTATACGGCCAAACTGGAGGCTGAGCTCTCTCAACATAGGACTGGCAAGACCAGTCAGGAGGAGAAGGTTACCACACACACTATAGACCCAGTCTCACATAGTACCATCACAACCTCAAATCATACACATAAACACACAAAGACATACTCGGCTCTGATCAAAAATCTACCAAAACAGCAGAGGCCACCAAAGCAGACACCCAAACAACCACCACCTCAGAACACAACACCTGCAACACATAGACCTCACAGTCAGAGTGTCAAACAGTCACAGCCCTTAAGGCCAAACACAATGCCAGACACACTAGTCATTGGTGACTCCATAGTCAGACACACTGACGTCCCGCTCACCAGACTGAGTAAGGAGAAGGTCACAGTAAGCTGCCTGTCGGGCGCTAGAATCTGCCACATAACACAAGCACTCAGGTCTCTCAACAGCAGGTACAAATATGACTCAGTCATTGTCCACGCTGGTGTAAACAACCTGAGACGTACCTCCTTGGACTACATGAAAAGAAACATTGAGGAGCTCTCTGATTATGTAGCCCAGGCAGGTATGACCCTGACCTTGAGCAGTATCCTACCTTCACCAAGAATGATGCCACAATACAGAGATAAGATGATCAGCTTTAACAATTGGCTTAAACTCTGGTGTCATTCAAAGGGGATCCAATGTCTGTCTGCCTGGGATGACATGCTGGACAAGCCATGCTGCTCAAGGGACGGCTTGCACCTGTCACCCTGGGATTCCGGATATTGGAAAAGGCTCTTGCCACCCCATAGTGCCTTTTTAGGCAAGGCTCAAATTCTAAACCTACCACCCTAGAACACAAAAAGGAAAAAACTAAGGGTAATGCTGCTCAATGCCAGAAGTCTAAATCTCAAAATGCATGCACTCGAGGCCCTTCTCAGTATGGAGAACATCGATGTCTGTGCAGTGACAGAAACCTGGTTCAAGGCTCCTGAGAGCACCCAGCACTATCAGGTTTTACCTCTTATCATGCGTTCGGCCCCAAAATCCGGACAATACCAAGAAAGGAGGGGGTATCCATATTCATCAAAGACACCCACACCTCAAGACTGGTGGCAACGCACGATGCATCGGAGACCATCCAGGTGCAATTAACCATAGGCAAGACTGCTCTGCAAATTGTAGCATGTTACAGGCCACCCTCACAAACTCAGGAACCTCACATGGCCTTCCTGAAAACACTAGAGGGATAAATGTATCACCAAACACCATCATACTAGGTGACTTCAATTACCCTAATATAGACTGGGAACACTACTCAAGCCCAAACACCCTAGCCCAAAAGTTCCTGGAATTCATAAACTCAAATGCCATGGAACAACTAGTCACCATCCCCACAAGAGGAGAAAACATACTTGATCTCATCATCACGAACATGGGAGCACAATGTTCAACACCGGAAGTATACCCCTCACTGGTGAGATCAGATCACAAACTAATCTCGCTGGAGGTCCTCATCCCACCCCCACCTGAAATAAAAAGACCACAGTAAAGAACTTCTCGAAAGCCGACTTCACACTTCTAAAGACTAGTGTGGTCTCCTTTAAGGCCCCCGAGCCGACGGAAAACAGTACTCAAGCCACTGAATCACTTACAAATGCCTTCTACCAGCACCTGCAGGACTGCATGGATAAGGCAATCCCAAGCAAAACAAAGACTCTTTGTACCAAAGGCAAGCGTCCACTCTGGTGGACCCCAGCCATAAACAAACTCTACAACAAAAGGAGGAAGCTACTACAAGATAGAGCAAAATCCTTAAAAGGTAAGACACCCTTGATCACTATAAGTAAAAAACTAAGAGCTCTCATAAAATCATCCAAAGCAAATTTTGAGAGAAAAATAGCTAAAGACTCAAAAGACAATCATAAGGCCTTCTTTAGCTATGTTAGAAACCTGGGAGGAAACTCCCAGATATGCTCAGAACTAGTTCAAAATGATGTGAAGATTACTGATCCTACAGACATTGCCAACATACTGGCTGACAGGTTCAGTGCAAACTCCCCTCCCCAAAAGGAGAGATATCTATACCAAGCGATTGCAGCCCCCCAAACATCTCCAATGCCCAAGTGAGAACTCCTCTCTCCAAAGCAAAAAACACAGCATCCATGGGACCTGATGGTGTCCCCGGCTGTGTGCTCCACGAACTCAACGAGGAATTAAACCCACAGCTAGGACAGCTGTTTAATCATAGTCTTACCTCTGGATACTTACCCAGGGAGTGGCGCACTGCAACTGTGGTCCCACTTCACAAAGGCGGTGCCTCCACCGACCCTGGAAATTACCGGCCCATTAGCTTGACAAGCCTTATCTGCAAAGCCATGGAGAGGATCATAATGGACCTCATAAATAAAGACATAGGGAATTTGCAGACTTTGGATCCATCCCAGTTTGGCTTTGTCAAAGGCAGATCATGCCTTCTAAACTTGGTTGACTTTTTCGAAACAGTCACCAAAGCCATTGATGAGGGAAAGGCAGTCCATACAGCCTACCTCGATCTGGCGAAGGCCTTTGATACAATACCCCACTCGGGTATCATTGAAAAACTCATCAGCTTAAATGTTAACCCATACATCACAAGATGGGTTGCAAACTGGCTGAGTGACAGAACCCACAGGGTCAGAGTTGCTGGCGCCATGTCAGACTCAAAGCCTGTCACAAGTGGTGTACCACAGGGCTCAGTCCTGGGCCCACTCTTGTTTGGCATCTACTTTTCCGAAGTACAAGCAAACACAGGAGGGTTATGGCTGACAAAGTTTGCAGATGACTGCAAACTGAAGCCATAGTAGAAAACACATCTGACACAGATATCCTTCAGAAGGGTCTCACAGAAGCGGATAACTGGTGCCAGAGCCATGGCCTAAAGTTAAATGCCAAAAACTGCATAGTCATACCCTTCGGGAAAAACAAGGTTACCCCTAGCTACCAAATAGGTGGCAATCCACTGAGTACAGAAGAAGTTATCAGGGACCTGGGGACCCAGGTTGATAGTAGTCTGTCATTCGACACCCATGTAGCTAAAGTAGTTAGGAAGACCTTCTACATTGCCCACCTTATCATGAAGGGATTCTCATCTAGATCAAGGGAGGTCATAGTCTCCCTATACTCATCACTCATCAGACCAATGATTGAGTACAATGCCCCATTGAATGTATCTGACCCGACACTTGCAGCAGCTGGAGAGGCCACAAAGTTCCTCACCAAAAGGATAAAGGGTCTCAAACATCTGTCCTATGCTGCCCGACTGAAAGAACTCCAGCTCTATTCAGTCGCCACCGCTTGCTCAGAGGTGACCTTTGCCTAACATACAAGGCCATGTCAAACCCAGATTTGATGAATATGCTTCACCTCAAAAATCTAGATCCGTCAGAGCCACAAGGGCGGGAGACTTAAACCTCGACACGGCTATTAATAGGACGTGCTGGAGGGATAGATTCATCACCCAAAGACTCCCTATGCTGTGGAATAAAATCCCGGTATATGTGAGGCAGAGCACCTCGCTGGCCTTGTTCAAGAGAAATCTTGACCAATGGATGGGAGATCGCAGATATACCCCAGGGATTACCTCAGTGTCACTGCTCAACAGAGGCACAGCAAAATAATGGGTATAGTTCCCCATACTAAAGGGGTGGCGTAAGCCACAAAACTATGGGCTAGGCTTGTAAATGCCCTCGGGCAGATAGCCTAGTATGAACCTATGAACCTATGAACCTATATGCCTTTATTCAAAGTATAAGGTGAGTTTTTTAATAATCTGATGAAGAAATACTTGTAGAAATTATTTTGTTGCTACGAACCATTTGTGAATGAATCATGCTCTCAGACAAGTTTGTTCTGTAGAAGCTAGATGATTATTCCTTTTAATGCCTAATTTTAGTTTCTTTTACACAGATGATGAAGGGTTATTCTAAAGAAAACTGGTAAAATCGTAATTGGCTGACAAAGTATTTACCCTTGCAAAGGCTGAGATGAATGTCTGGACCAAAAGATATAGCTACTAGGAAAAAAAACTGAAAAGAATGCCTTTGGGACAATATAGTCAACTGTATCTTATGGTAAGAAAGGCTTCTTCATTCTTCTCAATTCTGATTCATTACTTCTTAAAATGAATTAAACATTAAAATGCATCTAGAATTCTGTTTAGCTACTATTTTGATTTGGAATGATGTACCATAAAAAAGCTCTGCATAAAAAACAGGTCCAGATAGATTTAGGTCTCTTAAAATGTTTGCATTCTTAGTTGACACGTATGGATCCCATTCTTCCAACTGGTTTGCTTGAAGAAATTTGAAATCACCACAATAACAGTAAATAAATCTCATAAGCTTGTTACTAGTCACTCATTTACCTTTAGTAGTTACAATAAACAGACATTCTATTTTAGACGTTTTACAGAATATTAATTTTAAAACTGTCCTGTTGAAGGAATAACACTAATGTTGAAGTCCAGAGAACATATAAATATTTGGAAACTTAGGTGAATTAATGAAGACAGAAGAGATAATGATATTTTATCATGTTTTCTTAACAATTCCATATGTGAACATTTACGAAGAGAAGTGAGATTTTCTTATGGTTTGGTCTAACCGCAAAAAACAGGTCACAATAATTACCTGTGACTGAAACAATAACTGAAAAACTTGACAATAAACAGCACATTACCATCATGCATGTGAAGCCTGTTTAGGATAAAACAATACAAATGTAAAAACAATTGAGTGATTTCATCCAATGTAGTTACTGGACTTCACCAGAAGTATTTGTACCACTGAATCAATACTCATTTAAAGTACATTTTCAGGTCACATGATGCTATATCTCATAATATGATTGGACAGGTGAGAATCATTACATAAAAATAATAAGTAGTTTAAGCAAGTTGAACACTTACTATTACAGGTTTGTTCCTATACGTTTCAATGTGCTAGAAATATTTATCATTTCATTAATGCCATGTTGTTTGTTCGTATTTAATGTTAATTGCCATATTCATTGCTGGCATTCCAATGTGGACTCCCAATTGCTACCTCTAGTTTGTGACAGGACCTTTTCAAGAATGGAAAACAAAATGCATACTAAAGTTTTGACACTCTGTAACATATTTATTTAAAATACTTATTTAAGCTATTTTAATCATGCGATAACCATGCTGATTAATTCCTGTTCTTAGAGTTTTCCACCTTGCCTGTGTAAGTTGAGCCACTTGACTCAACAACAGACAATAAATACAATTCCTTGTGTAACAAACTTAATAATTCACATTTACCTAAGAAAGGCACAAAGCCTTTGTTGCACACATTAATGTAGGGATATTGCCTGCTACTATCACATACTGTCCAACTAAAACTGAAACCAAATATATGTAACTCAGTTATAGAATTACTGATTAATCTGTTTTTGCTGTGTTTACTATTTTGTATTAAAGCGGTTTCTGGTGGAAGACAGTAATGTAGTGTTTCTTTTTCATTTTTTTCATTCCGTTTGGAATGTAGTTTCTGTATATTTTATTTTGGTACTTATATTTTCCTTGTTATCATCATCAGTGTTTTTGTGATTCATGAACTTACCCAACAGATAATTTTATAATAAAACACACTTCACCCTCATCCCTAGTTTTAGTGTTTACCTATATTATAGCAAATTTCTTTTACTCAGATGTCTGATTATAGAGAACAGTCATCTGCACTCCTTATTAAATGCCAGTGGCAGGTATTCTCCATTCCTTTCCATCATGGCAGGATATTTTATCTGCATTGAAAACAAACATTAAAATTAAGTCTTTCAAGAGTACAGTCCACCCTGATCATAACAGATATTCAACTCTGTGCAAAACCTATTCTAAATCTATATGTTCTGTGCAAAGCCTGCTCTAAATCCATATGTTCTCTTAAAAAGGAAATGTTGCAAACATAGTCATAATAATTAGAATCTACTTAGATGATCATTTTTTTCTCCAGCCCTTGTTCAGTGTATACTTCTTACTCAGTTTACAGCTGTTCTTGTTTCTGAGTCTATATTAGAACATCGAAGTCTTGAAACTTTGAATATTCTAATATCGACCCCTATTCAGCGAACGCTGAAAATAGCGAATCTGCAGAACACCAAATTTTTTGGTTGGCCGTTTCTGTGGCTTTGCTATTTTCAACACTGTGGTGGGAAGTTATGGGTCGGGTTCAGGTAAGTGTGCGATTGTGTGGACGTGACGGTTAGGGCATGGGTTAGGTGAGTTAGAGTTAGGGCGCGGGTTAGGTAAGTGTGCGATTATGACGGACGTTAGGGTTAGGGCAGGTTTGGTGAGTTAGGGTTAGGGCGCTGGTGAGGTGAGTGTGCGATAGTGATGGACCTTAGGGTTAGGGTATGGGTTAAGGTAAGTGGATAGATAGTAGTGTATGTACAGTTTAGTGTAGGGTTAGATGTAGGATTTTAAGTGTTATGTGTGTGGATTGCTGTTTTTTTTTGGTGTGCTTGTGTTGTGTGTATGTGTTTCAGAACAGCAAATTTTTTCCCTGGGAAAAAAATTTGCTGTTCTGCATGTTCAATATTTTAAGCGTTCGCTGAATAGGGGTTGATATTAGAACATTCGATATTTTAAAACTTCGGTGTTCTAATATAGACCCCTTGTTTCTACCATGTCTTGCCTTTCATCTTCTACTCTCTTTCAGCTTGCTACTAATCTCCTGCCATTGCCTTTATGCACTCCTTCTGCTGTCATTTCCCTTATTTTTCATTTCCATTACTTGATGTTTGTTTCTTTTTTCATCATGCCTTCAAGAATGTATTTGCTAAGACTTCACCATAATCCAATACAGTGCAGTTCTTCATTTATTTGTGTATTTTATTTTACTGGTTGTTTTGCCCACATAATGTTAGTATGACTTGATTTATTGCACTAAGAATTGTAATCTGTGCATCATATTTTTGTGCGCTTAGCTGTTGCATCTATATCCATGAAAACATTATTTTTTTATTCATGTGTCTAGTAAAAGAAGTCGTAATGCAATTTCTTGTACCTCAACTCCTTGATTACAATACTGCAAAAGCAGCCCATTACAGCTAAAGCAAATGAATAGCTCAGAATAAGTCATTTTTGCAAGACTGCTCACCCCCAAAACTTATATTCCAGCAATGGGTAAGGGAGAAACTCACCAAAACAGCACACAGCCATCTTGTGAATTTACTTGTATTACTCCAATAAAAGTAAGAAAATGACTTATGAGCTGTCACACATGAAGCAGACTTGGGGAAGCCTTTGTTCTTCCATAATTCTTTCTGGGGTGCTCCCTGAAACAATGTGATATTATCACATTTAATTTTTTATGCGTTAAATGTCTGAAATGTATGTGCAGTCTTTCACATGATATGGATAAAGTTGTGTAATGTCTGCTTGGATTTCTAACACAACATTTTTTGAAATAAGAATGAACATTGTGTAATATCTACCAAACTCCCTATGAGAGTTTGTTTAAAATACAAAGGAACAGGAACATGATGTCTCATATAAAGATATTAAAATAATTATGGCTTGCAAAGAAATTCCATCTGCCACTTGCGTTACAGCCAACAACTCTGTACATATTTCTGGAAACATCCATATATATTTTTTTAACTATCAAATAAAACAGAATAGCAATAATTATCATTGTCACAAACATTACACTATTTAAGAATGCGTAACTCAGTAAATGTCATCATCTCATGTACTATTCACAGCAATGAAAGACCAGAACTGAAGGAATTCCTGCAGCAGGCAATAAATCAAAGAGCTATAGCTATTGGCTTCTTTTATACTGTTTGTAAGCTTTTCAGGAAATCTGCAATGGAGTCCCTGCAATTGATAAAAGCAACGAATGACACGTGTATATAAATTGTGCTATCTCCTATTTCCATCTCTTAAGTTTCTTTCTAGTTCTACTGTTTACTTTTGATTTAGTCTGTTAGCCAAAAACCAAAAGTACTTCTTTTTTTACCTATCTATCTATATCTATGTATGTGTCTTTTTATCTATTTCAACCTGTATACATAAACACAGAAAAGTGCTGTGTAATGTAAGTGTAGGTAGCAAATTGCTGCAAGGGATCTGCAGAAAAAGCATAGGATTTTGAGAGAACTCCAACGGTAGGTATGTCACTTCCTCTTCTTTTCCCATCTGCCAGACCATCTAGCTGCCCAAGCACTTTAAGAGGGCATTTATTTCCATAAACATTACCTGTTAGTGAGATACAGAATTCCAGTTGTCATAACTTGGAACAAAAATTCTCAACATCGTAAGAATGCCTAAAGCTTTAATAAGTAATAAAAAAAACCTAGATAAAAAAAAAAAAAAACAGTAAAATCAGTGTAAATAGCTTAGCATTTTAGGAGACTGCTGGATCCTCAATACAACAGAGACAGGAACTGACATGGAAGGGCTCAGAAGCATCATGAGCTCTGGATTTAATTGCAAAACCATACAGACACCTTAAACATTTTGTTTTAACTAGGCTTTACTATTTAATGCCCAAACAAAAAAAGAGAGGAAATAAGAGGCGGGGCTAGGAGCTAACATGAGACAGTATCGCACCAGCCATGTTTTGTAAGAAATGTGGATAGTACATAATTTGTTAACATTGAAGACAGGTACAGTATGCATCTCAGAAAAAAATCTACATCAATTCCATATTAAAGTGAAATAAACCCATTGTAAGATATGTATTTTACTTTGCTCAGGGCTGTGCCGTGTCTTATCTAAAATAAAAATAAAATAAATAAAAAAAGACTAAGCACAATTTGGTAACTGTTTTCCCATAAGTGATTTTGGCAAAAAGAAACAAGACTTGTATTTGTATGCATATGTGTTCCTTTCTATGCATAATCTATAAACAAGATACCTATCTGTTGCTTAGTGTGGCACTAACACAGAGTGTGGCACTAACACAGAGTGTGGCACTAACACAGAGTCGGGTGAGAGTTGGAGATGATGCATGAGTCCGGATCATGACTGCTATGTGAGCTCCCCAAGCTTTTTCTTTTCAAATGACATTGCAAGTGTTGCAATAATGCTGTTTATTCTGGCAGGCATCTTAGACCTGGAAATGCTACACAGGGGTAGTAGACAAATCAATGCAGAAACAAATGCCAGTTTGATCCAGAGAAGGCAGAGTAGTGTTGCTGGAAACAAGCACATTACTCTAGCCTACTTCCCTAGGATGAGCACACACAGCCTAGTATGTGTGAATGTTTTTAGCATAGACAGGATTTAGTATGTAATACTATTCATCAGCATCAGTATTCTGAACCACAGGATGGGCTACAAGCATGATTCAATTAATTCGTTCTAACAACTGAACTCTATAACTGAGACTAACATCACCAGTCCAAAGCACCTACTAAAATCAAACAGCTACAACTTATTAGAAGACAATGATAAACTGTCTTAGCAAGGAACACAAACACATTTTATATATATATATATATATATATATATATATATATATATCTATATATATCTATATATATCTATATATATATATATATATATATATATATATATATAAATGGTTTATTATCATTTGTGCAAATGACATGATGTCGGCAGTTATGCTGCCGAAAATCAGAATGCCATTCACAAAATGAAAAGTGAGTTGGATAGTCGAACACACTTATGCAAATGCAGTACTGGATATATATATATACGAGATCGCAGTACAGTGGGGATTGGAAATTCATCCATACTGCCACTGTAGTGCGATCTCGGAGTTGGAATATATTAGTAGCAGGGGATGTGGGAGGCACATCAGCTCCTATACTGCTATCACGTCATATTTTCAGTGACAATGTAGACTCAAATGTGTCAATCATTTGGGGTGACATTGTGTATGCTTGAAATGTTTGGTTTCAGTTTAACTTGTCATTATTTCGAACGGCAATTGTTTTGCTGTTCGAAATAATGATAGTAAACCTATATTGGCAACGCACGATGCATCGGAGACCATCCAGGTGCAATTAACCATAGGCAAGACTGCTCTGCAAATTGTAGCATGTTACAGGCCACCCTCACAAACTCAGGAACCTCACATGGCCTTCCTGAAAACACTAGAGGGGATAAATGTATCACCAAACACCATCATACTAGGTGACTTCAATTACCCTAATATAGACTGGGAACACTACTCAAGCCCAAACACCCTAGCCCAAAAGTTCCTGGAATTCATAAACTCAAATGCCATGGAACAACTAGTCACCATCCCCACAAGAGGAGATAACATACTTGATCTCATCATCACGAACATGGGAGCACAATGTTCAACACCGGAAGTATACCCCTCACTGGTGAGATCAGATCACAAACTAATCTCGCTGGAGGTCCTCATTCCACCCCACCTGAAATAAAAAGACCACAGTAAAGAACTTCTCGAAGCCGACTTCACACTTCTAAAGACTAGTGTGGTCTCCTTTAAGGCCCCGAGGCGGAAAACAGTACTCAAGCCGCTGAATCACTTACAAATGCCTTCTACCAGCACCTGCAGGACTGCATGGATAAGGCAATCCCAAGCAAAACAAAGACTCTTTGTACCAAAGGTAAGCGTCCAGTCTGGTGGACCCCAGCCATAAACAAACTCTACAACAAAAGGAGGAAGCTACTACAAGATAGAGCAAAATCCTTAAAAGGTAAGACACCCTTGATCACTATAAGTAAAAAACTAAGAGCTCTCATAAAATCATCCAAAATTTCGAGAGAAAAATAGCTAAAGACTCAAAAGACAATCATAAGGCCTTCTTTAGCTATGTTAGAAACCTGGGAGGAAACTCCCAGATATGCTCAGAACTAGTTCAAAATGATGTGAAGATTACTGATCCTACAGACATTGCCAACATACTGGCTGACAGGTTCAGTGCAAACTTCTCCCCTCCCCACAAGGAGAGATATCTATACCAAACGATTGCAGCCCCCCAAACATCTCCAATGCCCAAGTGAGAACTGCTCTCTCCAAAGCAAGAAACACAGCATCCATGGGACCTGATGGTGTCCCCGGCTGTGTGCTCCACGAACTCAATGAGGAATTAAACCCACAGCTAGGACAGCTGTTTAATCAAAGTCTTACCTCTGGATACGTACCCAGGGAGTGGCGCACTGCAACTGTGGTCCCACTTCACAAAGGCGGTGCCTCCACCGACCCTGGAAATTACCGGCCCATTAGCTTGACAAGCCTTATCTGCAAAGCCATGGAGAGGATCATAATGGACCTCATAAATAAAGACATAGGGAATTTGCAGACTTTGGATCCAACCCAGTTTGGCTTTGTCAAAGGCAGATCATGCCTTTTAAACTTGGTTGACTTTTTCGAAACAGTCACCAAAGCCATTGATGAGGGAAAGGCAGTCCATACAGCCTACCTCTATCTGGCTAAGGCCTTTGATACAATACCCCACTCTGGTATCATTGAAAAACTCATCAGCTTAAATGTTAACCCATACATTACAAGATGGGTTGCAAACTGGCTGAGTGACAGAACCCACAGGGTCAGAGTTGCTGGTGCCATGTCAGACTCAAAGCCTGTCACAAGTGGTGTCCCACAGGGCTCAGTCCTGGGCCCACTCTTGTTTGGCATCTACTTTTCTGAAGTACAAGCAAACACAGGAGGGTTATGGCTGACAAAGTTTGCAGATGACTGCAAACTGGGCGCCATAGTAGGAAATACATCTGACACAGATATCCTTCAGAAGGGTCTCACAGAAACGGATAACTGGTGCCAGAGCCACGGCCTAAAGTTGAATGCCAAAAAATGCATAGTCATACCCTTCGGGAAAAACAAGGTTACCCCTAGCTACCAAATAGGTGGCAATCCACTGAGCACAGAAGAAGTTATCAGGGACCTGTGGACCCAGGTTGATAGTAGTCTGTCATTCGACACCCATGTAGCTAAAGTAGTTAGGAAGACCTTCTACATTGCCCACCTTATCATGAAGGGATTCTCATCTAGATCAAGGGAGGTCATAGTCTCCCTTTACTCATCACTCATCAGATCAACGATTGAGTACAATGCCCCATTCGGAATGTATCTGACCCGACACTTGCAGCAGCTAGAGAGGCCACAAAAGTTCCTCACCAAAAGGATAAAGGGTCTCAAAAATCTGTCCTATGCTGCCCGACTGAAAGAACTCCAGCTCTATTCAGTCGCCACCATTGCTCAGAGGTGACCTTTGCCTAACATACAAGGCCATGTCAAACCCAGATTTGATGAATATGCTTCACCTCAAAAAATCTAGATCCATCAGAGCCACAAGGGCGGAGACTTAAACCTCGACACGGCTATTAATAGGACGTGCTGGAGGGATAGATTCATCACCCAAAGACTCCCTATGCCGTGGAACAAAATCCCGGTATATGTGAGGCAGAGCACCTCGCTGGCCTTGTTCAAGAGAAATCTTGACCAATGGATGGGAGATCGCAGATATACCCCAGGGATTACCTCAGTGTCACTGCTCGACAGAGGCACAGCAAAATAATGGGTATAGTTCCCCATACTAAAGGGGTGGCGTAAGCCACAAAACGATGGGCTAGGCTTGTAAATGCCCTCGGGCAGATAGCCTAGTATGAACCTATGAACCTATATATATATATAGATATATATATATATAGATATATATATAGATATATATATATAGATATATATAGATATATATATAGATATATATATAGATATATATATATATATAGATATATATATATAGATATATATAGATATATACATATATATATATATATATACACACACACACACACACACACACACACACACACACACACACACACACACACACACACACACACACTATATATACATATATATATATATATATATATATATATATATATATATATACACACACACACACACACACACATATATATATATAAATATATATATATATATATATATATATATATATATATATATATATATATATATATATATATATATATATATATATATATATATATATACATATATATATAGACACACATGGGTCTACTTCACATGACCTAAAACTCATTTGACAGAATTTCATTTGACCAAGACCAAATTACCAATTTTCAAAATACTGAAAACTCATTTGACTGAATCTCATTTTAATGAATTTTAACCCATAGACATGATGTGGGTTTCCTTTCAACTGTGACTTGCTGGTGATAAAAATAATTACTGTAACTTACAGTGCTGACTGTCAGAATACTGATAGGCATGTAGAAAGTAGTATTGTCATGTTTCTAAATGTTGTTATGTCTCTTTACATTTTTATGGGAAGTATCTAAAGTAATATGGCAGATGTTTTGTGTGTTCCAGCAGTAGTGCAGTGTGCAGAGTATTGTAAGGCAAGTAAAAGGTATACACCCTTTTTTCCACTGTAGTGTGATCCTGGAGTTAGTGTATATAGTTAGAGGGGTGGGGGGTACAGCCCCCCACATTGGAGGGTGTCGAGGGTGCATCCCCCACATAGATTGGTTTTATATTGTCCAGTTTCTGTTAAGCGGGTAACTAAGTAGTTCTAAAGTTCTGGAAAGAGTTAGGCATTGGTATTGTAAGTGTGCATGTATATGGTTTACAGTTTAGTATTTTTAAATTCGGCATTGTAATCATTCGATGAAATGAGATTCAGTGAAATGAGATTTCAGTATTTTGAAAATTAGGTAATTTGGTTTCGGTCAAATGACATTCTGTCAAATGAGTTTTAGGTCATGTGAAGATGATCCATATATGTATATTATATATATATATATATATATATATATATATATATATATATATATATATATATATATACATATACATATATATATATATATATATATATATATATATATATATATATATATATATATATATATATATCTATAGGTCTACCTGATAACACTGACACGCCGAAACACCTACAACAAAATAACCGACACGACAAAACTGAAAAAAAAAGAAAGTTCAAAACATGAAACTTCAGATGCCCGACAAACCACAATACCGACAATCAACAAAACAAATTCCTTTCCCGAAAAACACATACACAACACAAGCATACCAAAAATCTTACAAACCTATACTAAACCTTACATACACAACTATCTATGCACTAACCTCAACCCAAAGCCTAACCCTAAGGTCCGTCACTATCACACACTTACCTTACTTGCACCCTAACCCTAAATCACTTAATCCGCTCCTAACCCTTAACTATGTCACTATCGTACACTTACTTTACCCGCACCCTAACCCAAACTCACTTAACCCACCCCTAAACCTAAAGTCCTTCACTATCACACACTTACCTGACACGCACCCTACCCTAACGTTCGTCACTATCACACACTTACCTTGCCCACACCCTGGCCCTAACGTCCATCCCTATCGCACACTTAGCTTTACATGTCGGTGTTCTCAGCATCGGGATTCTCAACTGTAGGTCTTCTCCGTTATCGATCTTCCAGTGTTGGTGTATATATATATATATATATATATATATATATATATATATATGTATATATACAGGATTACTAAAAAAAGTAAAGAAATAAATAAATACTTTCCACCACTTTTAGTTTAGAAAATATAGAAGCCGATCTCTTTTCATATTTTACCACACATTAAGCCTCAGGGCACAAACACACAATGGCACTGCAATACACACAGGCATTCACTCATATTTACAAAGAGCAGAACTTTGTTTCATCAACTATATGTGCAGGGTGAGTGTCTCCAATTAACTCTGCACAGAGTCCCACCATTGGAAGGCATAAGTATGTACCATATCAATTAGGAACAAACTTAACTCTTTTGGAAACCTGACCTGCCAGGCACTTGCATAGGTTGCATTTCTTTCAATTAATCTCTGCCTATACAAGCATCATAGTTGGACAGCACAACTGGAAGGGCATTGCACAGACTCTTCCCCCAAAGTATGCTTTTGCAATTAGAATTTTCTAGACACATCAAGGGGAACCCGACAGTATGACCCAGGCACCTGTACAGAAATTCTCACAGTCTGTGCCATGTTGCACAATATCAACTTGAGGAAACAGTTGCAACCAAGACAGCAAGGGTCAGGACCATACATCACTGGATCACAGGCAGGGGCAACACCTCCGGCATATACAGATGAGGTTTCTTAGGGAGAACATCCAGCTGCAGAGGCAGCCAGCAGACATAGGCATACACAATATTCCCCTTGCCCTGGCTAAGAGGTAAAGGATAGCACACACACACTCCCCAATGAGACTCAAAGAGTAACACATACACTGAGCAACTAAGAGACAAATGATTGCACACATGCTCACCAGCAAAGAAATACACATAATGACCAAAGCACATACAAATATTACGTGATGCCATCCGATGTCCACAAACTTTACTTACCCATGTAATGTCTGTGTGGATAGAATCAGACAGAGACAACCCCAAAGCATATGACTTAGAACTGCAGTAATGTCAAGGTAAGCGTGGAACCTGTAGTATATGAACAAATGTGTAAGGAGATAATCTACCTGCATATTGTCAGTCTCGTACCTGTCCAGTCTGTGCATCAGACATATATGCAACTCTAAGTCAAATCCAAATGAACAAAGCCCATGGCACAATCATCATCATTTTCATGGGGGTGGGGTATACAATAGGCCAAGGATGACACCAAAGTCGTGGGTGTCTGTATGTGTGTGTGTGTGTGTGTGTGTGTGTGTGTGTGTGTGTGTGTGTGTGTGTGTGTGTGTGTGTGTTTGTGTGTGTGTGTGTGCAAGAAACATTCATTAAAGGAAGAAATATCTCAAGGACACTAACAGAAGATATATGCCAATCAATGTTAATTTCTGTTTACCATGCATGTGTGAGGTTTGGTATGGGCAGTATTTGTGAAATGTGTGTCTATGTGAACACAATCAAGTTCTGTACTAGCCATTTAGGACAGGTGTGAGCTGTGTATGGTAGAGTTGTCAGTTCAGTGTTGTCAATGCTGACCACATGAACTGCCTCTGCCTGGAGTTGTACAGCCACTTCCTCATCCCCTTTCAAAGTGTGGGTGCTATCTGAATGTGTGCAATGTCTGCTGGACAAGCTGTCTTCACAACTACATCCAGGACTATGACCTAGTGGCCTACCATGTCTGGGTGTGGACTACTCGCTCACTGATGAAGCACTGGAAGTAATGCCAGTACAGAATCAGGATCTGGCAAGGCCACATTGGCTAATACAAGAGGATGTTGTGGCTCTAAGGACAGGTGAATGCCGGCAGTAACCCAGCAGACATTCCATCATAGATGATGCCCGATTCAATGAGTCACAAATCTTATCTAATGAGTCATCCACATGGTTGAGGCAGTCAGGCAATAACAAATGATAACACTATACTGTAATGTAACCATACTATCTTGGAAAGCACTGCAAGAACTGACATATGTGCAGTAAACCAGCAGTGAATTTTTAACAGTGCATACATAGCAAATTTCTTTTTTCCATTTCATATTAAAATACATTCAAAATATGAACATGTAAGCAGTTTGTGAAGAGGATAAAATAACTTATGAAATTCTACATTAATTTGTAGAACAATCTTCTCCATGTAAGTAGCAGTAATGGTCTGTTTGTCTGTATCCAGACACACACTCCTCCTTCCACTTCCATAGCTACAGCATTACCTTTCTATAGTGTAGATTGAACCTTTTGAGCACTATGAAAATGCAAATGATGTGTGAAATCATTAGCTTTGCTGAATACCAAAAAAAAAAAAATGGTGTACAGGATGTAAACACGGTGTAAGTCATCACATAGCTGCATGCACACACCCTAGGAATGCAGAGAGGAGCAATGATAATTGTTGGCTGCTAATGGCTTGCAAGTGTTACTGATTGCTCTGATTGCAACAAGCAATTTTGAAGTGACTTCTTTCTGAAATGTTTGTATCATGCACAGTAGACCTAAAATAAAGTGTAAGCACCCTGACAGCTATGAGAACAGCCTTAACAACATTGATATCCTTGTACTAGGAGCACACTACCCATTATCTGCTTAAAATCAGTCTCAAATGCTGATTAGCTTTATTACACATTGAAACAAAGATACAAAGAAATGGCTGTGGCACTGCTTGTTTGTAGTTAAGCTAAGAGAAGGGGAAGATGCTCAAAAATAAAAGGAAGAAATAGCTGGCAGTGTTGGCAACTTGACATTAAAATGGTGTGGGCTGTTATTAGTCTAAAGTATTTGTCAATATCACATTTATCTAGACATGTTCAAGCAGATGAGAGAGGATTTTGTTCCGCTCTTGTGTTGGTGGCAAAGAGGATAAGAAGCCTAAAAGACTGTATGTTGTTATTGCACTGACCTGAGGGTTCAATTGCAGATAGAGTGCTGTCTGTCAGAGTTAATGTATGTTTTCTGATCACATGATCAGGTTTTAACACACACAGATCTAGAAAACTTCACAATCCTACCTTTTTATTATTATTCCCAATATTTGTTGATACTGACAATTCTTTTTTGTGGGTTCCTCATTTGCGTGGGTTTGGCAAAATGCATTATTGATTGGCAGCATTTTCAACCAGTGAATGAGAGTCCAGTGTCCAAGGATCAAAGTGAGAAATTTAATTTGGCATGCCATGAGTAGTACATTTTAGAGTGGCACAGGTGTGCTTTTTTACAGGACTCTGAACAGCAGTAACAGAAGAAATTCTTCATCACATCTAAGCGTCATTGTAGCACACAGGTTAAACTAAATAATTTATAAAGAAACAGGGAAGAGGATTCAGGGTTTGAACTCAGCTTGATCCCCCATGCTGTTTGGAATATTTGCAGAAGAAGTGAAAATACAGCTTGTATTTTGTTGTGTGGAATATAAATTGTTATACATGTTTTTTGCCTGTGTAATTTCCACACTGCTTAACAGAGCACAAACAGTGCTCACATGTGAAGGAAAGAGTGAACAGTTTCATTTCTGTAATCTTCACTAGTACAAACAGTTTTGTCACCAATGTGGCAGAAGTTGTAAGTGCAGTGATTCTGACCCCTTAATGGAGTTGCTATGGGGTTCAAATCCATACAATTTAAAGGGAATGTGGAAACTATGACAACCTATGTATGACTTATTTTTGTGAGAACATCATATGTTTTTTCCCGTTTCTTGCCTTGTACAGTTGCTTGTTGCTGAGTGGCACATGATCAAGTTTACCTACTTAAGGAAAAAAGATAACATTTTTATTTGATAAGCCTTCTGTACTATAAATAGGATTAGTGGCAATGTGCAGATGTCAGCACTCTGGGTAATACTGAGTGGAGAACATGCATGTATCTGTCTCTGTGGTGCAAGGTACAAGTGCACTGCTATCAGTAATATAACTGTACTGATCCACCAGGGTTCAAATCTCAATAACCCTTTGTTTTACAAAGCATGTCAGAATATAATTTCTAACAATATTTTCATTAGGAAGGTAACACAATATCCAAATGACTATCATAATTATGTTTATTGTAAGGCATGTCTCATTAATACTTTGATGAATATATTTTTCTAAGTAGCATATCTCATAAATGATTTACTTATAAAACATAACTGAATGTGTGTATAATTGTTTAAGCAGGATTATATGATAATGAATTAAAAATGCACTTGCATATCTATGATAGGCAGAATCCTTAAGTTAAAATCATCTTCTCTCCTCACATTGTCGAACTCTGTATTTAGGACAGTAGGTGTAGTAAAGTATGTATGTATCATACCCCAATCTATATTAATCAGCTCATTAAAGTTTATCCATCTGACATACATTTCCAAACAGTAAAACTGCCACTTTCACTGGAATGTAGTTCATATGACTTCCAATAAATCACACACATACAGACCTAACTGAAGTATAACTACATTCATACTATATGCAGTTGATCTGTAATGATCATGGTCAAAAGTGAGTTCTCCAGTAGCACTAACAAATAATCACCTTGCTCGAAATGTATACATTTCTTCCTTATGTTTGATTCCCACATTGGTTAACTCATTTTTTTTTTGTGGTGTGTGATTCCAGAAAGTTATGTGTCAAGTCATCCTATTTTAACCTCCAAAACACCTGAGATAACAATCAAAGCCATTGAGCCTGTCACTGTTGACCATCTGAAAAAGTATAAACAGGTTGTACATCAGACATTGCAAATCTCATTGCCATTTTTCACACCTTCATTGCTGCTTTGTAAAACACTGTCAGATTTGTTTGCAAATGCCTTTCTGTGTTTCCATTGTGCAAATCCAGTTGCCATGGTTGTGCATTTTTGCTCAATAGCTGTTAAACGCAAAACTGGAATTTGGCACCGATTCATCCTTAGAGATGCTGCTTGACTTCTGCAGACATGGCTGGTGGAAGAGATGATGGTGCTAAATTTAGAATGTTGAGAAGTCCAGGATTTTTGTGGCAGTCCTAATGAAGTGCTACAGCTATAATCTGCTGCTGGAGGACTATACTGGGTCTCAGTATAAGACTGAGGCTTGCAATAGATTAACCATGGCTGTCTCCAGTTAAACCGGAGTCCCATGCACTGGGGAGAATTGTTGTCACCACTATAGTGACCTGAAATGGTACAAGAAGGGCCTCCTTAGCCAATGGGAGGATTAGTTTTGAACTGCTGACATCTCTCAGTTGCGTAAGTATACTGACCTATCTGTACTAAATGACATAAAATGCAGGACACAGTCAAGACTGTTATTCAGTATTCTGTCATGTCACCTTTTCTCTTCTGTTGTACAACTGCTGAAGATGTTGCAGTGAACTGTGAGGCAGAACATGAGACATTAGCTCGCTTCAAAAAGCTACAGGGTATGTATGCATCAGGTCTTACTGTAAGCCAAATAAATATTATAATTGTATGCAGCATGGCAAGACTGAAAACATGACATCATAGCAGTGCAATTGATTAATAGTACAACTGAGTAAGACATTCCCATAATACCTGGATGTGACAAAGGTGTATAGACTGGATAGTCATTACTGTCTTTTTTCTGAAATTATATAGTCATGTGCTATGCCATAGATCTAATTATTTCTATTTTTTTGTCTCACTCCATCCTTTCTCTCTCATTTTTGTTTGGGGGGGGGGGTGGAATATTTGATATGGCTTAAAAATGTTCTGTTGTCATATATTTCTGCTTACAGAAACTGACATGCAACACAGAGAGGTAGGCTGACCACTGTTGATTAGCCCACCATCCCTCCATAGGTTGCAGCAGTGACACCCAGCACCTCAAGGTCCCAGCCTGTCATTGCTGCCTCCACCACCCCTGCCCTACCTGCCTCATCTGCATCAGGTAGCTCTGCATCTACAGCAGGTGCACTGGTACTCTCCAGTAGTAATAGTTGCAGAGGTGGTGATTTTGTCACCCACCAAGAGCTGACGAGGCTGGTGTAGGGAATAATGGAAAGGGGGCTTGGTGCCCAAATCAGCTGTGTAGAAAATGTGCTTATTCACATTTGTAAGATGATGCCATGTCAAGCACTGACACAAGAAACTGAGACAAGAGACAGTGATAGCAGTTGTGAGGGTAAGAACTAGATTCTCACTGTTCTCATGCTTGACATTGGTGCACGTCCCATGTGCCCTACCTATCTCCAATCATGTTGTTCCCAACCTTTTGCGTCCATCACCATCCTGTCATATTTGTCCTGTATGTCTACACTTGCTTCCTCACCTAACTTTCCTACCTGGCGCTCACATTCCTAAGTGCTTTCCACACCATTTCTCTCACTTTGGAAGAAAAAAAACAGTAAAAAATAGACACCTGCCACCCCCCCCCCCCCGAAAAAAAATGAAATATACATAGCTCTCCAATTCACGTTTGTGTCTTCTTCGTACACTTGATCTGGTACAATTGGTACAATTAGCTTTACGATGTTATTCTGTTGTTGTCACCTACCCTTAGTGTGGTGACAGTCCAAATTCAGCAAATTGTGGCTACACTTCTACATTTTTGATGTGAAGAAGTAGATAGCTATGGTTCTCTCCACTGCCTTCATGCAACTTCCTCTATTCTTCCCCTGTGTCATCCTCTCTGCTTGCCCCCCCCCCCCCCATTTAACCACTATCTTATTAATTAACCCATTTTTCACATGATTAATCTGGTTAAAATATGGAATCACACACAACACACATAGCCAGAAATGGCCCATAAGACAGCCTTCAGTTTTTGTCCTCATCTTTTGTGCAGAGTTTAATATGATGCACCAATGTCGAGTGACGGTGAATGGCTTTTCATGTCCTATGGCATAACCTGGTCAGTTACTGACATCACCTACTGTAGTCCGGTTCTCCTCACACAAAATTGCTTAAACATGCTGCACTATCAGAATGCAGAGTAAAGGCAGACTAAAGGAAATCATGGACAACAGTTACTCTAGCAGTTCTTTGACTGTTGGATGTAGCTAATTGCAGCATCCTCTGTGGAGTATTGACATAATTCAGTTGTCTGAAGATTCATGCTTTACCATAGCATCAACTGTTTGATTCCAGCTGTATGTCACAGTATTTCTTACTATTATTGTTGTACTTGGATTATATGTTTAATGACACATGTCTTACTGCTTATCCAGTTAAGCATTTGCCAACACATTTGTGACCATATGTAAGATTTAGTAAACCACCTTTACTCTACTCATGTCTTCATCAGGTTTTGCCACGTTGTAGATGTGCATTAATGACCCACAAAATCACCCCTTCAAATGTGTCTGTAAACCTCTCTCTCTAACTTCACCCTTTCTCTCTCTCCTATTTGTATTGGTGTCTATTCCATAGGCTGATGGATGTAAATTTCATGTTATGGCATTTTCAGTCTGCAATTACTTTGGTGAAGAATAAATCCTACATCATCCATTGGTTGAATCTGTCAGCATTGTCCCTTCGAAGGTGTACTTTTGAGATGTGTGAAACAGGATTTCCCTGTTAGGGTGTAGAAATAATAATGAAGTTTATAAACTTAATTTTTCATGTTGACAGCAGTTCAAATCCAGCATTAGGTGAAACTCTTACTGCCTGTTGTTTACAAGTGTCTTTCCAGTGAATGAGTTGCCTATGTACCTGTGAAAGCCCCTTCTGTTTAATCAGTTGTAGCACTCAGCATTTGTGCAAGATATGGCAATGAGCAACAATTGCATGTGATGCTAAATGGCATTACTGCAAAATGCGATCAGTGTTTGCCTTACAACACATTGTACACCCAGTTAACTTGTGACTTCCCACAAAGCATGTCCCATATGTAATAGATATAAAAGATTATTTCAGTAGCCATTGCATACGCAAGTTGGCGAAGCAAAATATTTATAATGGTCAGTCCTAGGTATTCTTAAAGTCATGACAAAAAGTCACTATACTAATCATGTTCTGACACTCTTTGTAAAATTATCTAGATACGGGAGTCAAGCACTGCTTCAATTCTGCTTTTTATTTAGCTCAGAGGTTGCACCTTGGACCACAGAGAAATTGTGGGTCGACAGGTGGATTTTTTCCACTAAGTAATGTCAAGAATGATGACTGCCTTGCATCACTGCTAAGCCTGTTTGCAAAGTAGAAGGCATACCAAATTAATGTTTTTCACTTTTTCCTCCTGCAGAGGAGTTTGCCCACAGCATACTGTCGAGCAAATGGGGAAGGCAAGCACAACCCTTCATTTTTGAACTGAGTATTTGAGCTTACATGGAAAGGTATAATATAACATGCACAGCACCACTGAACACCACTAAACACTGATACTTCACAGTCCCAGTTCAACACATCAAAGTATAATCACACATGTTCTAACACTTTGCCAACATCTGTACAAATACGTTTCTTAGCATTGTGCTTTAGAAAGATATTTGGAACAGAATAAGTATTGTTACGGGATTATGTTATTTCATTACATGGAAATTGTTTAACCTACTCATGAAATGGAGTGGACTGTGTAATTAACTATCCACTTCATTCTGGACAGTTGGCTCTGCACTGCAGCACTGACACTAATGATATACAACCACATACAGCCTTGACACACAAATAATTTTTTATTCCTCCTGCACTGGAACATTAAGTTTAGTATTGACAGTCCACATTGCCCATGCATGAGCACATACATTGCTAATAGCCGAACCATTCATTAATGTTTAAATACTATCATCATCATCTGATGATCCAGCCTGTGTTCCACAAATGTGTATGTCTAATATACTCAAGACAAATAGGTACATGTCACTTTTAGTTCTGAAGTATACATTAATCACGTTACATCATATACATTAATCACAGCATAGCTGACATAAATCAGCAGTATGCATGTATTATTGATCATAAAATTGCAATTACTCATATTAGCAAATATGGATTTGCACAAAATCTTCAATGTCACAACATCTTCTCCGACATAGAATGAGAAGCTAATTCTATCTACATAGCACTGTCACAGTGTAAAATTTAAACTTCTGCTGTGACGCTTGCATTAAGTACTATGTCCTCTAGACTGTGTCAATAGATAGGTAGGCTGTTCTAATCTGCCAGAAGTCAACTTGTGTATGTGTCTGTGTGTGTGTGCATATAGAGTCATGTAAATATAACGTTAACTTCTGCGGGCCTCAATAAAGAAGTAGCTTGGAGTTAAATTTACGCTGCAAGGTGAGTTCAAATCAATGTCAAATCTTTCTCACATCATCTTCTTTGTAAAACAACACTGATTTTATCCTCTATAAAGTGCACTCTCGCACTATAGCAGCCAGATTTCTGTCTAAGTGCTTTTATTAAGTACTGTGTTCTCTATACTGCATAGGTAGATAGATAAGGGTTCTAAACTCATGGCAATCAAGTGTGTGTTAGTGTGTGTGTGTGTGTGTGTGTGTGTGTGTGTGTGTGTGTGTGTGTGTGTGTGTGTGTGTCCGTATGTGCATGTGTGTGTGTATGGATTTGTATAAATATGACCTTAACTACTGCTGACCTCAGTAAAACAGTAATCTGGAGAAACTTTTACATTTCATGGTCAGTCCACATCAATGTCAGACCCTTCTCTCAACTTCATCTTCTCAGCAACATAAAGCTGATATCATCCTCAGACTTCTGTGGTTGTACTTGTCTTAAGTACTGTATCCTTAAGATTATATCATTAGATAGGTAGGGGTTCTAATCTCACAACAATTAACTTATGTGTGATGGTGGGTCCACTGCACCCTTCATGATTAATTCAACAGGTGTCCTCATTTGACTCCCATTCATGAGAAACATTTATGCAGTGAGATCAATCCCACATCCCTTTTTCACTCTTTCAATAAATATCTACTGTCTGCAACACACTGATGAGGTCACCATTTCGATAATGCACTAACACCAATTTAAGTCAGACCTCTTTTGTGGTACATGTGTATAATACGCTTGTGGGTAGATTGTGTTATTAAATAGGTATGGTATGTGACTAGAACCGTGAGACAATTCTGATTTTGTGTTTATGTATGTGAATGTAAATGGATGTCAGAGTGTGTTACACCTGTCAGTATTGCCAACATTTAAAAGTCCACTTAACTGCAGAAGTTATTTTTGCACGCGCATCTCCTTTGCATGACACAGCTGATGTTATCCCTTCAAGATGCAGTGTGGCTCACATGCACTCAGAGTATATCTCTCAATCTCTTGGCGCAAGAAATCTGGACAAATATGTAAATAATGGGAGGAGGCAAAGGACAAAAATAGGGACCTTTTTTAAATATTGCTCTTAAAAATTTAGAAAGTTGATAGAATAACAGATTTCCCATTAATATGAATCTTCTGAAGGGTGTGAAGTCTTAAATTCAAATATCTGTCATTATTTTATTACTTCAACCACAATTTTATGAGAAATAGACCAAAAATATGGGCCAAAAGTATGGACATTCTGTGAAAATCTGGACAGTTGAGAGGTATGACTCAGACTTCTCCTCTGGTGCATGCATATAATACACTTGTTTGTAAATTGTTTCAGGCAATAGGCAGGGAGTTCAAATACAGCAGTGAGACTTTCCTGACTGTGTGTATGAGTATTGATTATATTTAAAAGTCCACATAGCTGTAGAAGTAATTTTTTTACATGTATCCTTTAACTGACACAGCTGATGTCATCCTTTCAAAGATGCAGTGTGACTCACATCCTCTGTGTGTATAATACACTTGTGTGTAGATTGTGTCAATCAATAGGCAGTGAGTTTGAATACAGGAATGACTGTCATCTGTAATTGTATGTTCCTTCCTCTTACAGTGCAGAATAGGCTACATACATATGTGAGGTATATCTGCACAGTGTGCTTGTGCAGTGTAACCACTTTTTAGCAGAAACATCCAGGTAATACACAATGGTGATGTTATCCATTGAAATGTGCAGTGCCACAGCCATCAAATACATCTGTAGTTAAGCTTGTGTTTCAGCAAACCTTCATTAGCTTGTGATGTTAGCTATATAGTGTGAATCATTATTTCACTGCTTACAGACATTGTACATGTTATTAACAGTCTTGTCACCCACATGTGCTATGTTCAGGTGTGGATGTTTCTTGTTACAAATGTGTATTATAAATTTCCTTTGGAAAGGCTGTATTGAAGACTGATGCTGTCATTTAAATAGATTGTCATTCCATCACAGTTGCAGTGTTCCAATCGGGAATATATTCACATTCTACAGAACTGCCATTCTGCTATCACAATGACAGCAGCAGGGAGCCACAGGTGTGTTTGGATATACCTAGCATATGGTAATGTTGTCTCACACACAGCAAGAGTCTTACTACATAATTGCAGGGACACATATTCCTTGGATCATACACCTCACAAAAAAAAAAACAAAAATAAAAAAACAGAAAAAACAGAGTACCCACAAACTACAACATAGGAGGTAATCCCCTGAAATCTGAAGAAGAAATAAGGGATCTAGGGACCCAAGTATATAGTCAGTTTTCCTTTGATAACCATGTTGCCAAATTGGTTAGAAAATCCTTCTATGTGACCCATCTGATCACGAAAGGGTTCACATCAAGATCTAAGGATGTAATGGTGCCCCTCTACTCTTCCCTCATCAGACCCATTATTGCGTACAATGCACCAATTGGAATGTACCTGACTAGACATCTCCAGCAGCTGGAGAGATCACAGAGGTACCTAACCAAGAGGATTACTGGCCTCAAACAGTTGCCCTATGCAGCACGATTGAAAAAGCTAAGACTGTTCACTGTTGCATACCGCTTTCTCAGAGGTGATCTCTGTCTAATGTACAGAGCCATGTCCAACCCAGAATTGTTGAACATGCTCCATCTTAGCAAAACCAAATCTACTCGAGCTACATGCTCTAGGGATATAAACCTCAACACAACAATGAATAGAACATGCTGGAGGGATAGATTCCCTTCGCCGAGACTTCTCTTACTATGGAACAGGGTCCCAATCTACATAAGACAGAGCCCCTCACTATCACTCTTCAAGAGGAATCTTGATGAGTGGATGGGTACAGAAAGTTCACACTGGGGATCACACCAACAGCACTACTAGATAGGGGCCAAGGGTACTAGCTGCTAGTACAAGGGTCTAGCGAACTACTAAAGGGGCGGTGAATACTGCACAATGTGGCTGGGCTAATATATGCCTTCGGGCAGATAGCCCAGTACCAACCTATGAACCTATGAACCACACATATGACAATTGGTGATGCACTCATACCATTGCACATTTATTGATCCCACTATAGTGTTGTTTTCTCAATGCTTAGTTAAATGTTCCAAAACAGAATTGTGTGACTGTAAGAATTTGTGTCCTTGACCGTTCTTCATGAAAGACCCCTCCCATATGACTTTGTGTGTATAGACTGGCAGAGGCATCCCCCATCAATGTTAGCAGATGAAAATTATGAGCAAATAAAGTACTGTTGCTGAACACTAAAAATTGCTTGTATTTGTGTAATGAGGATTAGCAGCATGCATATGAGATTAGCACTGCTAAGTGATTGACTCATTTTGCATACATGGAGTTCACTGTTGTGAATGTGATTAATTTCCATATTGTTGTTTGAAAGGGTTCTACAGCCTGATGTTCATTTTTAGCATAGGGTTTAATTTTGTGTGAATGCATTGATGTTACACAAACATTGCTGTGCATCAGTCTTATCCCCTGATATGTTCTATGAACTCATATGAACATAGCTTTGGATTTCATGGCAGTAGACATTTGTTCTGCTAATGTCATGGTGACAGTGCTACTTTGGCACATGAATTGAGTACTGCTGTATACACGAGTGTGCCCCAGTTCTTGGGTGGTATGTGTAGAGACATACAGATATACCTTCCTTGACCACGGAACATTGATATAGGACTGATCACAACTGTGTGCACATAAGCACACTCTTTTAGCTGCCATATTCATTATCAGGGATCCTTTCTTAATTCACACATTCATTTCACTTGTTTGTGACAATACTCATTGCCAACAAACCTCAGCTCTGGGGAACACATTGCATCATAGTGTGGTGTTTGCATCTGTCCTTATCTCTCTGTACAATGACTGTGTCAGGCAGGCATGCTTTACCTAATGGTATTACATATGTCACACTCTGCTCCCATGGTTATAACACCACACACACCTCTATATGAGATGCATAACCATTAGAATAGTGGGGTGCATAATTTTCTTCAAGGGTGATCCTCCTCATATATGTGTTAGGCCTAATTCTTTGGCATGCATTGTTAACATTGATGGGGTAAGTCTGATTCTGGAAAAAGAAGATGGTGGCTTCTGATTCATTCCTATTTCCAATCGTATTATATTGATAAAATGCATGCTGTGCAAACTGTCCTTGTGAACTGTCATCTCAACTCAGCATGTGTATAACATTCATATGTCATGTAATTCCTCTCTGTTACAATGTTAGTTTGTGTAACTGTCACATTCTATAATATCTTGTTTGCTTTTATTTAACTGTATTTGCTCAGGAAATGTCACCACCATTAATTATTATAATATATGTATGTATAATTTTATTATTACAAAACTGCCTTTGTGACATAGCATCTGAATTTGAACATTTTTCTCCTTCCCTCTTAGATATTTCTGTATGCAACTCCTTGATTTCTGTGCACATTGTCCTAAGTATAATTTTCCTGTCTGGTAACTTGTTTATTGTAATTAACCTTCCTGTTTCACATCCCCTCTTACTTATTACTGTATTCATATGTTACATTTATGTGCACAGCACACTCAGTACACTTTCCCTGCCTGTGTACAGCATGCATTAGTTGCCTTATGCAGCTCTTTGTGCTGTCCACACAAACATGTTTAACAGATTTGCGCATAGCCAATCTTGTTTGTTTATTGTGTGTGCTCGTGCTGCTCGACATATTTTCCTGGCCTCTAACACTGTTGCTGGCCATGAGAACTTGCATGTATTGGTGCAAGCATGATGAGCAGCATGCATATGAGATTAGTGCTGGTCCTCAGTGCACTAATACATAAACATTGTGTATGCTTTGGGTGAAGCCTACACAATTGTTCACGAATCCAACAGATTATCACTTTACTTCATATTGATTAATCAGCTACTT
Organism: Protopterus annectens; assembly: GCF_019279795.1. Lineage (NCBI taxonomy): Eukaryota > Metazoa > Chordata > Ceratodontiformes > Protopteridae > Protopterus > Protopterus annectens. The sequence continues at coordinate 1,840,693,083 of NC_056725.1, read as the reverse complement.
GTAAAAATTGTATAAAACCACTTCCTATTTATATCTAATAAGCAACCTGAATGGTGTTCACATTTCTATTATTCTCACTTCTGTCTTCCCATGGTTATAAAACAATGTATCTGCTCTGTGATGTAGCATCTAATATTTGCTTTTGTTGGTTGACTATTACAGTGGCTGCATTTTGACTATGATCATGACTGAAGAGGATCTACAGACCAACTTGCTTACCCTTGAAAGTTCTGTTAAATAAAGAAATTCATTTGACCTAAATGTTGTAGCATATTCTTGCATTTGTAAATATGTATACATTTTTAGTATAACCTTTTGCTTATAAATATGTTTTGTTAATTTCCTTTCTGATTTTATCCACCTGGGCTTTTGACTGCAGTTTGTCTATTGAGAACAGTGCACTACCTTGGTGAACAAATATCTGTCTATATCTATAAGACAGAGATATATAGATGGATATATAAATTAATAGAGCTCACACATCTCCATTATTTCCCAACTTTTTTTTTCTTTATAGCTGTAAGAGGAGTAAAATGTGCACTAAATTTGTCAGCTTGGATATAAGCTATTTCCTTTGGGTCAGTGAGCAGAAATATTGTGGACTATATATAAACATTGGTGGGGATTAGTTCTTAAGTCCTTTTCATAGTTAAAAAATTTCCTGTTATTTTAGTTTTTCAAGAATATTTAAGTTCATATTCAGCTTGATCTTCCTAATGGGTCCCTTATGCTGTCTGCTAGTTTTTTTAAGTGTGACCTTAAGATACATGGAATGAGACTTCTTATAAGCATTGAGTAATGTATTTCTCATTATATAATTTATCCATATGGGTGTTGTATAATATTGGTTTGTTTTTAAACTTCTCCTCATGTTTGGCATGTATATGGACTGCTTTTTTAATACAGCTGTTTAAGTGGGAGTAGAAGTCAAAGGCATGTGCAGCAGCTTTAATAGTGGAATCCATTGAAGGAGAATTACAGTGAAATTTTTATAGGTCATAAAGTAATTGAAGAAGGTTTCATTTTGAAAAGGCAATAAACACTGAGGTAAATGCAAGGGAAAAGCTGTTTATAGGAAAAGGTCACTGAAGTATGGTCTGATTTAACAAAGAAAAATTATACATATGGAGATATGCAAGAAGTGACCATATTTGTGAGGATAAGATATTGGGGCCACTAAAAGGATAAAGTACTTCCGTGCTGGTTTCCCCAGTTCAATCCTGGCTGGATACCTGTGCAAAATACAGTAATTTCTTATTGATTATTTATTATTTAGCTCTTTTGTCTTCACAGAGACTTCATTAAATTCTTATGAAGTCTCTGTGAAGACAAATGTGCTAAATGATAAATTAATATATTTTGCACATGTCCAGCCTGGGTTGAATTGGGAGAGCCAGCGCTGAAATCAGTGGCATAGCTAGAGTTTGTGCCACCCGGGGCTGTCTTTGAGTTTGCCGCCCCTCCCCCTCACAAAATCATGGTCAAATGGGGCCCCATGTACACAGCCCTGCCCTCCTGCATCTATTGCAGTGTCCCATTACTTGGTTATTTCTTTATATTTACCATAAACACTTTAATGTGCATACTGCTTTATGCTTTACTTTTACAATGATTATTCGGATTTCATTTAAAACTTTTATTTTAAATTTTATAGCAGACAAACAAAGCAATATAGTCTCACAATGAAAACAGACTTAGTATTAAAACTTGTCTGCCCTTGAAACTCACATTCATTGAAACAACATTGAAACCCACATTCAAAGAAAATGCATCTGGCAAGTAGCAAATAAAGTTTACCTTTGGGCTGTTTTCAAATCATAGGCCCCTTGCAAACATATTTAGGACAATGCAAACATACATGTGTTGTTTGATTCACCTTCCTGATTGTATTAAATTATATTCCTTGTATAATATAGCACACTTGCTACAGGGTGTTTTAAATTTATTGTTTTGAACATTTTTCCAGGAAGCAATGAAACAAAATGTATGAACCAATAATGACAAAACAGCCCACTTCAGAACATTTCCATCATAAAAGTCTACGCAAACTTTTGTCATTATAGTCCACCTTCTTCTTTTGGCTTTTCCCAGTTAGGGGTCACCACAGCAGATCACCTGCTTGCTCATCATTGGCAGTGGAGCTTTATGGTGTTGAGTTGCCAGCCCGGTGCCTAACCTTTCACAGAAGGCACACACATGCACGGACTCACACCTATGGCCAATTTAGTGTGGCCAAGCCACCTACAGCATGTCTTTGGGATGTGGGAGGAAACCGGAGCACCGGGAGGAAACCCACGTGACTACAGGGAGGACATGCAGGGTCCACACAGAAAGCACTCCAGCCAAGGATTGAACCGGAGAATCTCTTGCTGTGAGGCATGTCATTATAGTCCACCAATATCAGTAAATATGCACAATCTCTGCAGAAGTAAGTCATCTAAATAATTCCACATTAAAGAGATCTGTAACTAAAGAAGAGGTTGCTGCTAGCAAACAACTTTAACTTTATATTTCATTGTCCCATCAACAAATAAAGTGCCTGTTGCCCTTGAAGAATAAATTGCCTATGTTACATTAAAAAAATAAGCTAGTAATATTGCAATAGGGAATGAGTGGCAAACTGATAACAGGTTCATAGTTACTTGGCATTTCCTCCAAAGGTGGACATTCTCGGGAATGCAGCTTCCATCCCCGTTAAAGTAGAACACAGTACAGTTAGTTTCAGCAATCCATCTACATACTGTGGGAGTAGAGCCCACAGCCTTCTGCATCAAAAGCAAATATACTTACCTGCTGTGCTACTAACAATGCATGCAAATTTGGCATAAGCAGCACTAAACTTCTCTTCTGATGAAGGTCTCAGCTCCTTGTAAAATGCACTTGACACTCAACTATATCTCTCAACTTTACAGCACAAGAAATCTGGGAAAAGACAAAATTTAATAGGGGGTGCAAAGGCTCAAACCCAGGGACACATTTTAAATATTGCTTGTTTAATCATAGAAAGTTGTTAGAATAAAATGCTTTGTGTTACTGTGGATTTCCTGAAATATAGGAAGACTGAAACTTAAATGGATATTATTTGTAGTGAATTTAGTGCTCACTGATTTGCTTGAAAACCACAAATTTTAAGAGGAATAGACAAAAAGCATGTCAAACATTCTAGACATTCTGTGAAAATCTGGACAGTTGAGAGCTATGGACTCAATTCCTTGCATCACAAGGTGTGGTATGGGTAGAGAATTCAGGGTCTTGCTTCTTGTAACTAAGGTACAGGGTTTGAGACTGAGTTAGGGTTGCCATCCCTCCGTTTTTTTCCAGATTATCCGGAAATCATACTGATTCTCCAGTAGTCTGGAAAACACTGTACAAACTCAGGTATTCTGTTTCAAAAAGGAAACAGACTATTAGAGTTTGTAAATCGGCTTATTTACTATGCTTTTTTTTACATAAAAGCATAGTAAATCAGCTGAAAGCAGGCAGCAGGAATGGAAAAAGAGGGCGTTCCCACTGAGTGATGTCACAGTGACATCACAACCTGGGCGGAATATAGGCAGGGGAGGGGGTAGGATAGGTGTGGTTACTGATGACACAAGGGGTGTGACTTTACTCTGGTTTTAACCACAATGAAAGGCGACAACCCTAGCCTGAGTAGCAGTAACCACCAGGTATACCTAAATGGAGCATTTTACACACACACACACACACACACACACACACACACACACACACACACACACACACACACACACACACACACACACACACACACACACACACACACACACACACACACACACACACACACAAAACCACCCACCCACCCACCATACTTGGCACACCCACCCACCTTACTTGACACACCCACTTTACTCAACAGACACACAGACCCACCTTAGTTGACACACCACATGCACACCCATCTTGCTTACTTGACACACCCTAAACCCACCCATTCACCTTACTTGACACACCCCACACACAGACCTTACTTGACACACGCACACACACACACACACACACACACACACACACACACACACACACACACACACACACACCTTACTTGACACACCCACCCCCACCCACCTTATTTGACACACCCATCTACCTTCCTTGACGCACTCACCTTATTTGACACACCCACTCACCCACCTTATTTGACACATACACCCACTCACCTTACTTGACACACCCATCCATCTTACTTGACACATCATCCACACACCTTGACACATCCCACACACACACACACAACCACTTTACTTGACACACTCCACACACACACCCACTATACTTGACACACAGATACAGCTTACATGAAAATTCCATTTCACACAGTGACAGGACCAGAAGAACAGGACTTGATACTACGGGACTATTCAAAACAGAAAGTAAATGTGACAGTCCCAAAAGTGCCACCTGGGGCCGACCACCCCCCTCTAGCTAAGCCACTAACTGAACTTGTTTTTTTACTAGTTTGTGTGTGCCCTAGTAGGATAGTTAACTATTTCTGCAAGGAAGTTAACATTTATAATATTGTAATATCACAATATCATAGTAACATAATAGGCTAATGACCCAAGTGACCATTTTAAGCCTAGCTGAGGTCACCAAAATAAAATTTGATAGGTAATGGTTCCCAAAGATTTTGTGGAGGGTGTATATTCTTAAGTAGATAAACAATTACAAGCTTCATCTCTCTAGTTGAGACCTTGGTGGCAAACCACGGGTATACTGGCAGTTCCTCAGCCAGTGTTCCAAGTTCTGCTTGAATAAATGCTGGGAAAAACTCACATGGATATGAAGCCTGTTCCAGAAAACTAGGAACTTCTGAGGCATATACCTGTCTTCCCAGCACACCCTATTTATGTTGCTGGCGAGGTTTAAATTCCTAGATTTGGTGTTCTTGATTCTAGTTGTTTTCTGAATGTGTAACAGATCCATTAGTGCTGGATCTGAAGAAGCTTTGTAGGAAAGACATAAGTCAAATCTCAGCAGCCTTAGGATTCTGAATACAGGGACAATAATGAGGCAGTCTACATAATACTAGTTTTCTACTCCTTGCGTTCTTTTTGTGAGAAGTCTCTGTTGATGCTCCAATTGCTGCATCTGCCTAGTATGGAACATACCAAATGGGGTGTTGTACTCAATGATAGGTTTCATGAGGGCAGAGTACAATGGGATGATGGCTTGTTTGGACCTAGATGCCATACCTTTTCTTTTAATATTTCAACATGGAATGATTTCCTCACCACTGTAGAAACATGTTGGCCAAATTCCAAATCTCTGTCAGCATGCATTCCCATGTCTCTTAATATAGTATATATTCTCACGGGTGTGTTATTAATATGGTAACTTGCAGAGAAGGCCATCTTTTCAAAAAATACTATGATGCACTTCTTAGCATTGAGTCTTAGGCTAGGACTCTGGTACCGGTTATTACTATCTGCCAGACTCTTTTGGAGGATATTTGTATCTTGGGGGAAATAGATGAGTGTTCCCAGTTTACATTCAACTGCATACATTTTCAGCTAGGAGCTCTTGGGGTTAGCCTTGACTTCAAAGAAGAAGATGCCAAACTGCAGTGGACCCAGCACTGAGCCCTGTGGGATGCTACTCTTATGATATGTGCATTGTGCCAAATGCCTTGACAAGGTCAACGTAGGCAGCATATACTGATTTGCCTGCATCCATCACTTTAGTAACCTTCTCAAAGAAGTCCACCAGGCTTAAAAGCAAAATCTGCCCTTCACAAACCTGAACTGATTAGGGTTCAGTGTTTCTAGGTTACCTACTTCATCATATATGATATTCATGACTATCTTCTAAATAACCTTACACAGCAAGCTCATAGTCATCCCTTGAAAATTCATGTTTGTAAAAAGACTTTTCCTGTATAGTGACCAGCTAATACACAGTTTTGTACAGTGTGGATTTAGGTAGGCAGGAGTTTGAGTCCAGTAATGTATAAGTAATGTGTTAATGCATATGTGTGTGTGTGTGTGTGTGTGTGTGTGTGTGTGTGTGTGTGTGTGTGTGTGTGTCTGTGTAAGAAACTAGTGACAGACAAGACTGGATTACTCAACAGATGGTGATTTTCAAAACCAATACTTATGCTAACATTTACGTGGGTGAAGGATCTTCAGCAATCAAACTACATTTTAGGAAAGCAATAAACATTCAAACACAATGCTTAAGTCATCCTTTCAAATGTGTTCTTTCTGACATCTGTACTTATGAGTTTGTCCATGTCACTCATCTGGTGAGGATAAAATAGATGAGTCTTTGTGGGTTCTGTTCAAGCAGCTTTATTATGTACAAACACATCAGGATTGAGGCTTAAGAACTTTAACTTAGATAAACTTATAAACAAACTAGCTATTACACTCATACATGTTCACTCTGGCTGGACTCACAAAATGCCACTGAGGCTAGCATGTGCTGGCTATTTATATGCATGTGCTAACCTTGAAATGCTTCTTAAAGGTACAACATACACCCACTATTCTACATCTTCCCTCTTCGAGAAATGTCATGCAATGTTGCTTCATAGGTTCATAGGTAGGTACTAGGCTATTGGCCCTAGGGCCTATACAAGCCCAGCCAAAAAGGTACCCTGGCTTTTGCCACCCAAGAAAATTATTTTCCTGTGCCACTGTCGAGCAGAGCCACAGACGTGATCCCTGGGGTGAATTTCCTATTTCGCATCCAACCATCAAGATTTTTCTTGAAGAGTGCTAATGAGGAGCTTTGTTTGATATAGATAGGTAGTGTATTCCAAAGTATGGGAAGTCTCTGGGACAGGAATCTATCCCTTCAGCATGTTCTGTTTATTGTGGTGACAATGTTTTGGTCCTTAGTGCGTGTAGCTTGGAGGGATTGGGATTTCATTAAGTGGGGCATGTCCAACAGCTCTGGGTTTGACATAGCTTTGTATGTTAGGCAGAGATCACCTCTGAGTAGACGATATGTGACGGAGTAGAGCTGGAGTTTTTTGAGACAGTCTGCGTAGGGCATCTTTTGAGGCTGGTAATCCTTTTTGTCAGGTATTTCTGCGGCCTTTCCAGTTGTTGTAGATGTCTTGTGAGGTACATACCAAAAGGGGCATTGTACTCTATAATGGATCTAATGAGTGATGAGTAGAGGAGATCAATGACCTCTTTTTTTCTGGATGAGAAACCTTTTGTGATGAGGTGTGCCATGTAGAAGGATTTCTTGAATACTGTGGCAATGTGATTATCAAAGGAGAGACTACTGTCCACCTGTGTCCCATGGTCTCTTATCACACTTTCGGTGTTAAATATACTACCGCCTATGTTGTAGTTCATGGGTACAGAGTTTTTACCAAAGCGGATGACAATGCAATTTTTCGCATTGAGCTTGAGGCCATGCCTTTGACACCAGGCATTTGTCTCACTGAGGACCTTTTGTAGGATGTCCACATCATTAGGAGTTTCGCTTATGGCTCTTAGTTTGCAGTCATCTGCGAACTTCATTAGCCAAAGACCTTCTGTGTTAACCTGTACTTCAGACGAGTAAATACCAAACAGGAGATGACCCAGGACTGAACCCTGCGGTACTCCACTTGTCACTGGTCTGAAGTCGGATTTGGAGTCTGCTGCTTTCACAGTGTGGGTTCTGTCAGTGAGCCAGGTTGGCAACCCATCTTGTGACATAGGGATTTATACCTAGTTTAGTGAGTTTATCTATAATTCCAGAGTGGGGGATGGTGTTGAAAGACTTAGCAAGATCTAGATAGGCTGTGTGAATCACCTTATCCTCATCTACGGCTTTGATGACTGCTTCAAAGAAGTCTATCAGGTTTAGGAGACATGATCTGCCTTTTACAAACCCAAACTGGGTGGGGTCCAGAGTTTGGAGATTACCAATGTCTTTGTTTATAAGTTCCATGATGATACATTCCATGACTTTGCAGACCAGACTCATCAGGCTAATGGGGTGGTAGTTCCCTGGGTCCGTGGTGGCTCCCTCTTTATGGAGTGGGATAACTGTCGCTGTGTGCCTTTCAGTGGGCACAAAGCCTGAGGTGAGGCTATGATTGAACATGGTACTTAGGTGGGGTGCCAGTTCATTCTGCAGTTCATGTAGAATGCAGCCTGGGATGTTGTCTGGTCCCATGGATGCTGTGTTCTTGGCTTTGGAAAGTGTGGTTTATACCTGTGCAGCTGGTGACATCAATTGACATGCAGTCAATGTAAATAATTATTTGTCATGTAATTATACAGAACTAAATAAACAATTATGTCCAGGTTGCTGTGTATTTCACACTACATCTGAAAATATGGCCAAATCATGTGACTTAGAAATTAGAATCAGGTCTAGCAAATGGGACTGTCTCTGCTGAATTTTCAACTTTAGGGACTTCAGGAACGCAAGTAGAAGTCAAGACACATTCTGCAACAGGAACATTGTCTGGATTGCTTTGATATATAGAGTCTATATCACAGGAACACTGTTGTGATAATAAATTCTGGTACAGGAAGAAGATGTCTGTGATTTGTCCTGTACACAACACCCTCAGATTCTACAAAGTAGGATCTCAGCTCAGTACATATACCAGTTACTTAACCAATCTGGTCAAAAAACTTTTGTTGTTTGTAACCTCAGTGTCTCTTCTTCTTTCAATGGGCTTGATTTATCATAACTGGACTTCTGTAAAGAACGCTTTCTGAATAATTGGGCTCTAATTCTCCCATTGTTCTTACTTTAGGCCTCAATAAACTGGAACAAATAAGCAGTATTGTTCTGGTTTGTCTGGATAGAAGTTTCTGAGCAGGCGAGACACGTATATCATCACGGGGTATGTTTCTGAGATTGTCATTTCAAAAAGACATCGGTATTGTTACGCTTTGACCTTTCAGGTAATTGCTTTGCACTCTGCACTGCCCATTCAGCTACTCCATTTGAGTGTGGATATTCTGGACTACTAGCAACATATACAAAGCCCCATTCTTGTGCAAATTTCTGAAACAACTGACTGGTAAATTGTATACCATTGTCAGAAATAACTTTGTGTAGACTACCATGGACTTAGAAATGACATTTCATCTTGGTGATTACAGCAATGGACATTAGATTAGGTAGTAAATCAATCTCAAACCAGTTCAAATAAAAGTCTACCAACAATATGTAATGCTGATTGCTCCACTGGAATATATCAATGGCTACTGTTGACCAAGGAAGTTCAGGAACTTGACTTAATGAAGTTATTCTTTTTGCAAACGCAGTTTAGTACTATTGTATTCTGAACAAGAAGAAAGTACTTTATCAATGTCTTTTACTAGAGAAGGCCAAAATACCAGTTCTTTTGCCCTTCTTTTGGTAGATTCAGAACCTGGGTGACCACGATGCAAAATCTGGATCTATTCATGTTGTAAGGAAGCAGGAACAGCAATTTTGGGACCTTTGAAAATAATGGCATCTACCATCAGCATCTCATCTCTGTAAGGAAAATAAATTTGCACTTCAGGTGGTATACTAGATTTCTTTGATGGCCATCGAATATTAATGTAGTGGTTGAGCTTTTGCAAAGTTGGATCATTCTTTGTATGATCTCTCAGCTCATTAATTCTCATGGAAGAAAAATTAGACACTTCCATTATGTCAAAGTCAAAATTCTTTGCATGAAGCTGTACCATTGTATTTCTGGATGATCTGGATAAGGTATCAGCCAGATAAAGAAGTTTGCTTTTGTACGGACCATTTTGAAGTTGTACTTTTGCAATTTGAGCATCATTCTTTGTAATCTCCTTGGAGCTGAATGCATAGGCTTTAGAATAGCAACTAGAGGTTGGTGATCAGTTTCAATCTGAATAGCTCCACCACAGATATAATCATAAAACTTTGAACATGTAAATACTATTGCCAAAGGTTTTTTCTCAATTTGAATATATTGTATTTCAGTCTGGGTAAGAGTTTTAGATCCATAGGGTACTGATCTGCCTTCTTGAAGAATAACTGCACCAAGACCAAATTTTGAAGCATCACAGGAAATACTTACTGGTTTACTGACATCATAGTATCTTAATGTAGGTGGGGTGGCAATTTTAAGGTTAAGATCTTCAAATGTTCTCTGGTGCTGTTCCAACCAAGACCATGTAACATTTTTGTGCATCAGCTCTCTCAAAGGTGCTGTCAACTCACTGAAGTCTGGTATAAACTTGCCTAAATAGTTGACCATACCAAGAAAACATTGTATAGCTTGAACATTATCTGGTTCTGGCATCTCAAGAATGGCTGCTTGCTTGGACGGTTCTGGTCTCAAGCCAGTGCTAGTAAATAAATGACTAACATATGTAACTTCTGGTAATCTGAATTTGCACCTCAGAGCACTGAGCCTTAAGTTCACTTCACGTGCTCTGTCTAGAACTTTCTTAAGGTTTCTGTCATGCTCTGCTTCACCATTGCCTCTAACCAATAAACCTGCTATTACAAGTTAGTAAAGCCAATAACTTTTTTGATGAATCCTTATTTTCATGTAAAATAGCAAAAATGTGGAATTGCAACCCCCAGCTCATTCTTAATTCCCCCTCAATTCAAACTCCTTCTTAAAGAACATCTAGCCAACAACTGGCTCTGTTCCTGTATCACCCCCTGGATAATTATATTTCCATATTGCTCTATCCTGCTATACAACTTATCTTTACTCTGTTCAAGCATGCTTCTCGGATCTACCAACACTGATTTGTATATATAAAATGGCTGATTTTATTCTTTGTACAAGGTCTTACTGCTTACTATCTGTTTTTACTTGTTCTTTCTGATAGCTACTTCCTTTATTGGGGGAGGGTTTTTTCCCCCTGGGTCTCTGCTGAAATGGGGCCACTGGCCCAATCAGACTAACCCAGCAAACAAATGTAAAATAAAATAAAATAAATAAAAAAATGATGGTACAAGAATACCCTGAAAAAAATTTGCTCCAGTGAACGCCGGAAGTCTTCACTTGCAAAATGTATTCCAAATGGCATCCTGAGGAAGCTATATCTGCTGAATGGGGTACTGAAAGTAGGTAATGAGGATTTGCAATAAAGCATCACTTGCCATAATGAACTGTTTGCATCTAAGACAAAAAACAGTGGCATTTGGTATTAGGGCTGTGACTTCCTCAACTGTACCCATTGGATGATGTGATCTCTTTAATGTTTTGTTCAAATCTCTTGGGTCAATACATATTCTGATTTTGACTGAGCTTTTTTTGTGGGCTGCTACCATGGACAACACTAATTCAGTTAGTTCTGTAACTGGACAAATCACACCTTGCTGCACCATTTTATCCAGTTGAGCTTTGACTTTATTCTGCATAGCTATCGAAACTTTTCTTGCTGGTCTGACTACTGGAATGACCTCTGGGTCTAACTTCATGGAATACACAAATTAAAGTTTGCCCAACTTGTCATCGAAAACTTCAGCATACTCTGAGAAAATAGCTTCAGTAAAATTGGAACTAGGATATGTGCTTATATGATAAACTTCTTTGGTAAAATAAAGCAAATTCATTCTCCAACTGTCTCTGTGACCCAATAATGACTGCACAGGTCTTCAGATCACATAGAATAACAGGCTGTAACAATTCCAAGCCAAATAACATGAAAGCACTACTAAGGCTTTGGTTTCGATTTCTTCACCTCCATAAGCAACAAGTTTTGCACAACTGCCCACATTAAGTTGATCACCAGTTCTCACCTTATCAAATGTATCTGCAAGCATAACATTACACTTTGAGCCAGTGTATACTTTGAGCTCAGTGGATTTACTATTGATCTGGACAGTACAAAACACTTCATAATTTGCTAACAAATTTACTGCATTAACCTTTTCACCAATTACTGATACACCATCTACGTAGAAAGTAGAACTGCAGCTCTCTATATGATAAACTTGCTTTTTCGAGTGACCATTCTTTGTAACTGTGTGAGGTTTACTTGATTTGCAAAACTTTTGAAAATTGTTGCATTTTTTACACTTGTGGTATTGCTGACCAAATGCTAAGCATTTTTCTGTTTTAGACCCATGATTGGCACAATTGCGACAGTTAACAATAAAGCTGGATTTGGGTTTTGCTATCTCACCCTTGTACTGCACTGAGCATGTCTTTGTCTTAGAACTTGCTGGAAAAATACAGGATTACCTTGTTAACCCTGCAGGGTGGCAGCTGCCATGTGCTTAGACCTGCTTCTGCTAGCAACATGTTTTATGCTGTCTGCATTTGCTCTGGAGCCTACTGAAACCATGCTGTTATCACTTGCAAGCATACTTGTGTGCCTTTCTGAAACTTCATGGATTTGGCAGATCTCAATAGCTTTGCTCAACATTAAATGACTGTCACAAAGCAAAATCCTTCTCACTGCACCACGATTAATACCACAAACAAGCCTGTCCTTTATCAACTCATCTTTTAAGTCACCAAACTGACACATTTTAGCTTTGTTTCTCAGCTTAGTTATATAAGCTGCAAAAAGTTTCCCCTGGTTTTTGATCTCTTGTGTAAAACAGATGCCCCTCTAATGTAATATGTGTCTGGGGGTTACACATTTCCCTGAATTTGCACTTCAAACACTCAGGGTCTTCCCTTGATTCAGCCTGTACAACAGTATGGCAGTTTTCACCTTCTCCCTCATATACTGCTGGTGCATACACAAATGAACGTTCTCTTTCCATGGCCTCAAGCCTAGCTAGGTTTAGCAAAATGAATGTCCTGGTGCATACATCTTTGTCAGAATAAGCTGCTTGTATAAAAATATCATACTCCTGCTCAAATATTCTCCAATTCTCTGCAATATTCTGATCAAATACCAATGGTGAGGGTTTTCCAAATCCATTTGCCATATTAACACATACCAGCAAAGGCTTTTGTAAGTCTGCATGAACATACACACATATAGATATGACAGAGTTTATGCCAGTATTTGTAACTATGCCCAGTAGCACAACAAACCTCTGAATAACTGAACTTTATGAAATAAGCCTCTCGGGCACTATAATACTCTTGAAATGACTGCACTTCAAGAAATCACCTGTTATCAGTGTAAGAAACATTTCAAAGTAACTGCACTTTGTGAATAAACAGTACACAGCACACTGAAACTTCCCCCAAAATGACTGTACTTTGCAATTAACCTTTACCGTGCAAGAAACACTCTGTAATGGTGGCACTTTGCGAATAGACACATCCAGCACAATAAATTTTTTGAAATGGCTGTATTTTGACTGTACTTTATGAAACAGTTGAACTTTGCACACAAATAAACTCTTTGGAATAAATGGACAGTAATAAGCATGCACTGCAAGCACTTTTACATACCTTGAGATACATTGAATAACTCTAGTTATGCCCTGAATATAATGCAAAGTAGTATTTATGCCAAAACACAGTACTTTGCCAAAAAACATGTAGCCACCTTGCTTTATGTATGCTTAATGTGCCATCTTTGCACTTTATTATTTTGCTTTTGCTCGTTTAATCTCTTTTTATGCTCATTGTAGTTTTCTTGTGCTCATTTTACTCTAAACATGCCTGTTTTGCTTTAAACACACTCATTTTGCAGTTTTAAGGTGATTCCAAACCCTTTATGTGCTTTTCTGATAATTGTTTTATCAAATATCTTAATTTTAAACATTTTATTTAATTAATAAACTTTCTGTGCCTCTTGCTTGTTTAACAATGTGGTTTGTGCCCTTGTAATGCTCTGTTTTATCTTTTTTATAAAATAAATCATCCATGCAAGTTATCATTACCTTTGGTTTGTTTCAGGCCCTTTTTTGTGCTCATTTCTCTTAGTTTACCTTCACTGTTAACTCTGCACCTCGTAGCTCTGAAAAACAGTCTCTGGAATCCAGGTACTGATACCATGTCACTCGTCCAGTCAGGATAAGACAAACTAGCATTCATGGGTTCTGTTCATCCAGCTTTATTATGTACAAACACATCAGGACTGAGGCTTAATACCTTTCACTCAGATAAACTTTTCAACAAACTAGCTATTACACTCATACATGCTCACTCTCTGGCTGCACTCACAAAATGGCACTGAAGCTAGCAGGTGCTGGCTATTTATATGCACATGCCAACCTTGAAATGCTTCTTAAATGTACAAGATGCACACACTATTCTACATTCTATGACCTCAGCAGTTAATATGCAGGTCTGTAGATTGAGAACCTAGACAAGCAGGGGCTCTCATCTGACAATGTGTAAGTAACATATGTATGTAGGACAATGCTGACAGCTAGCACTGGCTTATTCAATAGATGGTGAGATGGCTGACTCACACTTGTGCTTACACTGACATGGCTAAAGGATTCTGAGACCTCAAACTGAATTTTAGGAGAGCCATAACCATTCCACACGACTGCTGATCTATTCCTTTCATATGTGTGCTTTATCACACATCAGATGTTATTTGTTCTGTGGCATCAGTGGTTCATATCTAATTCTATTGACTATGTACTCTGATAGTCAGGTGTTCAAGTCTGGCAAGATATAAGTAATGAGTTTGAGAATATACTAGTGGACAAGCTAGACTTCTCCAACAGAACTGATGTTTTCAAATTTACTTGGAGGAAACATTTACAATTAGAGGCAAAGGCCAACTTTTGTACTCCCTTTGATGGAAGCCATACGCATTGTAACACAACACTCAAGTTATCCCTTCAAGTGTGTTCTTTTTTTTCCTGTCAAGTGAAATATGAATTATTGTGTGGCATCATCAAAAAGATATTGACATAAATTGCCTATGTTTGAATTCAGTAGTGTGTGTATTTTATTATTTTTTTCACAATATAGTGATAAAAGCCAAAAAGTGGTTATTCAGCAGATCTTGATGTGTTATATGTTACATAGTGGTCATAAAGTAACGTAGGACTTGTTCTGGTTTTTGATGTGTAGGTGATGTGCATCTAGTAGTTGTTGTACTCCCTAATGAGCATGCCCAGTATAATGGTGTATGTATTGCATTTTCTGCTGTGGGACTGTTAGCACAAAGTACCAATAAGTAATAAATGCTGGGAAAAAATGTATTGTTATTTGTTGTTCTGTGACAAAAAAATGCAGAGAATTTGCTTCCAACAGCACAACCCTGCTGACTGTCATGTAATGGCTGTAGTGATGATGCACAGAGGATACCAACATTGTTACAGGTCAGTTCACACCTGTTGTATGTAAACTCTAACAGTTTACAAAGTTCACTTACTACCTAGTAGTACTGTTGCACCTGTCTGTGAGGTATGTTGTGAGCCATGTATTATGATTATGTGTTACACACTGTTCAATGCAGTACACGTTTTATTTATAACATGATAATAAAAAGCCTTCAGATGTGTACTATGTCATAATGTATTAACTGTGTGTCAGCACATGTACTCACATAGTATGATGCTTACATAGATACACATGCTTTACATTCCAGTCACATTAAATAAACTGAAATGATGAATGCAGCAGTTGTCCTTGCACAATACTGACATCAGGCACATTTCTGGTGTGATTATTTTTCCTTAGAGGTGACTCATGAGTGGCCTGAACATCAAACTACCTTGTGTCTGCCAGGATTTCCATCTTAATAATATTTTTATAACAAGTCCACATCTCCCATGCACATTCATCTCATCTGTTCTATTTTTCAAATCTGTAATGTATTCTAACATAATTTCCTTTTTATTTTCTGTTTCATATGACAGTTGTATTTCTGAGGTACATTCTTGTGAATTGCACTGCATACTAATTTGGGCATGTGCTCTCTATATCTCACTTTCTTCCATCTTCTGTTTAAAGTCAAAGTCAACGTAAACTTTATTGTCATACAGATCAACACAGAGGAAAAGTGCTTCTCACTGCACAAAGCTTCAATATTCAGGCTCGTACCATATGAATGGCAGTTTACAGAAGGAACATAGATTAAATTAATAAAAAAAATAGATGAAATTAAAAAATAAGGTACAACAATGAAAGTAAAACAAATCTGAAAGCTATATTTACATCAGAAACACAACAAATATAACAGCAGGAATAGACTCAGTAGAAATATAAGGATATGCAAAAAACAGCACTATATTAAATAAGAGAGGCACACATGTCAACTTACCCACCACCAATATATACCATAAACTTATAGTTCACAGTTTTCCTAGTGCAGATAGAGACATATGAAATGAGCCATTCAGAGAGTTTATGTAAACAACAATGACATATTGCACACAAATAATGTTTTACCCATGTAGCACATTAGACTATGGTTTGTTATTCAGCAGTCTGAGAGCATGTGGGAAGAAGCTGTTATGAAATCTGGATGTCCTGCATCTAATGCTTCTGTAGCACTGCTTTGTTAGCAGGAGTTTTAACAGTCCATGAGCTGGATGGTGTACATCCCTCAATAGTTTTTGGACTCTGCCTGAGCATCTGTTTGAATACATGTCCTGTAGGGATTGAAGGTTGGAGCCAATGCTTTTTGTGCCTGTTTAACAATCTTATCCAGTGCCTTCTGATTAGCTTGAGAGCAATTTCTGTATCAGAAAACAATGTTGTTTGTCAGTACACTCTCAATCATGACTCTGTAGAAGGTGAGTAGGACCTGTGGGGGGAGGTCTCCTAAGGAAGGGGAGACATTGCTGCACTCTCTTTATAAGGTAGGAAGTACCTGTGGCCCAACTTAGGTCTTGCAAGATATGCACCCCTAGGAATTTGGTGCTATTTACTCTCTCCACTGCGACACTATTGATGATGATAGTGGTTTGTGCATTTTTATTCTTCCTAAAATTGATGATGATTTCCTTGGTTTTCCCAACATTTAGTGTTAAGTTGGTGTCAGTGCAACACTGAACAAGTTGTTTACTTCCTCCCTGTAGGCTCCCTCATCTTCCTTCCTGATAAGACCAATTACTGTGGTGTCATCTGCAAATTTGATTATTTTATTTGACTGATGTGTAGCTGTACAGTCATGTGTTAGAACTGTGAAAAGAAGTGGACTGAGTATGCAACCTTGTGGGACCCAGATGCTTGAGGTGATACTGTTTGAGTGATACTTTCCAGATCAAACTATTTGTGACCTTTCACTTAGGAAGTTGAGGATCCAGTTGCATATTGTGTTTTCTATGCCCAGTTTACTCAACTTAGACAGCAGTTGTTGTTAACATGACAGTTGTATTTCTATGGCATATTTTGCAGATTTCACTACATACTGATTCAGGCATGTGTTCCGTATCTCACTTCCTTCCCTTATACATATATGTTGCTGCCACAACTGTTACTGTATTTACTATCTGTGGTTGTATGGGTAGTATGCCCAGGTGTTCCTTATTTTTTTAGTTTATCATCAGATGCATAGTTGCACTTTCCTATTACCCCTGCATTGATACTTTTTTTTTAAATATAAGGCATGGGAATTTGTAAAATTCTGTAATAACTTAGGATTCCGGATACTGGCTAATGCTCTTGCCACCCCTATAGTGCCTTTTTTGGGCAAGGTTCAAATGACAAATTCACTACGGTAACAGGTACAAGCAAGCAAAATGTGAGGGCAATGCTACTCAATGCTAGAAGTCTAAACCTCAAAATGCACTCACTTGAGGCACTCCTTAAAATGGAGAACATTGACATCTGTGCAGTGATAGAGACCTGGTTCAAAGCTCCAGAGAGCACCCCTGCATTACCAGGTTTCAATTCATACCACACCTTTCGGCCACCTAACCCAGAAAGAAGCACTAAAGGCGCAGGCATGTCCATATTCATTAAGGATATCCACACCTCCAGGCTAGTTGCACAGCATAATGCATCCGAGATTATCCAAGTGCAACTAACTCTGGGCAAGACCGCAATCCAAATTGTAGCTTGCTACAGACCCCCCACCATGCCCCAGGATTCACACTCCTCATTTCTTGATACACTGGAAAGTATTAGGGTACAACCCAACACCCTAATAATGGGCGATTTCAACTACCCCACCATTAACTGGGAAAACTACTCATGTACCAACACTTTTGCTCAACGTTTTCTAGAATTCATAAATTCCAATGCCTTGGATCAACTTATTCACACCCCCACCAGGAGCAGCAATATCTTAGACCTGGTTATTACCAAAATGGGAAACTGGTGTTTCACACCAGAGGTCAATTCCTCGTTGGTCAGATCCGACCACAAGCTAATCAGCCTAGGCATTCACATCCCACCTCCAGCCCCAATTAGGGAAACCATCATAAAAAACTTCTCAAAAGCCAACTTCACACTTCTTAAGACAGAAGTGGCAAACTTCATGACACCCATGCAGACGGACAATAGAGATATGACTGCTGATGCACTTTATAAGCACTTACACGAGTGCATGGATCATGCTATCCCTAATAGAACCAAGATGTTATTCTCCAAAAAAAGGAAGCCAATCTGGTGGTCCTCTACCATAAACAAACTCTACAACAGAAGAAAGAAACTGTTGCAAAAAAGAGTAAAATCCCATGACTGGAGGAACTCCAAGGTCAACCTCAGTAAGAAGCTGAGATCCCTCATAAAATCCTCCAAAGCTAGTTACGAAAACAAAATTGCCACGGACTCTAAAGACAACCACAAAGCATTCTATAGCTATGTCAAGAATCTAAATGGGAACATTCAGATACAGCATAATGGCACTAAATATACAGAACCAACTGATATTGCCAACATCCTAGCAGATAGGTTCAGTGCTAACTTTACCCCCCCCCCACCCCCTAGAGGACCCATCTCTATACTGGAAGAATGCAAAGCTCCTATAATCACGGCTGCACAGGTAAAAAGCACACTCTCCAAAGCCATGAACACAGCAACCATGGGACCTGACAATATCCCAGGCTGCGTTCTACACGAACTACAGAATGAATTGCACCCTACCTAAGTACCATGTTCAATTATAGCCTCACCTTAGGCTTTGTATCCACTGAATGGCGCACCGTGACAGTTATCCCACTCCACAAAGGGGGAGCCACGACGGACCCTGGGAACTACCGCCCCATTAGCCTGATGAGCCTGGTTTGCAAGGCCATGGAACGTATCATCGTGGAACTCATAAACAAAGACATGGATAATCTCCAAACTCTGGACCCTATTCAGTTTGGATTTGTAAAAGGCAGATCATGTCTCCTAAACCTGATTGACTTCTTTGAAGCAGTCACCAAAGCCATAGATGAGGGTAAAATGGTTCACACAGCTTATGTAGATCTCGGGAAAGGCTTTCGACACTATCCCCCACTCTGGAATTATAGATAAGCTCACTAAACTAGGTATAAATCCCTATGTCACAAGATGGGTTGCCAACTGGCTCACGGACAGAACCCACACTGTGAAAGTAGTGGATTCCAAATCAGACATCAGACCTGTGACAAGTGGAGTACCACAGGGTTCAGTCCTGGGTCCTCTCCTGTTTGGTATCTACTTCTCTGAAGTGCAGGCCAACACAGAACTTCTTTGGCTAACAAAGTTTGCAGATGACTGCAAACTAAGAGCCATAATTGAAACCCCTAATGATGTGGACAAACTACAAAAGGGCCTCACTGAGACAGATACCTGGTGTCAAAGCCATGGCCTGAAGCTCAGTGCCAAAAAGTGTATTGTCATCCCCTTTGGTAAAAACTCTGTACCCATGAACTACCACATAGCTGGTAGTCTACTTAATGCTGAAAATGTGATAAGAGACCTTGGGACACAGGTGGACAGTAGTCTCTCCTTTGATAATCACATCGCCACAGTGGTCAGGAAATCCTTCTATGTGGCTCATCTCATCACAAAAGGATTCTCATCCAGAAAAAAAGAGGTTATTGTTCCCCTCTACTCATCGCTCATTAGTCCCATTATAGAGTACAATGCCTCTTTTGGTATGTACCTCACAAGACATCTACAACAACTGGAAAGACCACATAAATACTTCACAAAGAGGATTACTGGCCTCAAACAGATGCCCTATGCAGACCGTCTCAAATAACTACAGTTTTACTCCATCGCATATCGCCTACTCAGGGGCAATCTCTGCCTAACATACAAAGCTATGTCAAACCCAGAGCTGTTGGACATGCTCCACTTAAAGAAATCCCAATCCCTCCGAGCTACACGCTCTAGGGACCTTAACCTTGTCACCACAATAAACAGAACATGTTGGAGGGATAGATTCCTGTCCCAGAGACTTCCCATACTCTAGAACAGACTACCTATCTATGTCAAACAGAGCTCCTCATTAGCACTCTCCAAGAAAAATCTTGATGACTGGATGGGAAATTCAACCCGGGGAACACTTCTGTGGCTTTGCTCGACAGGAGCACAGGAAAATAATTTTCTTGGGTGGCGAAAGCCAGGGTACATTTTTTGGCTAGGCTTGTATGGGCCCTAGGGCTGATAGCCTAGTACCTACCTATGAACCTATGAGCATGCATATTTTTTCAAACAACTCATTTTTTCCTTCTAAACATCTACTGCTTGTGTTTTCTTTCTTAATTTACATGTTAATGTCAGTGAAGTTCCTACATGTCCACTACCGCACTCACTGCAATGCACAACTGTATAAATCTTCCTTGTACACTTATTTTGTTAGTCCTCCACATATTCCAAATTGACCAATCTGATCTCAGGTTTGTGTAAACTCCATTGTTTATACTGTGTACACAAGCCTTGCCTTACCTCACTGTAGCAGTAAGCCTGTATTGTGGACTCAGACTGATGCTGCTCAACATGTAGCATAGCTTGAAGTCTTGCATTTTCAATTATCAATGCTGCTCATTGCGCACAGAAGGCTGATCATGTTAGCTCCAGCAAGATGTGTAATGAATTCTGGGATAGGTATCTCCAGTCATAAAAGACAAATGTCACAGTTATCTTTGAAAATTATATAAAATTAGGAGATACCATGTGAAATGCTTTATTTAGAATGAAACTAAAGGTGCCAATAAATGACAAAGCAATGAGTCTTTGATGATACAGTAACAGCAACTGTTTTTCATTAAATGAATATATCATCAGTCCAGCAAAATCTCACATAAATGTTCCCTTAGGGAAAAGCAGATGGTACCTTTTGCACATCTGTGTCTGCTTTCAAGATCAGATGTTGGAGGGTATGTACTACAACTGGTACTTACAGGTAGCATGAGATGCCATCTTCCCATCTTAAACAGCATGTACATAATGTGATATGATGACCTCTGGAAGTGTGACCACCCTTTTGCTTTTTTTTTTTTTTTTAATCTTCTTCCATTTACTTACATTGTTGTTTACATTAATTTAACATTTTGTTTGTTTTGTTCTTCCCTTTTTGTATTACTCTTTTAGGAGCCATAACTAACTCCTAGAGTGACCTAGTGGACAACCACTGCTATCCACAGAGTTTCCATGGCAAAGAGAGGAAACAGAAGAAGGTTGAAAAGGTAATTCTTTCGTATCACGCATGCATGGATGCACGCACACCTATGGGCAGTTAAGAGTCCCGAATACACCTACTACATGTCTGTAGAATGTGGGAGGAAACCAGATCACCTAGAGAAAATCCACATGAATTCAGGGAAGACATGCAGAATCCTCACAGAAAGCACCCCAGCCAAGAAAAAAAAAACAGAGAACCTCACAGCAACACTACTCATTTTATTTTTTTCCATTTGTTTTCAAACATATAAGTAATCTCAATTGCTAAGTTTTACTATTCTTCCTATTCTATTTTTCTAAATATTTTGTTTTAATTCATCGCTCCCATACAATAGGATACAATAGCAACTGTTTCACTGTCTTCTTCTTACCATGTTTTATCTTAATGACCATATGCCTGTCTACCCCTATAGATGGTTGAATCTCCTTAAGCAGGCATTTCTCCTGGTTTCACTACTGCATTTCCTAGTCAATTTTAATTCAATTTCTCCTATGACTAATACCATTTTTTATTGGCTTCTTATTGTTACGTTTTATAATAGTGACCTTTGTATGGCTGTCTGCCTCTCAGAATGCTCCTATTTTCCTTTTCACAACACTAGTGAGAACCCGTGCTACTTTGTATTCAACCAACTTCACTTAAGAGTCATGGGAATTACTACCTAATTCCAAAATTTCCAATCTTGTCCAAAGGGGGATATCTAACAAGGATCTCACGAATTCTTGTTCCTTATTCAGGCCAATACAAAATTTGAGAAAGCAACAGAACGGATTCACTTTGAATCATCAAATGTTCAGAACATCGACATTCTGATCATCGAGACCAGAACATCGATATTCAGAACATCGAAGGTTCAAAATGAACCATAAAAACAACAAACAAAATCACAAAAACTATGTTATACAGGGGGCTTTGCCCCCCTGCACCCCCCCACACCCTCCTACTTTAATATTCCAACTCCGAGATCGCACTACAGTGGGATAAGGGAAATCTCCCGTTTACCACTATATGCGGTAGCACTAAACGGGAGATTTCCCGTACCCTACCTGCAATGCCAGCACTCAGATGGCACGCACACACACACACAACATGCAGGGCACCTTGCTGCTCTGCATACACACCCAACATTCCACAATCTCACTTAGCTGGCACTTCCACTTTAAACCTTCGATGTTCTGAACATCGATGTTCTGGTCTCAATGATCAGAACGTCAGTGTTCTGAACATTCGATTATTTAAAGTGAATCCAACAGAACATATGCAAATTATTCACCTTGGACAGTGAACATCTTCAGGAAGCTGCCTCATGTTGCTTTCTGCTCTTTACTTGATGTACCAGATTAAGATACCAATGAAACAGTAACCTAAGCTGCTGGTCCTTAAATTTCGACCAGCAATTCAAATAGGGAGATTGCCATATCATACCCCATTCATGGGTCATTAATATAATTTTTCCCCTGAACTCTCCACCTACTCTGCAGGAATTGTCTGATTGTTGTGGTCCTTCTTTTCCACAAATGTTTATAAATTACTGCTGTAACACCCGTCTTAACGACAAAGCATGTAGGTGAAGTTGCAGAAAGTTAAGATTATTTGGTTATTTGATGAAACATGAACAGTGGCCACTAGAACCAATGATAGACCAAAGTAAGTCATAATGAATGAACATACACACCATGATGCTTTATTGAACAGTACAGAAGATAACATTAGTGTGCTAACTTAAAGCTGGCTCTAAAAGTCTTAGGAGAAACATTTGTCTATAATGCTTGGTGTTACAGTTGGCAGGCATATTATATACTTAGTTGTTGTTTGGAGTCCATCAGATACAACTGTGAAGGATATGAAATTATTTCCTGAGCTTTATGTGGGAAGTAAACAAATTGACCATGTGATGTTGCTTACAGATATGACTCTATGATTGGGCAAACTAAGCTACTTGACAAATTATTAGACTGAGTAATTTACAGTATTACACCATGTGGACAATTTGATATCTTTATGAGGAATTCTTAGCATGGATAATCCTACTAGATGTTAACACATTTGAAATAAGGTTCTATCCAGTATAAATTATGGAAAACATTATGTGCATTATCATTCTGCCATTGGGGAGAAGATGACTACAGCTCTATTTTATTAATCTATAGTGTTGCTAGGTGATAGTGGTTATAGAGAAGAATGATTTGCCGCTTCATGTCTTTCATAATGCTTACAATGAGTAGGGCTAAAGATGCAAGTAAAAAGAATAAATAGTGGAAATCAATCTTTGATGACCACGACGTAAAGATCAAACAGATACTTCTAACAGTGGAATAGTATACATTAGGCCTTTGCATGTTGCAACATGATCCTTCAACAAGAAAGAGACAAATTTAAGATGTTGTCTGTCTTATTCCTTAATACTTTTACTAGACAAGAAAAATATACTTGATAACAAAACAAGGAGGGAAAGTCAAAATAAGCATTGTAAACAACAGAGGACTATAAGGCAGCTTAAAAATGTGAATGTTTGCAGACTGGAGATAGAAATCCAAAATAATAATGATATTTATGAAAGTCGTAACCTTAAAAAGGAGAGAGGAGAAAGAAGGAATGCAAACATACAAATGGATGCAGCGTGATACATCAGATGGATCTGATTTATTAGAATTTTTGAAAACCTGTTTGGTAGGTTAATGTTGTCAAACACCTAATAGTGAAGTGTCTTTGCGTGATTTAAAAGGCTCTAACTACTTACATCACTTTGAAAATAGATAATGAATTACTGAAACAAATCAAATGAAAATGAGAGCATTAATAAAATGGAAGTCAGAAGATCGATCTATATCCATAATAACTTATTTCACACTCCATTTAACCCAATTCACATTACTTGGAAAGGTCAAAGGGCAGTGAAAGTATGTTTTATGACAGGGGAAAATATCTGTCTATGAATTATAGATCAAAATATATTGCGTATCTTATCTAAGATGCACAACATATTAGCTTAATGGGTAAGATGTCTGCCTCATAGCTTGTGGATTTGGGACTCAGACCTAACCTCCAATCACTCACTGAGGAGTTTGTGTGTTGTTTGTTTGATTTTTCGCATAGTACTCGTTTCCTTCCCATAAAACGATTGACTGATTAGCTACCTTAAACAATGATATATATTATATTTATCCCCGCTCTTCTGGCATTACTTGTGGCTAAAAGAGGTTTATGAAGAATACTTACATCTACCTGGTTAACAATATAAACTAATGACAATCAGTTAAAATTAGAATCAGGCAAAAGTGTGTTTTATAACTACAGTGGTAGCATCTGGCCACAGTGAGTCTTGCAGAAGAATTGCATCACTATTTTACAAGTAGAAGAGTTGCATATCAGACTATCACTTCTTCTTTTGGCTTTTCCCGGTTAGGGGTTGCCACAGCAGATCACCTGTCCGCTCATGACTGGTGGTGGAGTTTTATGGTATCGAGTTGCCAGACCAGTGCCCAACCTTCCACAGAAGGCACACACTCACATCTAGGGCCAATTTAGAGTGTTCAATCCACCTATAGCATGTCTTTGGGATGTGGAAGGAAACTGGTCACCTGGAGGAATCCCACGGGACCACAGGGAGGACATGCAGACTCCACACAGAGGGCACCCCAGCCGAGGATCGAACTGGAGAACCTCTTGTTGTGAGGCAGCAATGCTAACAGCTGCACCACCGCGGCCACCCCGCATATCAGACTATCATTATTTCCTGGAGATGTTTTATGAAGAGATTAAGGAGGATTTATATGCAAACATGTTTCATGTTTCAGAAAATTAGCTAAGGCAGGATGTGCCTGCGTATGGCTCATTGAGATCAGTGCACTATCCCAGTAAACAAATATAAAGAAATAAAAATAAAAATAATTGAACCTTACGCTCTCCTGGCAAACAGACTTTTGGCAACAGAGGAAAACATGCATACAGTGTTTTGGATTAAAGATTTGTTGATAACAACAACGTGGCAGATGAGAAAAGGACTCATCATTAGTAACTGTTTGGAAATTGAAAGAGGGATTCCACAAAGCTCCATTTTTAGCCCATATATTTTAGCAGAAGTGAACATAACATGAGGGAGACTTTTTCACCAAGTACACCAATAATACAAAAGTGGCCACTATTAATAGCAAAAATGGAATGTAGCAAACCTATAGAAAGCCCTTACATGACTTTCTTCACAGAGAAAAATAAATTGGGCTCCATTAAGTTCCCTCTAGTAACAATTCACGTTTCTATTTTTCGTTATGTCCAGGATATATGATGAAACTCCCTAGCAAGCTATAACGTTAAACCTCTGTAATAAAGTGCCATGGGCTATTGTACAGACTATTAAATCAAGGTCACCCAAATTGTTATGCCATTATTTTAGAAACTGATAGGTTGCAAAACAGAATATATATAGCTATATGCTATCCAATAAGATGCAATAAATTAATATAACAGTTAATGATAACATGTTATTCAGCAAGATACGATATATTAATATAGTTGATATTACAGTGAAAGACAAGCATACCTCTCAACATTTCGGTGCAAGAAGTCTGGACAAAGCCTAAATTAATGAGGGAGACAATGACCCAAATATAGGGACAGATTTTAAATATTGCTCTTATAACTTAAAAAGTTGCTAGAATAACAAGTTTTATGTGAGCATGCATTTTTTGAAGGATAATCCTGATAAGTCTGACAATCAAATATGTGCAATTATTTAGTGACTTCAATCCTCAGTGATTTATCAGAAAACCATAACTTTTATGTTGAACAGACTAAAAATATTAGTCAAAAATTTGGACATTCTGTGAAAATCTGGACAGCTGAGAGGTATGTAGGCAAGATACTTCATGACTTGAAAGGAAGAAGTATATAAGCTGAAATTAATGCTTTAATTGTATATGCCTGCTTGAGGGAGAGGGATATCCTGATTGTCTTGCACAAAGACTTTCCAAAATGAGTCGGAATGTTTGGGACTTCTGTCTAATCCAGTAGTTCATAATTAAATTCAAATTTCTTCTGAAACGGCATGTCTATAGAAAAAGGAAGGGATTGCTCTGTTGTATGTAAAAAGCTGCACTATGATATAGCCCTCAGGTCATCCTTTCATCAATAATCTTCGCTCAGACATGATGACTCTGCAGTTTACTTTGTAATGGCATAGATGAGGGTTCACTGTTAAGCTGAGTATTCCCTACATTAAACAAAAGGACTCCTGCTCATTTAATTTTTTTTCAAAGAAATTGTCAAAACAAAGATAATACAT
The DNA here is from genome assembly GCF_019279795.1 of Protopterus annectens. NCBI lineage: Eukaryota > Metazoa > Chordata > Ceratodontiformes > Protopteridae > Protopterus > Protopterus annectens. Next base: position 1,840,666,416 of record NC_056725.1, on the reverse strand, counting down.
ATGCTTTCTTTGAAAGAAAGCACATATTATCTTTGTTTAGGTAAAGTGAAGTAGGCCAGATAGTTAATGCTGATTTTGCACAGTGTCATTCTGAGGATTTATTTTCTTTCACTATGCATGCCTGCAGAATGTTGCTTACTGCCACAAGTCCATGGCAGGGAATACTAGTATACACCCTAGCTGTGGAAATAATGTAGCTAGAGCTAAAAACAATTTGCCTTACCAGCAGACATTGCACCCACCCACCCCACATACACACACCTAGAAATATCATTCTGGAAATAAAGGGAAGGTTATTTGGAATGCTTACAAACCAGGGTCTACAGTCTAGTATTGGGTATTATGGGGGTGAACCATGGATGTTGTGAATGTGGAAAATATATATTTCTGAAAACTATTCCCTTCAGTAACTTCACCAAGTATGCACAGGCACCAAAATGAAGCATTTCCCCCAGTGATTACTTAAGTAGTTTGAACGAGTACACACAAGCACCAAAATGAAGCATTTCCCCCAGTGATTACTTAAGTAGTTTGAACGAGTACACACAAGCACCAAAATGAAGCATTTCCCCCAGTGATTACTTTAGTTTGAACGCGTACACACAAGCACCAAAATGAAGCATTTCCCCCAGTAATTACTTAAGTAGTTTGAACGAGTACACACAAGCACCAAAATTAAGCATTTCCCCCAGTGATTACTTAAGTAGTTTGAACAAGTACACGCAAGCACCAAAATTAAACATTCCCCCAAGTGATCGCTTCAGTAATTTCAGCATGTATGTACAAGCACCAAAATTAAACATTCCCCCAAGTGATCCCTTCAGTGTTTTGACCAGCTATGCAAAAGCACCAACAGGAAACATGTCCACCAATCACCCCTTCAGTAGTTTGTCCTTGTCTGCACAAGCACTTCACTGACACCAAAATGAAACATTTCCTCTAACGACCCTCTCAGTAGTTTGCCCATGTATGCACAAGAACTTCATGGATCCCAAAATTAACTTTTTCTCCCAAAAAACCTTCAGTAGTTTGGAACTGTGTGAAAAGCACTATAATATGATAAAACTGTTCTTTAAGTAAAGTCAATAATTGTACCCCCTTTAAAAATACACGGAAGTACAGATTCCTGTTTTCCCTTCCCCTTGCATCTCCATGTTCTTGTGGTATATTGCTGCCGACTGACTTAAGTTCAGGGCCATTTACACATTTAGTATACAAATGAGGTCCTTTTAGATTCATCTTCATGAATCCTTCTGATCCGCAAATGTGTAATGTCCCTTATCTGCATATTAGTTCTCCCCCTATCACTTTTACCTTTAGCATGTTATGCTTTTGAGATAGGAAGGTGTGTTTAACAAAACTCCTCCACATTTTAGTAGTCATCCTGAAAGATGTGAGTTGCATAACCACATAACACCATTCTTCATGGATTACTGCCATGAAAACGTGAAGGGCTGGACTATGAATTCTGTCCTCTAATTCTGCCTGGCTTCATCTCTGAACTCATGGATAGGCATTTGGGTACCACTTAATGTCTTCTAATACACTAGGGTCAGCAGTGCTTTATCAAGTTAAACATTTAGTTGTTGCTTGCTGGTGTGTTTTGCCTTTTACCTGCTGATATAATTTGAGTGTAAGGTGATCATAAATTGAAGCACACCTGTAGAATAGTAAATCAGCAGCTGGCTTACTTGAGTGAGACATAGCTACAGCAAATGGTGACTGTCTTGCTCTGATTGTGTGCTGATGAAAAATGTAAGCTGTTTATTTTTGTTTTTTCTTGGGTTTAGCAATGTAATATGGTTCATTATGGATTATGGCTCAAACACATGATACCCGCAAAAGGTGTGACATTTTAATTTGTACACCACGTGTCACTTTTTAGATAAGCAGCAACAAAGTCATAATACTTACAATAAGTATTTCAATGCTAATCGAGGGCTTCTGTCATTTAAAACCATGATAAATGTACTGGCAGTAGCAGGTCAATATCAAACACAGCCAAATGGAAAGTTCAGTGTCTTTACACCATATAAATCACTAACGTTGTTATTGTGCATTGATCAATCCCACACACTAACACACACACACACACACACACACACACACACACACACACACACACACACACACACACACACACACACAAACACACTCACACACGCACACATGCACACACGCGCACACACGCACACACATGCACACAGACACACGCGCGCGCGTGCGCACACGCACACACACACACACACACACACACACACACACACACACACACACACACACACACACACACACACACACACACATTAATATTAAGAACATGGGTAATAAGAAGGAAAAAATGAATATGTGAGAAACCAGACAAAAGTACATGCAATAGGAGCAAATTAATTAGAACAGTAAAGATAGCAGGAATATGTATGCAGGTATAATATTTCTATAGGGTAGGGACCTATTTTTAATCAGAAATAGAAGAAATAGGAACATGCAAAAGGATGACATGGAAAAAGGAAGAACACAGAAAGAAAGACAAAATGTAGGTACACAAAAGTGGATAAACAAGACAAGAAAAACAAAAAAGGGGAGGAGGGATATGTCACCAATGGGATGGCAATACAAGCAATGTAAATGGACAATAGCAAGGTCTCCACACTGAAAATAACTAGAAAACTGAGATATAGAGAAAATAACAGGAGGGTAGATGCAAACTTACCCATTTGTAATAAGCAAAATGCTATGGAAACATAAATATGGCAGTTTCAGGAAAACACAACCTCTCCAATAATTTACCACTTACCATGGTCAAAATAACTAAGTATACCTTTATCCTGCTTGTCTGCAAGGCTGGTAGAACTGCTAAAGTTTTAAAACTAAGAGCCAGAAAAAAAGTACCTCTGTTGCCATTTGCTTCATTTCAGGACACTGTCATCCTCTAAAAATCCTCATTAATAACAATTGGTTGTAACAAAACACCTGCAGGTTGCTCTTAATCAATTCATGCAGGGGCTGTATGAAGCCAACTTATTCAGACAACTTTATCTACTAAAGTTGTTCTTGAAAATGTCTAACTTGTTTAATACTAATGTCATGAAAAAACTAAGGATGTCAATCCAAAAACCTGGGTTTATTGGGTTTATTCTTACTTTAGTTGTTTTGAACTCACCTAACAGCTTAGCCTTCCATCAGATGACTATAAACAAAATAGGCAGATTTATTCACTTTCTAGACTTTAGGATCTGCTTCTGTAGTTTACTACAAAAGATATGTTAGCTCATACTTCTCAACGTCTTAGAAAAAGAAATCTGGACAATGGCTAAAATAATGGGGATAAAGACCCAAAAATAGGAACAGATTCTAAATATTGCTTTTATAAACTTAGAAAGTTACTAGAAGAAAAAGATTTGTGTTAATATGCATTTTGGAAGGATATGAATTCTGAAACTCAAATGCATGTCATTATTTATTGACGTCAATCCTCTGTGACTTGCTAGAAAAACACAAATTTTACGTGAGACAGACCAAAATCACATGCAAGAATGAGGACTTTCTGCAAATATCTGGGCATTTGAAAGGTATGTATTGGCTACTGGTAACTGGTGGAGTGATTGTATATTTATGCTCTGTACTACAAGATACTCTTCCCTGCCCCTTACTAATATATTTGCTAGCAATATTTAGAGCTACTGAGTCAGGTCAAAACAGTTGAAAGATCTTACCCTTTGACGCATCTGTGGTGTTTTTTGCCTGACAAAAGACCACCTACAAAGTTGTTTATCGGAATCTGCAACCTGCAGACATTAGAAACAAACTAACATTAAAATCCCAAAACAACTTAGGCTGAATGTAAATACTGTAAATAGTTATTGAATGTTATGAATGTATTAAATTATTGTGTCATTTCATCAAAATAAAAATCATTTGAGTAAAAAAAAAAATCCCAAAACAAGCTAACTGATCATCTAAGCTCTGCATGTGAATGTAAATGTTAGAATGATATAATGGCTGAGATATTAACTCTTCCTGGTCCTTCTAAACAGTAGGTGATTAACTTATTGTTAGAATAAGCTATCCATCTCTAGAGTAAATGTATTGCTTAGAAACATTTCTGTATCCAGTTTTACTGTTTTTAATGTTACCCAGTCTAGAACTTTATTTGTATTTTTGTTATCTCATTTATGCAGTATTGGTCTGTGATTTTATTCTGCATTCATAACTGATTTGCAATCCATATATGGCATTGTTGTGATGAGGCCCCGTCCCTCTTTAGTAATCCGTGCGCTAATCCTAATTCTAATGCTGCCTCTTCCCTTAACCCTATCTCTACACCTTACCTTCATGAAAACTTTACCATAACACTACCACTACACAAGACAAACTCAGATACACAAACATTCACAAACACATACAAGCAGCACTATGTTTCCCCTACCCTACCCTCAAGCCTAACACTAAAATGCATGAACTCGTATGCAAACATACAACACCTAACCTTCACTCATCCCCAGTCCTAACCCTAACTCATATTTATGCACACTAATACTCTCACTCCTACACTACCTGTCTCAACATTTCCACCACTCAGCTATCCATATTGTTGACACTAAAACACGCTCCCTGTGGCTGTCAAAGAAACAACATGGTCTCAATCATATGAATTTCAAAGTTTTGAAACTTCCATCATATGATAGGGATCTATATATCTATATATATATATATATATATATATATATATATATATATATATATATATGTGTGCGTGTATAGATACATGTATATATATATATATAGATATATATATATATATATATATATATATATATATATAGATACGTGTGTGTGTGTGTGTGTGTGTGTGTGTGTGTGTGTGTGTTGTGTTTTGTGTGTATGTGTGTGTGTGTGTGTGTGTGTATGTGTGTGGGCGTATATATATATATATATATATATATATATACACACATGTGTGTTTTATATATATATAAATATATATATATATATATATATATATATATATATATGTATATAAAGTATATGTTAACCATATATAGATAGATATGAATATGTATATGTATATAGATAGATGATGTATCTATATCTGTCTATATATCTGTATGTGTATGTATATATATATATATATATATATATATATATATATGGATCTACTTTCTTTAAACGAAAGTATGTTACATCGAATTTTACTTACCTGAGCTGAAATCTCCGAATCTTTAATTAACTGAAACCACGCACTGCTGAAATCCTTTCCCTGTGAAAGAAACCACTTGGCCAACATGTTGAACTTTGCCCTCTTGTCAAAAAAGTGCAATATGTGGTATATTTAAGTGGGGGGGGGTGGGAGGCGAAGTCCCCAACATGGGTGTGTGGGAGGGGCAAAGCCCCCCACTTTGGTCGGTTTAGTTTTCGTCCGTTTAGGTTTATTTCCATGGTGGCCAAGTGGTTCTTTTCACAGGGAAAGGATTGTGGCAGTCTTTGGATTTGGTTAATTTAAGATTTCATCTTGGGTAAGTAAAATTTGATGTAACATACTTTCATTTAAAGAAAGTAGATACATATATATATATATATATATATATATATATATATATATATATATATATATATATATATATACACACATACACAGACACATATACTTTCACCTGATATTATTTGTGTATGTTGAAAAACATTCTCCCAATGAGTGTACACTAGCAGAGCATGAATGTGTTAGATATGCACAGCAATATATCATATGTCACAAAAAATACTTGTGAAATGTTTGTGGATATGAATGACTAATAAACCTATAATACCATAATCTGACTAGTGTTTCAGGAAACATGGCAGAGTCATGGCTTAATGAAATGGGAATAGTTCAGGAAACCAGATATTAATCAATTGAAAAGTCACAGTACAACAATCATTTAGATATTTAAAAAAAATGATTATGCAATTCATTCACCTGCTTTTTTTGTTGTTGCAAAACCTTAATTATCGAAACAACCAGAAAATCAAATAACAAAATTACACACTCTTACAACATATGAGAAGTGCAAAAGTGAATAGTATACCAACAATGACTGTTATGGGATATACAATACCATTATTAATGATGTGGTAACAAACTCACTCAACATAAATGGTCATGCACCATTGTCCAAGTAAAATGGAAAGGTGATTTCTGCTTGTTCTTCCCATGCTTTTTTCTAAGAGGACTGAAAGCCATGCAGTGACCCCAGTATATTAAAAACATAAAGTGACAGTGCAGAGGAGTGACATCCATTGCAATGCTTTTCCAATTTCTAAATATCATCAGGCAGTAAACCACAGGTGGGACAGGAATAATCTAGGAAAGGACGTCCTTACTAGTTTATACTCATATCACTTTGGGGGGGGGGGGGGGGTAGGATTACTTGTGAGGCTGATATCAGAACTTAATGCATTCTGGACTATAGCTCGTCCATCCTGGGGCAATCCTTCAGCATGTGTTTGAATCCTGCACGCTCACTATTATGCCACCATTAATTTACTGTTCTGTGACTCCTGCTCCTCAAAGCCATCACCGGCAGCTGTCAGAAGTCATCCTTCTATATATTCTGTCATATTGACAACTGGGGAAAAGCTGTAATGTGTGTACATTATTGGAATATTCTCCTACTCCTGGAATGAGACAGGTGTCACCAACTCAGTGATACATTTGTTTGCATGTTTCTCTTACACTGCCCCCCTCCCCAGTTCCTCTGATCCCTTTTAGATCAGCAAACTTAACTTAAGGGACCTGTGATCTATGAGAGAGTAGTTTCTACAATGTTTTTCCTAACTTCTTACCTATTTGCTTAATCTTCTGCTCAAGTCTCTTAGGATTCCTTATTCCTTGCTTTCAAAGCAATTAATGGTAAGGTTGTACACATCTAGTTGTGGAAAGGTCAGACCAATAGGAGACTCCCAACTTAATCCATGCCTCCTGGAAGACTGCCATATAAAATCAGCTGCAAGCAATCCTGATAAAATGTCTGGCTTTAATACAGGTGATTCTGCAGTCTACAGCAGAGCCAGGTAGAGTAAATATGTTTCACACACTGGTCTCTGTCACGCACCCAAGACTGATTGTTGAGGTATGTCTTCACACTCCCTGCTGTTTGCCAGGTAATAACTGTCTGAATAATTCCTGTTGGCTTTAAGGAGACAGTGACACAGCTGTATTCTGTTTCAAGTGCCTTCATTGCCACTGTCTATATGTATGTTAGCGCAGTCAAGTGAGTGTTTTCCAAGTCAGTTGAATACAGATGAAGGGTTCCTGTACAGAATTAACCTTTCATTGATGTGTCAAAAACCCTAGCTACAGTGTACAGTGATATTAAAAGACATCATGCTGTGCATATAAGGGACAAGAGACCATCGGTTTTCTGCCACTGTATAACAGCTGTGTCTCAGCATTACCTAATCACCGCTTTGGCAAATGTTGTACAAAACATAGCTCACACTATTTCACTTTCCATCATTGGCAAGGAATACGTATATGATCATACCCATGGATCACCAAGTACAAGTGTAGGGGTGATGGTTCTGCTCATGACCTCTAGCCTGCATATTTGTGTCTGTCTGATGCACACCACAGAGAGAACACCTACTGGGATCTGGAATGTGATTACTCATATAAGAACGTTAGTTATACTATGTGTGTTTTGGCATTATCCCACCTATAATGTATCAGACTGCTGGTGGTGAAAATGCTGGGTTTGTCTCTGTTGGGGAACATGATAGAGGTTTACCACAGCACAGAGTGTCTTCAGGAAACACATTGTGGTAGTCCTGGTGTAAGAAGTAGACTGTCCTTCTATGTCTTGGTATGTATACCCCTATTATGTCTGAGATCACCTGTTTTGTCTAGCTATAAGGATGATGTCAGCTTTACCATAGGTGACCAAATAAACATGCCATAACTATTGACTTTGCATTGATGGCACATCTTGTGTTATGATCATTGTAGAATGTTGTTCATGTAATAGCACACAGCACTATACCAGATGTTGCCTTATCATAAGTGCCTGGGCATATTTTGTGTGCCAGACTCTTATGGGCTTGAATTGTTCATCTTCCTCTATCTGAGAAGTTTTCTGTGGTGTCATCTGTAGGGCACTCTCAGATTGATCCAGACATCTGAATCATGACTTCAGAAACAAAAACACACTCAGCCATGTTCCTGTTCAACAAATGGACTTCTATAATACCTCCTCTGCACGTAATTGAGGATTTCATACTGGCATGACAAATCATATTTCCAAGAGACATCCACTAGCACCTTCTCAGAGTGCATGAAGATATAAACCACTTCCAAATTAATGATCATAACTTGTAAACATATATCTTGTGTCTTTTTTGCATATTCAGACACCAGATATCCTTCAGATATATGTTTATTAAAAAAATGTACCTTGAAAGGCAAGTATTCCAAATGAATGCATTGCGGCAGCTGTTGAGATGTGTTGTTGACACTTAGTAGATTTTGTCATCATCTGCATGCACAGAGTGAAAGTTCAGTTAATGCTGTTGTTATCATCCTCACTGCTTTTATGGATTTTTATGGCCAATGTATGTGCAGTCAGTGGCAGCTGGGACCTGAAGGAAGCATGCACACTCATAGAACAGAACATGGCTGCACTGCAGTTAGCTGGTGCTCTTGGGAACTTTATGTAGCTCCCAGCCTTTTAGCAAGTATGCAGGAGGTTAACACCTGGAGCACTCTTATTGTGTAAAGTATGTGATACAAAGTAATGCAGAAGTGTGAATGGCCAGGTATAAACAAACCATTGTCTCCAGTGAGATGGGGTTATCCCTCTGGTTGTGTGGTCTTATTTATGGTGTACACACATCACACACATTCAGATCTTCTGTCTTTCTCTTAATTATATTTTAGCAATTTCCTCATTAGAAAGTTGGTGTTGCTGGAATCACTCATTGCTGAAGTACCAGCAGTGTGCAACAGCTCCAAGGCCACCATCATGTTTACCTGCATTGTGATTATTGCCAGGAAGGGAAGTATCTCTTGTTTCAGTTTGCACATACAACAGTTAAGCTGAGTGCTTTCTGTCAGTATTTTACTCCTGCTTTATGAACATACAGTCTCATTCCAAAGGACTATGGGACTGCATGTATGACACAACATCGTTGTGCTTTTTTGCAGCTAAATTCACTTGCGTATAACACCTGAAGTCTGCCTTTCAGTATTATGAAACTGTGCAGATATCAACAACTTTAGCACAGTGCTTGTTCCTGGTGTAAACTGTTCTGGGAACTTGCAACATATCTATATCAAATTTGCATTTTATATTATGTTTGTTTATGGATATCTGTACATGTTCTCTTGTTGATTTTAAATTATGCATGATAAAGCTACTACTAGACCTCTTACAATGGATTCAAAGCTACTTTCAACACCAGAAGATACTATTTCAGTAATTATGTTGAAGCCTATCATGGCAAATGTACTGTTAAGCTTACATCTGAATAGTTACAATGTGTGGTCCTGTTTTAATATATGTCTGGTCTTGTTTTACTTAAATGCTGCATTTTATTCAATTCCTTGTGTTTTTTATGCATGAAATAACATGGTTTCAAATAACAACTTTTGACTGCAAATCTATTAACACAATGAAATTAAGAATTATATTACTGAAGTCATATAAATTACTTAATCAAACTCAGACAAAACTATGACTGTGTTAGGTACTGAAGAATAATAAGTTTTAAAAATACTTCTTGGCATAAACAGAAATGAAAGGCCGCAACCTTAAGTGTTGGGTAGAAGCCGACTTTCCTCATTTTCTCCAGTTAGCGCTGAGAAAAGCTGGCAACCTTCATTCAGATATGACATAACTAGTTCTGGCATCGAATAAATGTAAATGCACTTTTAGAAGTCAGTCATCCAACTCAAATGTTGAATAACTGCACAGTTGTCAAATAATGAACCCCTTAAATTTTAATTATGTCAGAGAAGGTGCATCAGAATGCAGGCTGGAATTATTATATAAACATGCTGCAAACAAAAAGAATGATACTGAAAATTGCACAAATGTGCACGTTATTAAAATAAAGTGGAATACGGCGTAAAATGTGATGAGTTAAGCAGTTTACATTTCACTGCTATACACAGACTTTTATTAGAAAGACAGATCACAAGGTTTTGATCGAGCACAACAGTAATGAAACTGTGACCTCCTATTCAACACGTCGTGTCTACTCTGTGTCTTGTTTTAAATGAATTAATCAACACTTACACTCTGTATGATTTTGAATAAGTCACATCACTGAACTGATGTTACCAGATCTTGGAAGAGAAAGCAGCTTTGCCTTGTTGACCTTGTCCTGTTAAAGATACTTCAAGTCAAAGTTTATACATTCTAGTGGCAAGGGGGGATCGGCATGCTCTTCAGTGCATGCACTTTAGCTGGTAAGCACTGCAAGACATCTCAGCACTATTGTCTTACCTTTAATTTCCACCAAAGTACATTTTAGAAGGGAAAAAAGAAAGCGTTATATAAAAAGTAAGATGCATATCATATACAGAGATAAAATAGATAATCAGATTGGATTTCCTTATCCGTTACCTCATTCTTGTTCAACACTAATTGTCTTTGAGAGAATCAAAGTGGTAGGAAACTGAACAGGGTAAAGACGGCTTCTTTAGTCTGAACAACTGTCTGCATCTCATCTTGTGGAATATCTTGACCTTACCAGGCAAGCTAAGAGGTATAGTCCCCCTAACTTGTCCTCAGTCGACACCACTGCCCCCACTTTTTGTTCACAGCGGAGTATTGCAGTGTTTTATCATTTAAACATGATGTTTCTGCCTTTTTCAGTATCATGCAAACCCTAAATATACAAATCTTTTACTCACAGTTGCTTTGCCTGTAGTCTTTATTTTGGTTCAGATCATGACTAGAATAGTCATTGCAGCAGTTAACTTGCATAGCTAATGGGTGATCAAATCTTTCTTTTTATTACTGTGGGTGAGGAACTTGAATAAATGTCAGAATGAAATCAAATGTTGAGTAAAAAAAATGACAAAGCCAAAACCATGAAACAGGAAGTAGAGAATCCACATTAGTGAAAGCATGGTAACAAATGTGTTATGTAAAATGCAATGCTGGGTCACCTTAATAGACTTGTTAGGAACTTTGTAACTGGGGCTAGTAGAGAGAGCATGACTGTTAAAATACTTGCTGTGCAAGATGTGGCAATACAACATGAGCTCAGTCGCAGTCTGCTTACAACATGGTGATACAACATGAGCTCGACCATAGTCTGCTTACAAGATGGTGATACAACATGAGCTCGGCAAAAGTCTGCTTACAACATGGTGATAAAACATGAGCTCAGTTGCAGTCCGCTTACAACATGGTGATACAACATGAGCTCGGCCACAGTCTGCTTACAACATGGTGATACAACATGACCTCAGTCTCAGTCTGCTTACAAAATGGTGATACAACATGAGCTCGGCAAAAGTCTGCTTACAACATGATGATACAACATGAGCTCACTTGCAGTCTGCTTACAACACGGTGATACAACATAAGCTTAGTCGCAGTCTGCTTACAGCATGGTGATACAACATGAGCTCAGTCGCAGTCTGCTTACAACATGGTGATACAACATGAGTTTGGCCACAGTCTGCATACAACATGGTGATACAACATGAGCTCAGTCGCAGTCTGCTTACAATATGGTGATACCACATGAGCTTGGCTGCAGTCTGCTTACTACATGGTGATAAAACATAAGCTCGGCCACAGTCTGCTTACAACATGGTGATACAACATCAGCTCAGCCGCAGTCTGCTTACAACATAGTGATACAGCATGAATTCAGCCACAGTCTGCTTACAACATGGTGATACAACATGAGCTCAATTGCAGTCTGCTTACAACATGGTGATACAACATAAACTCGGCCACAGTCTGCTTGCAACATGGTGATGCAACATGAGCTCAGTCGCAGTCTGCTTACAACATGGTGATACAACATGAGATTGGTCATAGTCTGCTTACAACATGGTGATACAACATGAGCTCAGCCACAGTCTGCTTACAACATGGTGATACAATATGAGCTCAGTCACAGTCTGCTTACAACATGGTGATACAACATGAGCTTGGCTGCAACATGGCGATACAACATGAGTTTGGCCACAGTCTGCATACAACATGGTGATACAACATGAGCTCAATCGCAGTCTGCTTACAACATGGTGATACAACATGAGCTTGGCTGCAGTCTGCTTACAACATGGTGATAAAACATAAGCTCGGCCACAGTCTGCTTACAACATGGTGATACAACATGAGCTCGGCCGCAGTCTGCTTACAACATAGTGATACAGCATGATCTGCTTACAACATGGTGATACAAAATGAGCTCGGCCACAGTCTGCTTACAACATAGTGATACAACATGAGCTCAGTTGCAGTCTGCTTACAACATGGTGATGCAACATGAGCTCAGTCGCAGTCTGCTTACAACATGGTGATACAACATAAGTTTGGCTGCAGTCTGCTTACAACATGGTGATACAACATGAGCTCTGTCACAGTCTACTTACATCTCATATACTATCATTTGCCCTCTAAGCAAACTGTGTCTTATTGAAGAAAAAATGGTAAAAAATGAAATATTTTTGCAATGGTAAATGCTTCCTACATGGACTGGTGTTGGGAATTACCTGCTCACTTCTGATTTGTAAATATAATACTTGTGAGGTCACAACAACTCAGAAAAGTATATTTAGATGCCAAGATGTGTATTTAAATCTTTTGAAATTCAAATGCACAAATGAGTTTTCAAGTAAGAGCACTTAGCATACAAGCAGCAGGAACATGACCAACACAAGTAGTACCACCGTAGATATGTCAGGATACTCAAGTTTGGAAAAAAATGGAAAAATGATTTGTGCCTGCAGCTGTACTTCTATGCATGACATTACAAAATCTCTTGAGGAACAAATATGTCCAGTGAGTACATATTTTGTGAGATTAACAGAATGTCTCGTACTGAAGAAGTGTGGAATTAATAAAACCAATGTCTTATACTCTCGCTGAGAAAAATCTGTGCCTTACAGCTTTAGCTTTCTGGATTCAGTTTTGAACTCTGATTGCTGTATGTCTGTAGTTTCCATGTTCTCTCTCTGTCTGTGTGGTATTTCTCTGCGTACTCTGCCATTCACATAAAAATGAGTTAGATGGCCTGACCCTATGGCAAAGAAGAATACATTCCTGACTGTGACTCTGACAGTTCCTTTCATCTAGCAACATGGGGGTTGGAGGAACTGAGTGGAAGATGATTGGAATGAGCAGGTGATGCTGGCTCACTCATATGTGGGCAGGGAGGAAGCATTAGCTCACTTCACTTATGAATACATTTTGCCCGACAATGAATCTAGATGCTCATGTTACAGTTTTCAGGAAGTCAGCATCTGGATGTCATAGTGGTCCTGATGACCCACCACATTTATATTGTTGACCATTTCAATCCAGGCATGGTCATGGAAAGGCTTTTCCATGGCATGGACAGCTACAGCCCATCAGCTATGGTGGTGGAGGGCCTGTAGTACCACCTCATTTTCTGCATCTGTAAAATGTAAAGAAGGTCACAGGATTCACATACCTTTCACATTTGTTTTCTTCCATAGCATGATGTGACCCTCTGCTTTTTGTCATGCTTTTCTGGTATATCTTCACCTCTCTGGGCATGATGAGTATGCTAATTAGGCTTAATCTCATTACTGTTTCTGAATCTCTCAGTTTGCTTGATGAGCATACCTGGTAGACATCTTGTTGTAGATATGTACACAATGCCAAGCACATGCCGGAAAACCTGGGGATATCTCTGTGCATGTGCAGGTAGGAAGGTATTTTAGGGTGTGGGAATTGTCATGCTCCCTTTAATCATCTGAAGATTGCATCACTGTAATGCATGTACCCTCAACAGCATTCACAGGAATACAGGACTGATATGCATCACACCTTAAAGTGTCATTGGAACCATACAAATACAATACATATATTTTCAAAATTTTCTCTGCATTGCACAAATGAGTTGCTCATCATTATTAATTGTAGAGCAGAGGATAGGACATGTGAGAAATGTTTTGGATAATAGTTCTCTGCCACTTTTCCAGAGATCTTTCAAGGTAAGGCATTATGGCTGGGGACAGAGAGGGCAGTGTTCATTTTAGAGAACAGAGGTGGTGTGTGGAGGAGCCCAAGATTTTTCTGGACATCCTACATTAGCAGTGTAGGCAGAGGTTCCTGCAGGAGGGCTATAATAGGTTGCAGTGAAAGGCTGATGCCTGAAATAGTTTGGCCAAGGCTGTCACATGCGCTACTGGGATTCCATGTTTGGGGAGACATTGTCATCACCATCACAGTGACTTGAGTTGGTGCAAGTCTGACCTCCTTTACTGAGGACAGGATGAAGTTAAGGCACAGTCACCACCTCAGTATAGGAAGTCTAACTTCTTTTAGCTAACCAAATATCCTGCTACTATGTGTCATCATCCAATTTTTCATTATGCCTTGTTTATATCCATTGCCCCTGCAGAGACTGAAATGAAAAGACAGGTGCACAAGAACAGACTATTGCATCAGGGTACGTATACATGTTGTCATCAAAATGTTTCTGTTTTCATTGTAGAAACTGTTCACTTTATAGAAGGATTATGTATAACTTTTATATACCAGTACCACATCTGTCACTACTGGCATAGCTAAATGACAGTTCTGTGACTGTGCAGTATCAGAAGTGTGCATCTTCATGTATCTTCCTATGTAGGTGGGCAAAGTGGATCCTCATGTTAAGTCTATCTGCCTTGACATTGTTGGGATGGCTGTGGGTTCAATACCCCCCCCCCAAAAAAAAACAAAGTGCTGATGTCGTGGAAAATTATATTTGACACCCCAATAAGATCCATAAACACTAGTTTGCAGAGCATTTCACAATATACAACAGAGGTATCTGCCCTTGCCTATCACCACTGCTTGACAGGCTGTTGTGTGATCACCATTTTCAATTTGTATACATACATTTTTATTATTTTTAAAACTCAAACTGCATCTCTGACCACAACCACCAAATTGGTATAATTTTAGATAGCTCTTGCCATTAATATTCAATCTGTCAGGCTTCATGAGAGGATGGCTTTGGGTTTAGTGCACTTCCATCACATATCTTATACTCATACAACCAGATTGATGAAATTACTGTTTAAGTACTAATATTAAATGTGTGGCATGGGTTAATGGTATCATTATCAATGTAGCTAAGAATACAATTTTCATTGTGTTTGTATTTCTCATCCCACACTCATTTTGTTGCTATTTTTTTCTTACATATGTTTATTCAGTTCATTTTTTGTTTCTCTCCATTTTCTTTAATATTACATGATTTAACAAAGCAACCTGCACCTATCTCACTGCAAGGCCTATACTGTCCATATAGGTGGCAGAGTAGTAGCACTACCACCACCAGAAGAACCTGGCAGACCTATGACACCATCTGCCACAACTGCCCCATACCTGTTAATGTGCTAAATTGGTACCTACTAGTAGGAATTCAAGTAGAGATGTCACCTTTGTTAAACATCAGTAACTAGCAGAGCTTGATAACAGACTGGAAGTTGGATGCCCACAATGGCCACATGGAGACCATGCTCTGATGACTGGTTACGTCACTTCACTATCCAGCATTGACTCCACCTTCTGAGTCAGGATGGAGTGGTGACAGTACCCAGAATGATGAGTAAGCTCTCACCGGGTTTCAGCTGCCAGAGGCCTATCCTCCAGCCTGATGTTCCTCTTCCTTTTGTGTGCATGTTTACCCTTTTTGTTTTTTCAGTTCCCCCCTCACCATTTTCTTCCCTCTGTTTGTCTGATGTCTCCTTCACCATTGTGTTCCCCCTCCCTCATTGTTTACTCCCACACCCTGTCAGTCATGTCTATCTTTACCTGCCACCTAACTTCCCCCACTACTCACCTCTTACTTCCATGACTTCCTTCTCAAACTTTACCTTCTCTAAAAAAATAAAAGTACACTTGCCCCACAAAACACACTTCTACTGATACCTCTGAACTTCCCAGATATTTGGACGATGTGTAAGTGACTGGTTCCTGTTGTTTGTGTTTTCTTCTAAAAGGTATGCTTTTCTGACAAACCACTGAGGATTGAAATAATTAAATGATAACAGTTTTTGAATTTGTTTGGAATTATATACTCATATCCCATCTCCATCCTGCTCATTTCTTATTGGCTCACTTTGTGTTCTACCCTCTGCTTCCTTCTTTTTTTTCATAACTGTCCTAATCTCCCATATCCAGCCATTAATCAGATCAAAATATAGATACCCCCCCCCACCACACACACACACACACACACACACACACACACATATGCCCAAATAGGGCTTATAGAATAATCATCTTTTGTGGTCATACTTTGCACAATGGGACACAGAGAGCACCATCAATACAGGTCTATATCACGTTGTTGAACTCTTAAAAGTTTGAATGTTGTATGGTCGACACCATATGATCGAACTTTTAAAAGCTTGAATGTTTCAACGGAGATCTCTGTACAGTGCAGAATGAGAATATTTCCCTTTTCTGCTCTGTAGTGCGATCTCGGAGTTGGTATATTTAAAGAGCAGGGGGTGTGGGGGGTATATCCCCCCATGTGGGGGGTGCAGGGGGGCTTGCTCCCCTGCTTAAACCGTTCAGGTAGGTTTTTTCTTTAGTTTATTTTTTTTTTATTACATTTTCAAACTTTTAAAAGTTCGATCATATGGTGTTGACCAGATAACATTCGAACTTTTAAAAGTTTGATTTTGTAATATAGACGCCATCAATATCCATATATAATCAATGAGAAATAGCACTTCTCATTGTATTGCTAAAATGATGTTCAGTCTATGTTGTGTGCTACAGATATTGCCATTGGTTATGCAAATAAGATGACCCATGTTGAATGGCACCATGTGAGTATGAAATAGGGTTGAGATGATGCCTTTTAGTGTAACTGCTTCTATGGCTCAGTTTACTCAATAAGTCATTTGTACAGTGTCAATACACTGGGTGGGGGGCTCAAATCCCCTGAGGGGTGCATGTTATTTTACATTATTCAATGACTGGCCATTAACATTCCAAAATGTGCACACTGATTGGTCAGCCCAACCAACATGGCCATTGTAAATCAAGAATATACCAACAGAAAAAGGTCCAGTCGCCCAGACATTTTTCCGTTGGTATATTCTTTAAATTTTATTTTTCTTTCTTAAAAAATAAAAATAAAATCTGTAGTCCAGACTCCGGATATACCAGAGAGGCAGCATGGACAAAATACTAGGGAAATCAGGTACGTTATTTATAACTAAACACACGCACCTGAAATCCTTTCTATTTTGTCCATGCAGTCTTTCTCTCCTACTCTTAAACTGACCTAACGTTTTTCTCTTAATTAAAAAAAAAAGAAAGAAAAATGGAGCAACGGAGATCTTCTTTTCTCCATTGCTTACATTCCCGAGCACTGATGTACTGAGTATGCATGGGAACGCAAGTCGCAAATGCATGCGCAGTACATCAGATAAAGCTCAAGGAAATGGCCAGCGGTGGAAGGACAGCATGTCGCCCTTATACAAAGACATTATTTAAGAAAAGTAAGTATATTTTTCTTAAATAACATCATTGTATAATAGCAATAATCCATATCTGGGTGTGGGCAGTGCTGGATATACCCACGGTTGTCTTTGTTTGGTCACTCAGGCTTTGCCCTCATGACCAAACCACACCAACCATGGGTAAATCCAGCATTACCCACACCCGGACGTCGGTCATAGCTATAATGTTCTGTTTTCAGTCTACAAACATGTTACATTCATTTGTAGTGTCTTTTGTGACATTTTTAGTATGAGTTCTTCTGTGGCTCACCTTGCTGATACAGTGGTACACACAAGTATCAATAACAAAGACCTGGACTCAGATCTCTTCTTGCTATCAGCCTGCAAATGTCTTACATTTCCAAGAAATGTGTGTTTCCTGACACCCTCAGTATGAGTGCATATGTGGCTTACTTTGTTAATGAAAAGAAGATATAATGCAAGTGAACAGATCTGATAGACTAACTCCCCTCAAAGCATACATATTTTCCTTTTATTAACTGCTATTTAGAATATGGTACAGGCATGCTGGTTAAACGCCAATGCTGTCAGGACTAGTGCTACTTTATTGTTACCGAACTCTACAGTATAATTTTCTCATAATTGTACATTGAAGTATTGTCATACCCCTCTACCATTGTCCTTTGCAGCCCTGCTTTGTTGATCAGCTGCCTTTACAACCTTCTGCCCATCTGTGTAGTTTCTGTTTCTCAAGTGAAACCTTTAAATTCCACCCTTAGCTATCCCTGACATTTTACCTCTCACAGAACATTTCTCTGCATATGTATTGCCTTAAGTCATATCAGTACATTGGAAATGTAGTTTTTTCCCATTTGTGCATGGAGGCTAGTGACAACTGATAAAGGTACTCATTCACATTCAGTGCTTACTGCAGCTGCCCATACTTTAATATTTGTGGGAGGTAGTCTTTACCATAACAGTGACAAGAGGCTACTCATCTCGCACAATGGTCTGGCTGCATGAATGTGTAATAAGCATCAGTGCTTGTCATAGACACAATATAAATAGGTCTGATTTGTCCAGAATTGTCGATGTGTCTTTTCAGAATCCTTGGGAACGTCTTACTCCTTAACTCATTTAATCCTAAATAGCAAAAGACTAATTAACACCTTTGATTCCTGAAGTCTTCTAAGCCAAGAAACCACTTGCTTCCTGAGAGCTTTTCTCCAAAATCCTATACTGAAAACACGCTTTATTAGATTTATAATAGCTAATAAAATGGTGTGAGTTACAAAAATCTAAAATATGGTAGCTATTTGGTAGATACTGAGCTGTATATTGTTAGTTTCAAAGGTCTCTCTGCCTGTAGATGCTGATTTATATTGCAGATTTATGAAAGAAAAACTGCATTTTGTTTGCCAAAAAATACTAGTGGTATGGTCAAATAAAGGGTTATATTTCTGTAAGTGTGTAAGATAGATCCAAGCTATCTTTAAGGAAATGATTCACCTATTCAAGAGGTTTCCAATGGTGTATGGCAAGATGTAATAACATACTGCTATTTTGTGATATTGCCAAATGCTGGTAATAATTTCACATATTTCAAAACAATATTAGCCTGGATAACAGTTTGCATTACATGGCAAGTATCAGTAGTTAGTCTGTCTGCCTTAGTTGTTTTTATAAGATGAGTTGAGGATTGCTGGCATAAGGGTGACTTGGGCTTTCTGATTGGTTAGTTTGCTTTAAAAACTTTTAACTGTGCTTGTTTTTAAGCCCCACATTTGTGCGGGTTTGTACTTAGTTTGCAGAGCTGCTCAGACTTTGGCAAACTTAGCCAAAGATCTGGAGTGAATCTGAACGAAATCCAAGGCATCCACTATTTTCAATAAAAAAATAAGTATATTGTAAGCTTGCATTGCACTTTTTTGACCTGTATTTTGCTTAATTGCTGCTTCATTTCTGCTGTTTTAGCTGCTGTGACTTCTATTCTGCACTTTAAATTACTAGTACTTTTACAATTCTTAGCATAGGCTAGATTCAGACTTGCTGAATCTACACTGTTTTGTTTGACCAGAGCACTAAAAACAGCCATCTTTCAATAACAGGGACTCCTTGCACCCTTGTAGCAGGTGTGTGGCTCAGGACCCATCTGAGTTGGGAACTGATGGAACAACGCTCAGTCTTGGGGTTTCCCATTGGTTAGTTTGCTATAAAAATGTTTAACTTTGATTGTATTTAAGGCCCATGTTTGCGCAGGTTTGTGCAACATGCAACAGCATTAAGCGGTACCCTGTATAAATTCAAACACTTACAAATACAATTTTCCCTAGATATCTGCTACAGAACCCTCATTAGCTCCACTGTTTCTCTGTGCAGAACACAGTTGCACATTGCTGTACTGCAATCAACTCAGTTGCACGTTCTGAGGAGTTGACGCAGTCTTTCACCTATAGCCCTCCACAGAATAGTCACTTTTGTTAGTCTTACAGCAACCCTGGTCCATCTAGCACATCCCCACTAGTTATTATAATTTATACCTGCCATAAAGGATGGACAGTTTCCCATCGTTTCTCCAGCCCAGTTGACATGAGCATCCTGAGGCAGTGTAGCAACTGCCTCATGTATACTGACAATGACTTGCTCCTAAAGCAAACAAATGCAGTATGTGAGACATGTAGCTATACCATGAAATTAGAATCATTCCTCTCACACAACAATAAACAAAACATCAAAAAGGTTGTCAGCACATACACACCTCTCCTCTCACAAAAGATGAGGTTAAGACACATAAACCCACATATGTGGAGGTACTCACTAAGAGCCTACCTAAAGACCAAGGCAACCCAAGCACAAGCAACACACACACTTACTGGTACATGAGCAGAATCCACCACTGCACATAACAACACATACATCAGTATCTCAATAATTAAGCCCCTAAGGCAAAACACCTCAAAACCTAATGTTCTGGTCATAATCAACTCAAAAGTGAAACACACAGATGTCCCCCTCACTAGGTTGAACAAGGAGAAGGTCACGATCTGCTGCCTGTTAGGTGCCAGGATCTGTCAAATCATACATGCAATCAAGTCTCTAATTGCCTTCTGTTTTCCTCCTGAAAGGCCAAGACATCCAGAAAAAAAGCTAGGAATGCTTCTCAAAGATCAAAATAAATTGTACTCAAGTTTTGACGTTTTAAACTGCTCAGTCGATTGTGCAGCCATAATGCAGTGTTTTAATAATTAAAATGAGAGAGGTGACTAACTTACTAAGGTGATGAAATTATAAAATATATTTGGTCAGTCGGCCCTCAGAGAGAACGGCATTACCATCTTTCATCTTGCCTGAGAAGTGGCCACACATTTATTTTGGAATACTATTTTTCTTTCAAACTAATGTGCTTCATCATTGCAACCTGCATTCTGTGAATAGCTTTGCCACCATCCAATTTTATCTGGACTATCCAGATATTAAGTCAATCAACCGATAGTCCAGAAACACTTTACAAGCTCCAGTATTCTGTTTAAAAAAGAAACACACTATCAGAGCGTGTTAAATCTGCAGATTTACTATGCTTTTTCACAAAAAACGAGGGTGTCCTTCATCTGAAGTGAAGATAACATCACAAAATGGGTGGAAAGTGAATGGGGAAATGGGAGGAAAATGGGTGGTGTCATGGGAGGTGCTAGTGGTGTGACCTTGGTCTGGTTTTTCCCACAATGAAAGCTGGCAAACCTATTTGTAAAGGCAGTAGTTTTTTTTATTGTAGATAAGCAGCAAAGTACAGTTCTGTAAGTAAACTTACCATAATAGTAGATGTTTGAATGATCACTGCTGCAGTAATCTGCATACCTCTCAAGTGTACCTCATTACAAGGAATGTACCTCATTTGGGGTCTTAAAAAGTTCATGTTCCTCGAAGTTTCTCAAAGTTCCGCATTGAAAGACTCTGTGACACATTCAGTGCTCGGAATTTTTTTAAGTGAAATCCATTGTAAATAGAAATTAATCATATTAATTCATTAAAGTATATTCTTTATAAGTAAAACCAGCATATTTTAACCATCCTATAACCTTCCTAGTTGAAGTTGTTAGTAAGCCATTAGTATGTGTTCCACATTTTGCCCATTTGTTCCACATTATGAGGGCTAGTGTTGTTCATTTTGGACATGGAAGATTGAGAGCTATGGTAATCTGTGCTAAAATATAACAACTAGCCAGCTTTCAAAGCTACAGATCACCTTCCACACAACCAACCCATTAGTTAGCTTGAGCTGAGCTGACTAAAAGGTCATGTTTGGTTGTCAAGACCTTTAGAGCTTTTCTGCCTCTGAAAAGTGCCCCTCTTCTGTGCTTTTTAGTATAAATGTTTGGCTAATACTGTTCCATTACTGGGGAGATAAGTTCCATTCAAGAGGAACAAACTTCCTCCACTTTGCATTTTAATGCAAAAATTGTACTTTCTCTTGTAAAGTATTTATTTTAAAGCTGGGAAAAATGTAATGACTGTCGTGTGACTTTTAATTACTTTTAAATGGGAATGTCACTGTTTTGTGGTAAAAAGTTTTTAAAACTTGTTTTAAACTATTTTTACCAAGTGAAAATTGTATAATTTTACTTTAGGGAGCTGGTGTGAGTGTCTAAAGTACTTTGTTTATATGAAGAAAAAACTACTTTTTACTACATAACCAGATATAACACATACAGCTAAGGCAAATGCAGCAGTGGTATATAATGATGAACATGTTTGGATCTCCCAAAGCTTTGTATCTATGAAAATATTTTGAGGGACAAACCTAATTTGAGGTTATTCTTGTATGATACTTTCAATGCATTACAATAAACATTTAATGGACCAGTAAGCACTTAATGGACCAGTATGGGCAGAATGTGAAATAAACATATGTCATACATTTTACCTTTTCTTAGCAGCTATTACTAAATCTTATTTTGTTTTAACCCTAAATGTCCTGAAATGAATTGACACAATGATGTGATATTATTTGGCTAAACCTTCTCTTTCCTAAAATGAAGCCTGTGGCCCTCAAAGATGAGATTATAAAGCCCCCCCCCCCCCCAGAGGATTATTGTTCAATTCTCTTAAATTGGCAACACCCAGATTTACTTACTGCTTTCAGAATCTCTGATCATTTATTGAATACTCCCCAATGACTCTGTCAGTACTGTTGTTACATTTTTTTCAGAGACTGTATTTAAACCTTTCTTGCAGCTGTGCATAGTGATAAAATTAAATGCCCTTTTTAACTCATTGCTTCATACAAGAACATAGTCATCAGGAAGGCAGATTTCCTGTGTATCCTGTAAGAGTATACTTGCCTTTATAGGATACCTCCCTGTACTCTTGAAACAAGTATACTAATCATGGTTTTCAAAGTCTAAATGCAGAAGTCCTGGTAAAAGGGCATACATAAAATTAAGGTAGCAAGGTGGCACCTACAAGCTGAAATGATCTGCTAAGCACACTAATGAAATGGTCAGCATGGGATATGCTGAGCTGGAGTTAAGGAGTGTTTGCAAAAAGTTATGAAAATTAAAGCATATTTCTATGTTTACATTAATAATGCAAAACAGAGTGCAATACTATCTTGTTAGGAGTAATGTATTCAAGCAGCGGGTGTTTGTAAAAAGTGACATTAAAACATGGTGGGCAATATGAAGACATTCTCAGATATATATATTTTCTTTTTGGTAAAACAGTTTTGACTATTATCTATATTTTCATAACTGGATTACATTCATAAAAGCTGTGTGACCTATAGGTGAACAAACAGTGTCATAGCTTCATAGGTGGTTACTAGACTAATGCCCTAGGGCCTTTACAAGCCTAGCTGTGTAATAAGCTGAGCACCTTTATTGACCATAGTTAGATGGTCATTGTTAGCAGAGTGATTCTATGATCAGCACCAACTGCCCCTGTCCATGAGGGACATAGGTGTTACCCCCAGGGTGAATTTACGGTCACCCATCCAGTTGTCAAGGTTGTGTTTAAATAGGGTTGTTGAGGAGCTCTGCTTCACATGGAGGCTGAGCTTATTACAGAGGAGCAGCAATCACTGGGAGATATATTTGTCTCTCCAGCATGTTCTGTTAATGTCACAGGCTAGGCTGAGATACCTGGATCGAGTTACTCTTATCCCATTTGCATAGAGTTATCTTATCTTGATATTTTGTAACATGTCTGTCAAACTAACAACAGCTAGTGCAGCAATCTTGTATACTTAATAAAGCAGGTAAGTAACAATAACTCATATTTATCTCCTTCAAAATTCAAACATCTTTAGTTATAGTAACAGTATTTTGTCAGGTACAATTTCATTAAATATTTTACCAATGACATAATACCTAGGTTAAGCCCTAATGGTGGACATCTACTTCACTAAAATTAACAACATAGCCAGTTTTAGGTACCTGCAATAACTGTGGCTGGAGATCATCAATGACTGTGTAAAATGAGGAGAAAAAATGTATTAAGTTTGACAAAGCTGGTAATGAACATAAGCAAAGTAAGCACTACAGAGACCAGCAGCCCAGGGTGACTGATCTCATTGCAGACTGTGGAGTTTAAGAGCTGATGCTTCTAATCTTCAGAAATGGTTCTCTTTCAAGGTTTTTATACATACTGGCAGAACAACTGATATTGTAACTCTCAACATCTTTGCTGTATAATTCTGTTTGGTGATAAAAATAATAGCATAATAAAGTCTCAAAATGAGGAACACATTTTATATATTACTGTAATTCATTTAAAAAGTTAATGTAATAACACATTTTGCATCAACAAGCATTTTTAGACAATAAGTATAAAACTCTGATGACTGGATTTATTGTAACAGAGCAAAATTATGAGACAAAATCAGGAATATCTGTGAAATCAGGGATAGTGATACGTATTAATTTACTCCTCACTGAGGTAAATAAAAGTGACTTATCCCTGTTGTAGTAGTACTAGTGTTGTACAATGTACTTGCTGAAATAAGTACAAAATTAGCATTGCTGTGGTGTGTGTGCGTGCGTGCGTGTGTGTGTGTGTGTATGTGTGTGTGTGTGTGTGTGTGTGTGTGTGTAAAATATCAGATTTTTATCAATGCACATATCCAATAATGCCGGAACACACTCATTCTTCAGAGTATCAATAAAAATGTAGCCAACAAGTGATTATATTTCAAAAGTAAGGGCAAGATATATCACAGAGCATTCAGACACTTAGATCTTCTAGGAATCTGGTGGCCTCCCTCCATAAACTGTATAAATGGATACAGGAGGCTCCCTTAATCATCCTTGACTGTCGGGACCCCAAAAAGCTGTTTTTGGTTGAGGAAAAATAGCGAGAAAAAATGCTTTCATTTTCTGATTGCACTCTTTAGCCTGAATGGAACCACAAACATTCTAAACCATCCCTGCTCAGATGTTTGTGTACAGAAACTTTACTGTAGGTTATGTGGGTGCTGGGGATTGTGTGGTCATCATTTCCTTTACTTTTCTAACAGACCTCAGAGGTATACAAAGGTTACTTTAGAAATGCATTATTGCAATCATTATTTATTTTCACTTTCCTCACAATCAAACATCAGGCACATATACAGCTGGTTGCCTTTGGGGGTTAGGATCTTTCAGCAGTCACTTGAAATATATGACTGTGGCCATTTGAATCTCTGCTTTCATCCCAATCTAACACCAGAGGGTTGCATAGGCAGTGACTGTCTTTTTGGGAGGATTAGGGCGGCAGGCAGTATTCATGTACATGATCTGTGTATCCTCACAACAATTGACTTGTTAATTTATTTTGAGCTACTATTTTTGTCAGCTTTGAATTTTAAGCCTTGGCTACAACTTGTCTTCCTTGAAAAATAAGACTGAAATTTCTTCCTCACTTTGTTTAGGCCACTTTTGGATTAAAAGGTTGGAAAATGCTCTAGCTTCTGGGTGCATCAGCTTAATTGAGTTATTTCCTAAATGGTTATTACTGTGCTGTCTTGGTCAAGAAAGTATATTGAAAAGATGGAAGGAAAACTAAAGTTGAACAGCAACATTGAATTTCTTTCCTTAATCATCATTTCTGTTCAAGCCATCATTGGGTAAAAAAATAAACTTAAAAAGCACTTTAGAGCATATATAAAGTTATGGCTTCAAAAGCTGAAGAAAAAAGGTAAAATGTGAGAAATGGAAGAAAAAAAAATATTGTGCATAAGTGGGAAGCCCAACATGGGGGAAACAGAGGGTGTGTTTTTTTTTTTTTTTTTTTTTTTTTGACGGGGGCTGAAACAGTAAGCAGTGCCTAGGGTCCCATTGCACATTAGTTCTCCCCTGTACATAGAGTTGTTGTAATGTATCCTTGTTACACCTAAATGCCAGTAAATGTAAAATGTCCCTTTGTGAGATCGGCCAACACAGTGTGGTATGTATGCCTGTTGTAATAAGATCATTGTAGCTACAGGTCAGTCTGTGTGTACTACTCCTAAAAGCCTGCAGCATGAACTAAAAAGATGGATAGAAGTGGTGGCAGTGACAGGGTGATAGACTGCTGCCCATTTGATTTTCAGATGTGTAGCATTTGCATTAAGGCATGGTCAGAGACTGCTCTGTAGGCCAGGCACAGGTCATCTCTCAACAGCCTGCATGATACAGAGTACGGTGACAGAGATTTCAGTCTTTCCATGTAGGTCATGTTTTGGAAGCCCTGGATTCTCTTGTTTAGAAATCTTTGTGGTCCCTCCAGTTGCTGAAGGTGTCTGGTGAGGTACATACAGAAGGGAGGTTTTCACTCAATCAGTGGTCTGATAAAGGTTGAGTACAAGTTATAACCTCCCTAGTCTTGGATGTCATGTGATGCCTTTATTTATGAGATGCACAATGTAGAAGGCTTTTCTTACCACTATGGACACATGGTGATTGAAGTTTTGATTGCTATCAACCTGTGCTCCCAAGTCTAACACAATTGAGTTTGAGTTGAGAGGGGTGCTGTCTATATCATACTTAGCAGGGGCTACTTCTTTGCCAAATGAGATAATGAGGCATTTTTTTGCATTAAGATTTGATCCATGACTTTGGCACCAATCATTTGTCTGTGTCACCTCCTTCTGTAATATGCTTGGGGACTCTGTGATTGTGCCCAGTTTACAGTCATCTGCAAATATGGTAAGCCACAGACCATCAAACTTCACCTGGACTTCAGAGAAATAGATTCTAAACAGTAGTACACCCAGCACTGATGCTTGTGGTACACCACTGGTAACTTGTCTACAGGTGGAGGTGGGAACCCCAACTTTGACAGTGTACATTCTGTCAGTGAGCCAGTTGGCTACCCATCTAATGTGAATGTGTGAAAGTCAAAGGTGGTGGTGTTTCAATCTATATTAGAGATAAATTCACCTCATATCTAGTTAGACTGGACAACTCTATGGAGTTACTCCAGGTCCAGATTATGGTGGGTAAGACATCCATTTAAGTACTAGCCAGTTATAGATGCCCCTCCATGGGTCACGACACCCACAAAGCCAACTTAACCAAACTGAAGACAATCCAATTTTTACCAAGCACACTGTTTATGGGGGATTTCAGTTATCCCACCAACTGGGAGACCTACCCTAGTCACCAGAACTCACAAAGGGTTAAATCAGATGAAAAAACTTGACCAAGGCAAACTCTAACCATCTAACTGAAAGTATAACTGCATTCCAAACCCCACCCCAAGCTGAAAGGGTTAACTACACTGAAGCTTACACTAAAGCCCTGTACAATCACTTGCACATGTGTATAAACTCAGCTGTACCAAATAGAACCAAAGCCAGAGCCCCAAGTAAAATCAAGTTGCTATGGTGAACTTCCAGTATCAACAAACTCTACAATAAATTCAAAAAGTTGATGTCCAAGAAAACAAAGACAAGGACCAAACAATGGAAAAGCACCCTCCTCAGCATTAACAGGCAAATAAGACAACTTGTTAAATCCTCCAAGAGCTCCTTTGACAGAAACCTAGCAAGTACCTCCAAGGATAACCATAAGGCCATTACAGCTACGTACATAACCTAAAGGGTAGGACCCAAGCATGTGCAGAACTGGTGGCCAATGGTATAGCACACACTGACCCCACAGTAATCGCAAACCTGCTAGCAGATACATTTGGTAAAAATATCGCTCCCTTATCCCCTCCTAACTTACAACAAACCCTCCCATAACTTCCCCTACCTTACATATCTGAAGAGCAGGTCCTCAAACCCTGTCCAAGGCAAAGAACATGGCCTTTATGGGACCAGATGACATCACAGGCTGTCTTTTAAACAGGCTAAAACATGAACTATCATCACCACTAAGTACTCTTTTCAATCATAGCCTAACCACAGGCTTTTTTCCTGTGGAAGGGAGAACAGCTACAGTTATTCCCTTACATAAAGGTGGTCTAACAACAAACCGGTTGAATTACAGACCTATAAGCCTGACCAGTCTCATCTGTAAGGCCATGAAATGTATCATTATTGACCTCATAAATAAAAATATAGGTGACCTCCAAACCCTGCACCCTATCCAATTTAGCTTCATGTTAAATCTGGTGGAGTTCTTTGAAAGTGTGACCAAGACCATTGATGAGGGCAAATTTGCACACACAGCATACTTCGACTTGGCAAAGGTTTTCAACACAATCCCACGTTAAGGCATTACTGATGACCTTAACAAACTGAATGTAAACTCCTTTGTTGTAAGATGGATTGCCAACTGGCTCACAAACCGGACACACACTATCAAGGTGGGTGACTCCACATCAACCAACAGACCTGTTACCAGCCGGGTGACACAGGAGTCAGTGCTGGGCCCCCTACTGTTTTGTATGTACTTCTCAGAAGTTTGGGTCACAACTAAAGAGTTGTGGCATACCAAGTTTGCAGATGACTGCAAACTAGGTGCAATCATTGGATCCCCAAATTATATCAGTATGACGTCAGGATAGTCTCACACTGACCAATGACTGGCATATTAATCACAGCCTCAAACTGAATGAAAATAAATGCATCATCATTCCCTTCTGCACAAACAATGTCCCTTCACACTGTCAAATCAATAACAATACCCTAAGTACCCATGAAGTTGTAAGGGACCTGGGATCACAGGTTGACCATAACCTTAACTTCAACCACCACGTGTCTACTATTTTACGGAAAGTTTCCATGCAGCTCACTTGATTAGTAAAGGCATCACCTCGAGAACAAAATAAGTCATAACCCCCCTATAGTCAGCACTTATCCGGCCCATAGTTACGTATAGCGCCCCATTTGGTATTTACCATACTAATCAACTACAGCAGTTAGAGAGAGCTCAGATGTTTCTAACAAAGAAGATCAAGATCCTCCAACATCTGCCTTACACAGACTGACTAAATTCCCTGTCACTATACTCCATATTGTATAGACTTCTTAGGGGAGACTTATGCCTGACCTACAGAGCAACCCAAGACCCAAACCTAATGAACTTACTGCATATCTGTAAAAGAAATGGGTCAAGGGCTACCCATACCAGGGACTTAAATATGGCCTGCAACCTAAATAGGACATGCTGGTGGGACACATTTATCTCCTAGTGATTGCCACGTTGTTGGAACAGGTTATCAATTAATGTGAAACAGAGCACCTCTATGACACTGTTCAAGAGGAACCTGGATGAGTGGATGGGGCACCGTAAATTCTTACTAGGGATAGCACCCATAACCCTCCTGGACATGGGCAGTCATCACTAAACGCAATCTTTGGTATTGACTAGTACCTCAGCGGTATTACACTGGGTTGAAACATCTAGGCTTAAAATGTCCTCCAGGTCAATAGCCTAGTAATCTCCTATGATCCTATGATTCTATGCATGGGTTAATCCCCAGCTAGGAGAGTTTCTCAATGATACCTGACTGGGGGGATTGTACCAAAGGCCTTGGGTAAATTGAGATAGGTAGTGTGTACTGCTTTTCCCTCATCCAGGGCTTTGGTGACTTTCTCAAAGAAGTCCACTAATTTCAATAAGCAAGATCTACCCTTGGTGAAACCAAACTGGGTCAGGTCAAGAGTGTGAAGGTTGCTTATGTCCTTGTGGATAAGGTCTATGGTGATTCTTTCCATAGCCTTGTAGATAAGGTTGGTTAGGATTATGGGTCTATACTTCCCAGGGTCAGTTGATGGATCCCCTTTATGCAAGGGGATTACTGTTGCTGTTCTCCACTCTGCCAGAACAAAGCCAGTGCTGAGGCTATGGTTAAAGAGAGTGCTGGATAGTTCTGCTAGGTCTTGTTTTATATTGTTTAGTAAGCAGTCTGGGGTGTTATCTGGCTTTATATAGGCCAAGCTTTTGGCCTTGGAGAGCGCTTGTATGAACTGTTCTTTGTAGATATTTGGTAGAGGACTGGTGTTTGGAATGCTTTCAGGTATGTCTGGTAGATACAGGCAGGTGAAGTTATTGCCAAATCTGTCTACTTGCAGATTGGCAATTTCCTCAGCTTCAGTGTGAGTGGTACCATCCACTATAAGTGCAGACAGCTAGACATTTCCCTTTAGGTTTTGGATGTAGCTAAAGAATGTTTTATGATTGTCTTTAGCTAGGAATGCTAATTTATTCTTGTAATTAGCCTTAGAGGACTTTACAGGATATCTGATTTGCTTGCTCAAGCTGTATCCTTCTGTTGAGTAAGTTCCCTCCTGTTCTTAGTTATCAGTTTCTTTCTTTTGTTGTATAACTTATTTATACTTACAGTCCACCAGGGTGGCTTGTTTTTTCAGACGGACCTGGTTTTGTTCCAAATCAGTAGTCAATTAAGTGGCTATGCACTCCTCTGCATAGGAATCATTGTTGACTATGTTGGCAGGGCTTTGAAATTTTTTACACCATCGCTTAGTAGACAATAATTTGCTTTAGAGAAATTTTTCAGTTTTTTTTAATACCTGTGAAGGTGTCAGGTTTGATCTTTACTTCAAACGAGACAAGTTTGTGGTCTGACATTACCAGAGAGGGGAACACACCGGTGGTAGTGCAGTGACCGCCCCATGTTGGTAAGCAGTAGGTCTAGGACATCTGAGTGGACCAACTGTTCCAGGATATTTGAATTAACAAAGTCCAGAAACCTTGTAGCGATTGTGTTTGTGCTTACGTAAGTCACCCAGCTGATGGAAGGCTAGTTGAAATTTAGCATGACCAATATGTCTGGCTGTATAGTGAGTGACTTTAGTAAGTCCAGGTAGGCAGTGTGCTTCTCTTGATTCATGGTGGGGGGCCTGTAGCTAGAGATGATGTGGAGGGGTATTTTATCTATAGTTAGTTGCATCTGGAGTAGCTCAAGAGAGTTGTACTGTTTCATCAGTCTTGAGGGATATTTGGATTTAATGAAGATGAATACACTTCCACCTTTGGTTCTTTCATGCTCATTTTGGGATCTGAAAGTGTGAAAGGCATTGTAGCCTTATACAGCTGAGGTGCTCTCGGTCACCTTAACCAAGTCTCAGTGACCGCACAGATGTCAGCATCTTCCAAGGAGAAGATTGCTTCCAGGGAGTGCAGTTTACTCTTTAAGCTCCTAGCACTATGGAGCACAACCTTAAGTTTGTCTTTAGGGGATTTCTTTACATCTGAAGTTTTCTTGTTTGGACATTGCCTAAAAATGGCACTATGGGGAGGAAAGCATCATTACCAGTATCTGAAAGCCTTGAGGAGACAAGTGAAGGCCATCTCTGGCAAAGAAGTGTGGACTGTCGACCATGTCTTCCTGGATCCCCCTGGAGTGACACCAGAGGCTAAGCCAATTATTGAACTCAACCATTTTTTGTCTGTATTGTGGCATCATCCTAGGTGAAGGTAACACTTTGCTTAGGGCTAGGGACATACCTACCTGGGACACATAACCTGAGAGTTCAGTCATGTCTCTTCATATAGTCCAAAGAGGTATGTCTCAAGTCATTCACTCCAACATGTGCCACAGAAGAGTTATAACGGTAATTGTTGGTGAATGACTTGAGTGGGTGCTTGAGATTTTGCAATGGGTCAGGTTATATCATGGAATAAGAGAAAGTGGCTCCTACAAAGAGGAGGAGGGAAAGTGATTATTTTACAAGAAACAATACGACAAGTAAGAAATCTTTGGTAGCTAAAGCATAAGAGCTTTCCATTATTGTATGTTGACCATAAGCCAGGCAGGGCAAGAGAGCAAGTCACCCTGTTATTTCATAAATCTTTACATGCAACTCAGGATGTGCACTGATAATTAATATTGGTAGGTGGATTTTATAAGTAATATTGGCAGCTAAATTATCCTGAAAGGTGCTATTTAAGGTATTATTTTTATCCTGGGCTGTACACAGGGCCAGTGCTAGCATTTTGGGGGCTCTCAGCAAGTTTCAAGTTGGGAGCCCTACCCAGGAGAATATAAAAAGTGTAGCCACATTGCTGCCATGCCCCTGTCCCTATCAAGCTCATGCAGCACCATCTAATGATCACTGTATAGTGTTACTACATTCAGACCATTAAAAAGATTTGAAATGTCAAGGTACACACTGATTGGCATTTAGTACCAATGTTACATTATGGAAAGCCCCTGTACCACAATAAAGTAGCCACTCACAATGGTATATACACACACACGCGCACACACACGCGTGCACACACACACACACACACACACACACACACACACACACACACACACACACACACACACACACACACACACACACACACACTGACTGGGACTGTGCAGTGGTACAGTGGTTAACATTGTTGCCCCACAGCAAGAGGTTCTCTGGTTCAATTCTCAGATGGACTGCCTTCTGTGCAGAATCTGCATGTCCTCCCTGCATTCACATGGGTTTTCTCCCAAAGACATGCTTCTGTAGTGTTTCTTCCCAGATGTCTGCTGAAAATAGACTCTGTCCTAGTCAAACTTTACTGGTCAACAAATGTAAAATAAATAAAATTTAGTACCGATAAATTATGACAAACCCCTATATGAAAGCAAGTTAGCCACACAGAGAGGTTCGCACATTGACTGGCATTTAGTACTAGTGTTACATTACGACAAGCCCCTGTACCACACTAAAGTAGCCACTCACAGATGTACACACACATTGACTGGCATTTAATAGTAATGTTGTTAAATTATGGCAAGCCTCTGTACTACATCAAGGTAGCCAGTCCCACAGAGGTACGCAAAGACATCCACACAGACTCCCTCACACAGGACAGAGACAAAAGACAGACAGTTACACAGATTCGCACACAAAACATAGACACCCACAAATGATGAAGACAGCACTACAGTAAGACTGAACATTAAGAATTTAAAATACTGGGCTTATGAACTAATAATGATGGTAGAATAAGATTTTGCAGTAGCATGCATTGTGTGACCCCACATTTTTGATGAGCAGACCAAAACTAACAAACATCTAGACATTGTGCAACATTCTTACAGCCAGGGTTACCAGACATCCCTATTTGAGTGGGACTGTCCCGAGATCAGCAGCCCAATCATGAGTCCTGTACTGACAGTTAAAATCCCAGCAAAACAATCTCCACAGTGCTTCCTTATTATAGCGGCCCCAGTGATAGTGGCTTTGGGTGATGCGGTTCAGGGATTGAGTGAGTTTTACTGCTCGTATAAAACTTTACAGTATTATGGGTATATTAACTCTGAAGTCTAGGGTTTGATTTCCACTGTCTGCATGTATGCATGCTGTAACGGGAAGCAATCGCTTAAGTAGACAGCTTGTTTGGCACTGTGAAAAGAGGCATCACTATATGGTATGACTTTACCTGGCTATCAATTAATATATAAAAATAAACAATCAAACAAATAAACATGCCTCTGGAGTCAGTTACCTTCTAACCCATTACACCTGTGGCCCTACACACTGTGGAATTCTGTTGACAAGTAATACACTAACCAACAGCAAAATTATAATACACCACATTATGCTAAGCTTCTGGACAAAATAAGGACATACAAGGGAATCTAAAAATGTATGCAGCAGACAGTGCCATAGATTTTCAGTCTGTCCATGAAAAAGGAAAACATAATTTCAAAGCTCTATAAAATATTTCACTCCAAGTACAGCTCTATAACTTTGCAGATCTGTTCCACTTCCTCATTCACGACGTATGTCATATGACTTGTTTTCAACCTCCTAAAACAAGCTTTGTATGCTTATCTTATGAAGAAATTGTTTAAAGTTGCATCTATCAGATGGGCAGCGGTAGGCCCACCATGAAAACTGAGGTACATCTCACTTCTCCTTAATGAAGTGCATAAAACACTGAAGTGTGCTTATGGCCCCCTTTCTTACAGTTTGCTTTCCATAGCTTGTTAACTGTAGGATGCTAGCTGACGTCTGTAGGTACCATGTTGTCTGCTGCTGTCGTAATGGATCAGAATGACAGCCAAAATAGGCATTCCTCCCAAACTATTAGTGCCGGTGGTCTGCAGGGGTATTATTAAAGGCACAGAAATGGGAGAGATTTTTAAATATTACTCTTATAAACTTAAAACAATGCAACAATAACAGTTTTAGCATTAACCCTTCATATACTGAAGGATATTAAGTGTGAAAAGTCAAATGGCTGGCAGGATTTAATTTTTTAAATCTTCAATTATTTGCCAAAAAAAACACAAATGTTATACGAAACAGACCAATATGTATGTATGTATATATACTCTGTGATATTCAGAACAGTTGAAAGCATTGATCTAATAATAACTCACTGCAACAATCAAGGAAATCTCCTCTCAGCTGTATGCAGAAATGTTGGTTTTGCTGGCTTTATTATTCATTGGTATTTGATTACTAGGAAAGTCCACTGGGCCAGTGAAAGCCCATTTTCGGTGGAGACCCAGAGAAAAAAGCTCCTTAAAAGTT
This sequence comes from Protopterus annectens, assembly GCF_019279795.1. Taxonomy (NCBI): domain Eukaryota; kingdom Metazoa; phylum Chordata; order Ceratodontiformes; family Protopteridae; genus Protopterus; species Protopterus annectens. The sequence goes on along the minus strand of NC_056725.1, from coordinate 1,840,631,863 downwards.
AATAAGACGCTTTGTAGCAAAATCCCTAAATGTGCAGCTCTGTCTAGAAGTGAGTATTTGGAAGTTTGAATGCATTTGATGTTTGTTCTACTTCTGTTTAATGCAGAACTGCCCACTGTTTTGCATGAAAGACCTTTTTTTTTTTTTTTTGGTCTTCACTTTTTCTGTGTCCCTACCTGGCCCTTTAGAAATCTGGCAACCCTGTTTACAGCCCTTTACCAACCTCCTAACCTCTCAGCATAATTTCAAAGCCGAAAATAACTGCAGAACAAAGGTGTAACATCGGTTCATAGGTTCATAGGTAGGTACTAGGCTATCTGCCCGAAGGCATTTATAAGCCTAGCTGGAATGTGTTGGCTTTTGCCGCCCCCTTAGATTAGTTCTCTGTGCCTCTGCCCAGCATAGCCATTGAAGTGATCCCTGGGGTAAACTTTCTGTTTCCCATCCACTCATCAAGGTTTTTCTTGAAGAGGGTTAGCGAAGAGCTCTGCCTAATGCAGATTGGAATCTTGTTCCAGTGCATGGGACGTCTCTGGGACAGGAATCTATCCCTCCAGAATGTCCTATTTATTGTTATGGTGAGGTTTAGATCCTAGGAGCATGTGGCTCGATGAGATATGGTTTTCTTTACGTGGAGCATGTCCATCAATTCCGGGTCGGACATGGCCTTGTATGTCAGGCAGAGATCACCTCTGACTACACGGTATGCAACTGAGTACAGCTGGAGTTCCTTCAGTCGAGCTGCATAGGGCATCTGCTTGAGGCCAGTGATCCTCTTGGTGAGGTACTTCTGTGGTCTTTCCAGTTGTTGCAGGTGTCTTGTAAGGTACATCACAAACTGATGAGTGATGCGCAGAGGGGCCCAATGACCTCTTTCGATCTGGATGCAAACCCTTTTGTGATTAGGTGGGCCACATAGAAGGATTTTCTAACCACTTTGGCAATATGATTATCAAAGGAGAGGTTACTATCTACTTGGGTCCCAAGATCCCTTATTACGTCTTCCATATTTAGGGGGCTACCACCTATGTGATAGTTTGGGGGTACTTTGCTTTTTTCAAAGGGGATGACTATGCACTTTTTGGCATTTAGCTTGAGGCCATGGTTTTGACACCAGGTATCTGTCTCAGTGATACCCTTTTGGAGGATGTCTGTGTAAGCCAGAGAGTCAATTATAGTCCCTAGGTTGCAGTCGTCTGCGAACTTAGTCAGCCATAGTCCTCCTGTGCTTGCCTATACCTCTGAGAAGTATATGCCGAACAGGAGGGGTCTAAGGACTGAGCCCTGGGGAATGCCACTTGTAACCCGTTTAGAGTCAGACCTAGCTCCCACAACTCTTACCATGTGGGTTCTGTCCGTGACCCAGTTGGCAACCCATCTTGTGACATAGGGGTTTATGTTCAGGCTGGTGAGCTTGTCTATAATACTTGAGTGGGGAATGGTGTTGAAGGCTTTTGTGAGGTCTAGGTAGACTGTGTGGTCCATCTTCCCCTCGTCTATAGCCTTGGTAACTGTCTCAAAAAAGTCCACCAGGTTTAGGAGGCATGATCTGCCCTTAACAAAGCTGAACTGGGTAGGGTCCAGTGTTTGGAGGTTCCCAATGTCTCTGTTAAAGAGATCCATGATGATGTGCTCCATAGCTTTGCAGACCAAGCTAGTCAGGCTTATAGGGCGATAGTTCCCAGGGTCCATTGTGACTCCACCTTTGTGGACCGGAATAACCGTTGATGTGCACCACTCTGTGGGCACATAGCCTGTGGAGAGGCTGAGTTTAAACAGTGTGTTTAGGTGAGGGGTTCATTCATCTTTGAGCTCATGTAGGACGCAGCCTGGGGAACTGTCCAGTCCCATTGATGCTGTGTTTTTGGCTTTGGAGAGGGCTGTTTTAACCTGAGTGTCTGTGATTTCAGGAGCACAATATTCTTCTGGTATAGTTATGGGCCCTTTTGGGGGTGAGAGGTGGATGAAGTTTGCACTGGACCTGTCTGCCAGGATGTTGGCTATATCGGTCGGTTCAGTGTATTTTGTGCCATTCTGCACTAACTCTGAGCAGATCTGAGAATTGCCACTTAGATTCTTGACATAGCTAAAGAATGCCTTGTGGTTATCTTTGGAGTCCATGGCAATTTTTCTTTTGAAGCTAGCCTTGTATGATTTTATGACGGAATGTAGTTTCTTGCTGATACTGATCAGGGATGTCTTCCCTTCTTGGGATTTTACTCTTTTCTGTACTAGTTTCCTCCTTCTATTGTATAGCTTGTTTATGGCAGGGGTCCACCAGACTAGTTTCCTTTTCTTGGAGGAGTGAGTCTTGGCTTTGTTTGAGATAGCATGATCCATGCATTCTTGCAGGTGCCTGTAGAGTGCATTAATAAAGGATTTTGCAGCTTGGACAGTGTTATCCTTTAGCATGGGGGCTTTGAAACTTCCCACCTTGGTCTTAACTAACATAAAGTTTGCTTTTGAAAAGTTTTTCATGGTGGTTTCTTTGTCTGGGGGTAGTGGCGGAATGTGGATATCCAGAGTGATTAGTTTATGGTCAGATCTAACCAACAAGGGGTTGACATCTGGTGTGGAACACTGGTCACCCATGTTGGTGATGACCAGGTCCAATATGTTGTCACCTCTGCTGGGGGTGTTGACCAGTTGATCCAAGGCATTTGAGTTTATAAATTCTATGAAATGTTGGGCAAGGGAGTTTGTACTTGAGTAGTTCTCCCAGTTAATGTTTGAGTAATTGAAATTACCCAATATCAGGGTGTTTGGTAGGACCTTTATCTTTCCCAGTGTTTCCAGGAATGCGGAGTGGGGGTTCTGGGACATGGTGGGTGATCTGTAGCAAGCTATAATTTGAATAGCAGTTTTTCCCATTGTTAGTTGCACATGGATGATCTCTGAAGTATCGTGCTGTGTCACCAACCTGGAGGTGTGGGTATCCTTGATGAATATGGATACTCCCCTTGCCTTTTGTATTTCGGTCCGGGTTTTGTGGCTGAAATGTATGGTATGAGTTGTAGCCTGGTAGTGCTGGGGTGCTCTCCGGAGCCTTAAACCAGGTTTCTGTTACTGCACATATATAGATTTTTTCCATACTGAGGAGTGCCTCGAGTGCATGCATTTTGAGGTTTAGACTTCTGGCACTGAGTAGCATTACCCTCAGTTTTTTGTTACTTGTGCTATTTATGGTGGTGGGTTTGTCTTTTGTGCCTTGCCTAAAAAAGGCACTATGGGGGTGGCAAGAGCCTTGACCAGTATTCAAAAGACTAAGGGCGACAGGTGCCAGCCATCTCTAGCGAAGCAGCGTGGCTTGTCAAGCATGTCATCCCAGGCTGACAGATATTGGATCCCCTTTGAATGACACCAGAAGCTTAGCCAATTGTTGAAATTGATAATTTTTTCTCTATACCGTGGTATCATTCTTGGTGAGGGCAGGATGCTACTCAGGGTCAGGGTCATACCGACCTGGGCTACGTGATCAGAGAGCTCCTCCATGTCTCTTTTCATGTAGTCCAGGGAGGTACAGCTTAGGTCATTCACATCAACATGGACAATGACAGAGTCACATTTGTACTTGTTTTGAAGTGACCTGAGTGCTTGTGTTATGTGGTGGATCCTGGCACCCGACAGGCAGCTAACAGTAACTTTCTCCTTGTTCAGCCTAGTGAGTGGGACGTCAGTGTGCCTGACAATAGAGTCACCTATTACTAGTATGTTGGGTATGTTATTTTCCCTTAAGGGCTGTGATTGCATGGCACACTGGTTTTGTGAAGTATGTGTTTCATGGTTTGTGTTGGGGGGGTGGAGGTTGCTTGGATGTTTGCTTTGGAGGTCTCTGTTGCTTTTGCAGATTTTTATTTAGAGCTGCCGGGTATGTTTTTGTGTATTTATGTGTGTTTTTTGCCGGTGCTCGTTTCATAGGTCTATGTGAGACTGGTGGTGTGATGCAAGTAATTCCCTTCTCCTCTTAACTGCCTGGTCCAGTCTTGGGTTGAGAGAGCTTAGCGTCCAGTTTGGCTGTATAATTGCATCTCTCACATGTATTAGTGTTTGGTGAAAGGAGGAGAGGGTAGCCTGTGTACATAAGGCAATTTTAACATCAAGTATAGTTACAAACATTGCTATAGTAAACTTAGAAAAATATTAGAATAACAGGGATTGCATTAGCATTCAAATCAGTACATTCTGCAGAACTCTCATAGTCCCCCCAAAAGTCTCAGCACAATTCTCGAGGTGGTAAAAACAAAATAAAAAAAAAACAAGACAAGGACATAACATTAGGGATTTAAAACACTGTGCTTATGAACTAATAAAGATGGCAGAATAACAGATTTTTCCAGTAGCATGCATTGTGTGAATCCACATTTTTGATGAGTAACAGACCAAAAATACAGGTCAAACATCTAAACATTGTGCAACATTCTCACAGCCCATACACCTTTCCTAACTTCTCAGCATAACAATTCTAGACAAAGCCCCAAAAAAAAAAAAAAAAAAAAAAAAAAAACTGCTGCACAAAGGCATAACATCAGGGATAGTTTGAAGAAACTTTGTTATGATCAACTTCTATAGTAGAACAGGGTTTGCTTTAGCACACAATAAGACAGCAGTACATTCTGCAGAATTCTCACAGTCCCTACCGCCCAGTGTCTCAGCAGAATAAATCTGGATGAGGTGAAAGCAAAATAAAAACACAAACGCATAACATTAAAAAAAAAAATGTGTTATGAGCAAACAAATATGCTAGAATAACAGATTTTGCAGTAAATAAAAAAAATAAAATATAAAATAAATTAAAATATAATTTTATTTTTAAATAAAAAAAAAATAAAATGCATTACGTAACCCCACATGTTTTAATGAAAAGAGACAAATACCAGGCAAACATCTGAATATTGCACAACATTCTCATAGCCTGTAACCTCCCTACCAACCTCTCAGCACAATAACTCCAGACAAAGCAAAAGATGATTGCAGAACAAAGGCCTACCATCAGGGATAGTTGTAAACATTGCTGATATACACAATACTAATATAACAGGGTTTGCATTAGTATACACTAAAACAATTGCTGTACATTCTGCAACATTCTCACAGCTCCCCTCACAACTTCTCAGCACAATAATTCCAGACAGAAAAAAAATTATCATAGAACAAAGGTGTAGCATCAGGCATAGTTGTAAACATTGCCTACATGCATAAAACATACTATCAGAACAGGGTTTGCATTGGTATACATTAAAACATCTGTACATTCTGCAACATTCTCACAGCCACTATCCCCCCACTACCAATATTTCAGCACAACTGTACAGAAAACAAAAATGCATTAATGAGTATTCTTATGCAAGACTAGCAAAAAAAACATCAAATCTGAACATTAATTACAGACAAGCCTTCCTTCCCCAATCTCTTAGCAGAAGAATTCTGGACAAAGGTAAAATAAAACTGTTACAGTCACAGCCCCTCACCCCCCCCCCCCAATCATCTTAGCATAAGAACTCTGCAGAAAAACAGTTATACAATCCTTTCCCTAGGTTTCCCCGCCTCCCCCCAGCAAAAAAAATAAAGTTAGCAATAAGCCCAGCAATTTACCTTTTCTGAAGTTGATGGAAGGCTGCTACTAATCCTCTGCTTGCTTCTTCTACACACAGACCAGACCAGTTTAGCCCTTTTAAACTGCCCTCAAAAAGACAGTTTTTCAGATGTTTTAGAAATTGCCCTTAAAAGGGCAGTTAAAATACAGCTGCTTTGCTGGTTCCATGGTCGTTCCAGGAAAACTTGCATCTTCCATCCATCCTCACGCCATACTCTTGGGAACATGCATGCAGAGGTGTGAGCCTCACAAACAAGACCCAGTAAAAACACTGAGCTGAATGAAAAGATAAGAGTACCAGATACAGTACCAAAATCTGGAAAAAGCAAAAAATAATGGGGGTACAAGGGTTTAAAAATAGGGATACTTTTTAAATATTGTTCTTATAAACTTACAAACTTTCTTTCAGGCTTTGCTTTAGCATACATTTTCTGAAGGAAATAAAGTCTGAAACTTAAATGTCTGCCATTATTTAGTGACTTCAATACACATTGATTTATAAGAAAACAACAAATTTTATGAAGAACAAACCAAAAAAATGAAGCAAAAATCTGGGCATTCTTAAAAAAATCTGGGCAGTTCAGAGGTGTGCCTAACACTGATAATCAACAGAACTGACCCAAAAGACCACATATAACAGCAAAGCCAATCAGGAAACTAGACCTTGTTTCCTTGAATTCTGCAGCCAATCAGGTCCCTTGCTTTACTGAAGTAGACTTGATTGAGGTCAGCTTACAAGTGAATCAAGGGACCTGGTTGGCTGTAGCAGTCAAGGAAGTAAGTTCTTTCAGAAAAATAAAAAAAACGGAATCACCTGATGATGCTATACAGCTGAATGAATGAGGCAAGAAGCGGAAGAGATGGAGAAACTCGGGGAAGCTTCATGTGGGGGCCCTCATACACGGAAAGATAATTAGGTCTCCCCGTGGCTGCTGGTTCGGCGGGTGCCTAATGCCAGCTATGGCTGCATATATTTCACAAGTACAAGCTGGAGACAATCATTGAATCCCCCAGTGATATAGATATCCTTCAGGAGGATTTAGATTAGACAAATGATTGGTACCAGGACCATGGCCTAAAACTAAATGTGAAAAAATGTATTATCATACCTTTTGGGAAGTCGATTACCCCTATAAATTACAACATTAATAGCATACTCCAAGAGTAGACTCACAGGTAAGAGATCTAAGTCCAAACATAGATAGTAACCTGAACTTTGGCTGCCATGCGTCCATGGTGGCAAGGAAGTCCTTTGATGTGACACAACTTATAAGTAAAGGTATGACATCCAGATCCAAAGAAATTATAGCCCCACTGTACTTGACCCTCATTAGACCAATAACCACGTACAATGCACCACCTGCACTTGACTAATCACTTACAGCAGCTGGAGTGACCTCAGAGGTTCCTCACAAAGAAAATACAGGGTGTAACAACATGAAGTGTGTGACTAGACTAAAAGCCCTATCTCTTTCCTTTGTTTCCTACTGAATATTAAGGGATAACCTATGCCCAACCTACAGGATACTCACAAATCCAGCCCTGATGGAGCTGCTACACATCCGCAAGTCAAACAGCACAAGGGTTGCCCAATCTAGAGATCTAAACTTAGTCAGAAACTCAAACAAAACATGCTGAAGAGACATATGTGTCTCAGAGATTGCCCCTTCTTTGGAACATTCTTCCTATTCACATCACTGGCCCTCTACAAATAAAGTTTGGATCAATGCATGAGGAATCACAAATTCACACATGCAGCAGTGTCTATGTCCCTTATGGACATGAGCAATTTGTAAGATACTCAATGCACAGGCACAAATCCATGCCATCCTCTTGTCCCTGGGGACCATATATTAGGTACAATTGGAATATATTACTTAGGCTTGTAAGGGCCCTTAAGCAGTTAGCCTAGTAATCTTCTATGAACCTATGAACCTCTGTTCTAAATAAGGACTCCCTAGATTACCTTCAGGAATTTTTTTCAGTAATGGGGCAAATTGAAAAACTTGGAATACTTTCAATTAATATGGTAATACTTTAATGTAGCCCTGCAGGAAACTCTTGGAAGGCTTTTTTTAGTAGGAATTCCAAGAGATAAAGAAAGAAAAAGAAAGAAAATGAGTATATGTTTACAGGAAGTTTCAATAGAAGAAGAGGCAGTTTACCTTTTCTAGAAACCACTCTCAACAAGGCAGTAGACTGCAGTATTTTCTAAGCCCAGTTACAACACTATCACAGGTACAGACCACGAAAATCAAAGATGAATCTATTCCTGACTATGCCATAGTTAAGCATACTCTTAGTCTGGGAAAAGTATATCAGACTAAAAAGCATCTTTTCAACAGAGAAAGATTTAATATGAATTTGGTGGTATGCCATAAAAGCAGCTATTCGAGCATAGCTGATGAAAGAAGAGGGAAAGAATAGGAAAAATATGAGGCACTTAGTGAAAGAGAAATGTAGCATCACTGCAAAAATCTTTTACCCTAGCACAGCTGAATGAATATAAAACCCTGATGGGAATTAATAAGCTTAAGTATGAATTACAGCAACTCACCACCATACATCAAGAACTTGAGAGTCTATCAATGGGCAAGTTCTGGTGATTATTTGGGCAGCAAAAGACCAAGGTAATTGAGTGCAGGCATGCTTTATTCTTAAGGTAAAAGATCATGCCAGTCTATACACTGATACTAGTCTAGAGACTGGAGTTTTTATACAGCTAGTTCTTTGAAAGCCATTCAAAACAAGACACGTGGATATGTTATTATTATTATTATTATTATTATTATTACTTATTGAGATCTCAAGGGCATTTGACTCACTCAACTTTTCTATTTCTGGTACTAAAACAATGAGGATTAGGTGTTGTATTTAAAATCTAGTTGAAGGCTCTTTATAGTCACGCCAAATCTGAGGTGTTGGTCAACACGGCATGTCAAAATAAGGGGGTATTAAAAGGGGATCAGGCAAGAATGTTCATTATCTCCAGGGGACTTCAGGTTAACAGCTGAGGAACTGGCACTGAAAGTGAGGCTAACATTACAAAACCTCTGTATACTGAAAGGATCTCACACTTGGCATTATTTGTTTGCAGATGACTGTGTCTTATTAGCAGAGAATACTGATTAGCTCACTCTTACGGTGCTAGATATCGCTGAGAAATTCTTCAAAATCTCTGCATCAAAGTGCAACTTAAAGAAAAAGGCCCTAGTCAAAGTAAGGAAAGTACAAGGAAAGAGAAACTGTAGAGAGTGAGAAGGTGGAAATAACTAAATAGCTAGAATTAGAAATAATGAACACTTACGAAGGGAAAATCATATGTAATATAAGCAATCTTTGTAACAGGATGGCCAGCATGCTTAAAAAAGGTTATAACAACAGTTAAACATTAACATGAAGAATTAATACAATTAATATCATGATCCCCCACCATGATTCTTTTTTAATTCACTATATACCCTTGCCCTCTAAACATCTAGGATATAAGACAATTCAGCTATTAAATAAAAATCTTATTTAAATCAAGTGCAGAGAGAAGCACCAGTGTGGAAATGCAGCAGTCGTAGTTCAAAATATCTACAGGTAAAACAGGCAGCAAATGGCAGGCAGCAGTTGAAATAAATCCAAGTATGAAAACACAGCAGCCAGAATTTAAAATATCCAAAGGTAAAGTAGGCAGCAAACATCAGGCAGCAGGTAAAATAAATCCAAGTTTAATGCATATACAAACTGATAAGTGCTGAAATCATAGCTTCTTCAGATGCTAGTGAAACATCTTTACTAAACATTTATATAACGCTGTCATAATACACAGACCAATCAAAAGCTAAAGCTAATAAAGCAAATAGTTAAAGCTGAACTCACTAAAAAAGTGAACCCAGTAAAAAGGAAATAGACATTAGTTTTTCCTTTTCCGTCTAGCTTTTAAAGCAGGTTTCAAAGGCACAAATTAATTTAAACCTAACCCCATATGAGAGCATAGTTTGGCTATCCATCTTGCTTCACATCTTTTGGTTTAATTTTCAATGCTACCCAACCTAGCATTTTCATATATAACATCTAACACAGTAAAAGAAAACCTATGCGCATTACCTTGCATCTGAAAATGTTTAGCTAAGGCGTTGACAGTGTTACCTTTATTTATACAATATATATGGCCCCTAATACATTCAAGAAATCGACAGATGGTTTTGCCAACATAAAATGAGCTGCATTGCTCACAGTTGGCTAAATAAACAACATTCATAGTGTTACAGTTAGCCATAACATTTAAAGAATATTTCTTCCCTGTCTGTGGATGAACAAACTCATTATCCTCACTAACATACTGACGAAAATTAAAGTACCACATTTTTGGTACCCTCTCCCCATTGTCCATAACCCAACTTATCCAGGTAACACAACAACCTCTTTAAATTTGTCGTGTTCCAGTAGTAAACTTAGAAGATGTGCCAACTAATACTTCAACAGATGAATCCGAGGTTAAAATATGCCAATTATTTTTAATTACATCAGTGACCTTATTTATGTTGCTGGAAAAAGTCATAGGGACTCTTAAAACATTATCCTTCTAACTTGTCTATGTGGGTCCCGGCCGGGTAGCAACAAAGCAACAGAAGAGAAAAGCAATGGAAAACAAAATTAAAAACTAACAAAAATGTGACTGTTTGGATGTAAGTAGTACAGCTTACTGAACTATAAAATTCAATGAAAAAAACAGCAAAATAAATAAATAAGCTATAGAAAATTGTGTGAAAGAAAAAAAATGCAAATACAGCTACTCGGTGATGTGGTAAACATTTTACTAAAATATTACACCAGTGACAGTAACGCACTACATGATATAATACAAATATAACTGCTCAGCGAAACATTCTCTAGTTTATTAAAATCTCATATCAATGCCATCAATAGATTACAATTACTCTGCTGCCTGTATAGCATGGCCTCCCTCCTCCTACAGGCAGTCCTATTGCCTTCAGTCTCCACACTGTAAAACATAATTCAAATTGTAATATACCTAATGGCAGACTGCAATTTCAGTTTCAGGTACCAAGCCTGCTGTACACTGGAATTTAAAAACAGACTATTTACAAGAAAAAAATGTGATTCTTCCTGAGCAATCTCTTTTTCCAACTGAAGGAGAAGATCTAGGTGGCGCATGTTCAGGTTGCTGCCTTTATGCTAGACTGCTCACCAGTGAAGATGATTCCAGTGGCATCACTCATTCTTCTGGCATGCCTTTGCATTTATAAAAGAGGTACTCAAAGCTATCCAGCAGGCACATCTGATGATTCCAGGTCTGCACTTGTAAAAACATTTTTCACTCCCTGTTGCAGCAGGTGGCATTGCTGACAGAGTCTGATGCTATAAAGGCCATGTTTGCACATTAGGTCAATTGCAGGAAGTAAAATGATAGCCAGGGTGCAGGGCCACAAGTTTTGGACACTACATGATCAGTGGGAAGCAGGGTAGAGTGGTGCTCATCAGCTGTAGTGTGATGGTCATAGTCAATATCATGATGCTAAGTGACATTAGTGACCTCAAAGTCCATAAAAGGGGTAGTATGATGACAATTGTCATTAAAATAATGCAAAATAAGTAGTGTGGCTAGGCTCCTCAGTGACATAAACTTGGCCTAGTCAAAGAGCTTGCAGCAACAGGCCCCAAACTGCAGAATAAGCAAGACAATACATCTCAATATTGATGTGATTCACAGACGACCTCACAATATTACCTCATCAGAACAATAACCATGCTATGAGCCATGTTTAAGGATGAGAAAGATGGCAGTAAATTCAAAATAAAGTGGATATTGGAGTGTACTGTTATATAGGGAATTTGACAGCAGACTGGACAACTGGTAATGTACCATAGGGCTGCATTCACAACTGAGAAAAGCACAGGAGCAACAGACACTCCCACAGAGCATTGCATTGTGTAGGGAAGCAATGGAAAAGGCAAAACAGGGAACTGACAAGCTGAGGGGGTGCAACATGACAGGGCACAAGGAACTGGTGAGAAAAGTTACACTCATGTTGGGAGGGCCTCAGCGTAAAAGGCACACAGAACTACCAAAGCAGGTTGCAGTCCTATTTGGAGGAGCCCAAGTATACGTGCACATGAAACTGGGAGGATGGATTTCAGTGCTGCTGGGACAGCCCCAACCTAACCAGGCACAGAGAGCTGGCAGGAAAGATTGCAGTTTTACCTGAAGGGACCTTACCTGACAGGACAAAGGGAAAGTAGTTAGGCCTAGTCACTCTCCTGCTGTGAAGGTGGCACCAAATTGTGCCATATGTGCACAGACAGCATGACATGTTATAAAGAATGGTAGGCCTGCAGTGAACCAAGCACAGACCGTGCTATCTGAATATGTGTGATAAATAGCATGCATGACTAATATGCCCACAGCTGACAAATTATAGCACTGTGTCAGACTATAGCAATGCTCAGGACTGCAGCCAGTATAAGGGTGTTTATTGACAGTATGGACACAGTTGGTGGCTGGCATGGACTGTCTTGCATATTCACACTGATCCAAATATATAAATCACACATGCATGTGCAGGCACAGGACCAAAAAAATGACAATGACTGGGGACATTTATCTCATAGGAGATAAAAGTATACCTACAGGACCTGTGCATACACATGGCGTGCATATCCTTGAGAGGCATAAAGCTGACAGGGTCTTCTGGGATCGAATGTGGCAGATGCTGATGAAGGGTTTCAGTTGAGTAGATGGCCATAATTGGATAATTCAACAGGTGCATAGCAGTATCTCTGATATAAGGCACAGGAAATAACCAGAGACAGGTTGACTACTGGGGAGAGACCACTAAGGCATCTCACACATACAAAGGATTTCCTAGTATCCTTCACCTGGGAAGTGAGAAACCACTCACATCAGGTAGATACTGGGTTATGAGAGCTGGGCTAGTGATGACATCACTTCCATAGACATCTGTACTTTCTTCTCTGCCAGGTTATTAGATTAATCATGAAGTAGACAGTCAATATATGATGAGTTCCATTTCCATTCAAAACCAGTTGCAGTTTCAGTATAGATCACCATCTCTGATTATCAGACCCTAGTGTTTCTAGAAAACCATGTATGCTGCAATCATTGTCTCATCAGATGAAGAGTAATTGTCTATTAGCTGAACAACAGACAGGTCCTTCAGTAGTTCCATACAAAGCAGCTCTTGACATATACATCTACCTCATGAGCTTTTAAAAGCCAGAAATATTTCCAAGAAATGTACTAGCATGGCCCACATGCAGTCAAGTATTTTCAAACCATTACTAATGGACTAAAAATACCCTCAATAATCATGTAGTGTTTTTTGACAATAATTTTGCACATTTGTTTCACTTTCCCCATCCATGATCCATGTCAGTCCACTGTACCTACAACTAGCTAAGCCTGTCATTCTGAACGTATGAGGGTGAGACTGAGGTGATATTTCAGTATTGCAGAATAGCCTTGTGGAGAGACTATGAATTCGGAGCACCAGAGAAAATGTCTGTCTGTAACAGTTATAGCAAGTTGCATTTCTTAAATAGCATTACTTAAAATAATCTAAACAACATAATATTGATATCAAAATATCTAAACTCAAAAATATCGACAGTGAAGCTATATTGACAAAATCAGACTTCTAACAGGAAAGGGCCTATGCCCTTTCCTCACTCTTTTGTGACCTTGGAATTGGAATGTAATAGAACCTCACACATGGGAAGTACAAGAGAGTGTGCCCTCCCTTTGAAAATATGTAAAAACATTCCCCGGGATTCATGAAGCTCGGCGCAAGGACGGCATTAGCCTTGAGCCAACCGTGTGGTGTAGAGATGGGGCAGCAGCACCATATGCATATTAATGAAGGCGCGCTGCTGCACTGTCCATGTGCACAGAAAATGTGTGCGAGTGCAGGGGACATGTTTAAGCACTGCATGGAGGCGTGAACATGTTGGCTACAGTCACGCAACCTAAAATGCTGACTAGTACAGCCTGCCTCTAATAGTAATCACTCCTGTCAATGTCTGTGGATACTGAAATGTATGCAAAGCATACAAGAGAGTTCAGCGAACACCAAAATAAAATCACAGGAGTAAACACAAAAGGACATAGCTGAATTTTGAGACCCATCCCTCGAACAATGACATTTAAAACCCCGTGTCCATATTTCATTGTAGTGTTGATTTTTATACCAAGTGGAAGCTAAACACAGTGTGTTTGCACGCCACTGCCCTTTGCTAAGCCTAGCCCAGGCAATGGTCAGAGCATTCGCTCAATATCTGCCCATTCGCAGTCCGAGTTGTCCTTGTCTGGATGGCCCAAAGATGAATGAGTATTACCTGGGTCAACCTACCGTGTCATGAAAGATAAGTATTTGCATGCACCTATGTGCGTGAAGTACAGCATGTGGAAGACCAAATATGCTAGGGTTGTCCTCACAACCATATTGGTACCAGAGATATGTAGAGTACGCAATGTGTACTGCTGTCTGTGCCATGGGCCAGCAACCAGAGAAGGGATGGATGGTGTGTTTGTGGAATTTGGGGGGGGTGATGGGTAATGTAATAATTCGCCGAGGGGAGACTGGGTCGGATGTACAATTGGTAAACTGGAGGTGTATGAGGGAGCAGTGGGTGAATCAAAAAGGAAACCAAAGAACATACATTCACATCTCCAATACACCCTGACAGGCCATACTGCAGAACACAATCCCACAAACATATGAACATTAAAATGTGCTATACACATGTACAAAAACAGTACTGGCTCACACCCACCCATCCAACCCCTACACACCTGGATACATAATTGAATACCCATCATCCCCTCCACAGCACACCCCCCCCTCCTTGCTGAACGTCCACCAAAACCACCCATACTTGGGCTGCTAGCTTGGGCCAGCCATATCTGCACATAGTGCCCCCTACCCACATCTAGTAGGCAGTCTCACCCTAGGCAGTCTCAGGCTTGCAAACTAGGTATCCCATGCATGTATAACCCTCCCTCATTTTCATATAGCCAAAAGAATGGGAGTCACTGGCTTCGACAATTTTTGGACATCCCTCATGGGATAAGTGTCTGTTCTAATGATTAGACTAGGTGGCACAACACTATGTCCAGCCCCGTAGACATCCAGACACAAGTTGCATTAGCAGTAGTTGTCCACAACCCTGCTCAGCCTCCAGCCAGTCCTGCATAACCTACGACCAGGGATTAAACACCTGACCGTGATGCACGTCTCCCCATGTGCATTATCAGGAATATATACCTGTGGACAAAGTTAGTTCCACTGTTAGCATCCTACCTGTGGTTGGAGATGAAGGACGTTTGCTCACCTCTGGCCAGCTTCATATGATTCACATTTGATGGCAGCACATATGTTGCAGGCATCCAGTGGGGAACATAGTGAAGGCACATTGTCTGCAATTATGTGCCTTTTGTACAGCTGTACAGGGTGCCATGTCCTCTGCAGCCCACTGCAATCACACCATGCCTACTATCTGTCATCAATGTGCATGGTACTAGCAACATAGCAGGATATCCTAGGCAAGTGTGTTTGTGTATGACACATGGGTTCAGGACATATACGGGGTACTAGTAGGGTTGCATACTTTGTTCACCAGGCCTTTTGCCAGATGTAGGGTTATGGCTTGCCAACACAGTCCTGTGGCTGACTGATATCTGAATGCCTCATGAGGTGGGCATTGTGTCATAAGATGGACACCATATATGAAAACTGGACACCATATATGAAAACTACAAGATCTGCTCCCCAGTATGTCCAGTGGTTAGACACTCACAGCTACCCCTACACAGGCTTTGACAGTCAAACACACACACCTGCCATGTCCTGGATTTGAACCCCTACCTGCCTAGTGTATCACACTGCAGCAATACGCATTTATGGCATGCGCTATGGAGAATATCAGAATACAGCAGTCCTAGAGGTGTATTTCTAGGTGTCTGACATCAGCAGGATTGCCAGAGGTGAGTATATGACTTGTACAGAGTGTGAGTACTCTAAAAGCATTGGTCTGTCCTCACGCAGACAGACATGCACACACACACACACACACACACACACACACACACACACACACACACACACACAAACACACACACACAGTTGGCAAGTCTGGGATTACAACACTTGCATAACTACTCTATCACACTACAGCAATATGCAGTTACAGAATGCACAACAGAGACTACTGGTCTACCACGTTCCCAGAGGTGTATTCTAGGTGAGTGACATCAGCAGCATTGCCAAAGGTAAGTATATGATTTGTACGGACTGTGGGTAGCCTATAAACCATTTCTCTCTACACAGTCTGAGACAGACAAATGCAGACACATTCACACACACAATTGGCAAGACTGGGGTTAGAACTACTAACTAACTCGTATAACACTACAGCAGTTTGCAGTTATGGGACACGCCATGGAGATTACTGTGCTACAGCTCTCCCAAAGGTGTATTTCACAATGGATGTCTTCAGCAGGCTTGTCATAATACTGCTATGGGGAGGGCAGTGTGTGCATGGGCCATAACCCAGTCATGTAGGGGTTGACATGCCACATGCGGGCGCACATGGGGCCATATGTCACAGGTACGTGTATACAGCTACTAGATGACTACTTCCCTGTACAGTCATGATGCACACTTGGCACGTGCACCACATAGTCTGACATGCTGACAGATACATGTGGCTAGTAAACGCAGTGATTGACATCTGAACCTCATGTGTTTGGGGTCCTTTGGCTGTGTGCTGGATGGGACAGGCCCGGATGGCTCCTTGTCATGGTCACCCTCTTCCACACATCTATGTCTGTCTACCTTTGACGTATTATAGTGTGTTGTCCTTACATATATGCCTGTATTCCTATCCACTGTGTGTGCAAGGCAGGCGTGGTGCATACTGACCTGTGTCTGCACTAAGAACTGCGACAGCCAGATATGTCCGGACCACTGGTGTTTGCAGACAAGGCCTTCATGTGTTGAAGTGTGTGAGCATGCCCAGTATGACCATTCAGTATGTTGTTGACTGACATTGCCTTCATACCTTCAAGTGTGTGAGCATGCCCAGTATGGCCATCTGTATCGCATGTGTTACATGTCCAGGTAGTCTGTACTGTGGTGCTGACCTTTGTGTTGTACACCGACAGGTAGCATGCTGTGTCTGCAGGGTATCCATCGGTCATGTGGCATTGATTGTTGCTACATTTCTGCATAACACGGGGGGGGCACCTGACTGTATCTACATTCCTACACAGAAGTGGGGAGGGGGCACACCTGACTGTTGCTATAAGTGTACGTTGGATGGTGGGGCACACCTGACACTTGAACACATTTTATAGTACTGTACTGGTATGTCAGGCACTCCATTTCAGTGTGTAGTCTTACCCATTGTGCTGGCTAGAGGCATACTAGTGTACTACAAATCATAGCTTTAATTACCAACATATTAGTTTCTGACTTCCTAGCCTTCACAACCTACATCCAACTGCCTGGCCTGCTGCAGTCTGTCTGTATGGGTCTGTGGGAGGGGTTACTCATAGGGCACATTCAGAGGTCATAGTACACAAAATTTGTTTGTGTCGGTCTACACCTGTCCAGCTGGGTGAGACTTGTGTGACTCTTATGGACACACATGACGCTCAGCCCATTACCTGCAGTGGGTTTTGTCACCCTGTGTAGTACTGGCTACTATGGCAACTCCAGTATGTGTTACAGATGTCATGGTGCTACTATGGGTGTCTACTGCCTGCTGCCTTAACATTCAGCCACCCAATTCCCTTGCATGCTCACATCCATATCATAGCTACAGGTACCAACACATTCTACTACATTTGGCAATTGGTAGGTTGATTTACTTACCTTGAGGGTGTGCCAAACTTGAGGATGCTGCTGGAGGGCTGCCTATGTAGGATGCACATAGTACACTCCCTATACATGGCTGAGCACAGGTAGTGTCATGTTTGGCATCCCTTTTACTGTCTGTGTGAGTCAGAGAGGGTGACATTCCCTGGGTCCCTACTGTGTCAGTGCATATGCAATGCATTGCCTCTTTGCCAAGGCCAGGTCATACTGGGCATGCCTCCTTCCGCCAACTGGGTCAGGCTCAGGTTGTTCCTGCTCTGAGTCACTCTGTGCCTGTACAGGCCTTGGCATTGGTGGGGGGCTGTGTGGCCCTGTCCCATGCTGTCCCTGCTGCAGCTGTTTTCTGCAAGATCATATTGTGTAGCATGGCACATACCATGATAATTTGGGTGCATGTAGCCGGTGAATAGGTTCATAGGTTCATAGGTTCATACTAGGCTATCTGCCCAAGGGCATTTATAAGTCTAGCCAGAATGTGTTTGGCTTTCACCACCCATTTTAAATTTATTTTGCTATGCCCTTTTTCGAGGTTAGTATAATGTGCCTCTGTCTAACAGTGACACAGAAGTGATACCCGGGGTAAACCTACGATCTCCCATCCACTCATCAAGATTCCTCTTGAAGAGAGTCAATGAGGGACTCTGCCTAACCTGGACTGGGATTTTATTCCAGAGTGAAGGGAGCCTCTGGGTTATGAATCTGTCCCTCCAGCATGTCCTATTTATTTCAGTGCTGAGGTTCAAGTCTCGAGCGGGTAGCTCGATGGGATTTGGATTTTCTGAGGTGCAGCATGTCCATTAATTCCAGGTTGGACATGGCTTTATACATCAGGCACAGATCGCCTAAGAACAGGCGGTATGCCACAGAGTAGAGCTGGAGTTTCTTTAACCGGGAAGCATATGGCATCTGTTTGAGCCCTTTGATCCTCTTGGTGAGGTACTTTTGGGGTCTTTCCAGTTGCTGCAGGTGTCTGGTAAGGTACATCCCAAAAGGGGCATTGTACTCAATTACGGGCCTGATGAGGGATGAGTAAAGAGGCACGATGACCTCCCCTGATCTAGATGTGAATCCCTTCATGATTAGGTGGGCTATATAAAATGTTTTTCTAACCACTTTGGCCACGTGGTTGTCAAATGAGAGATTGCTATCAACTTGGGTCCCCAGGTCCCTAATTACTTCTTCTGTACTTAATGGATTACCACCTATGTGGTAATTTGTGGGCACTTTGTTTTTGCCAAAGGGGGTGACTATACACTTTTTGGCATTTAACTTGAGGCCATGGCTCAGTTGTCTGTTTCTATGAGGCCCTTTTGGAGGATGCTTGTGTCGGCTGGAGAGTCGATTATGGCGCCCAGTTTGCAGTCATCTGCGAACTTGGTCAGCCACAGTCCTTCCGTGTTGGCCTGTACCTCTGAGAAATATATACCGAACAAGAGAGGTCCCAGGACTGAGCCTTGTGGGACACCACTTGTAACTGGTTTGGAGTCTGACATGGCTCCAGCAATTCTAACCATGTGGGTTCTGTCCTTGAGCCAGTTTGCAATCCATCTAGTGACATAGGGGTTTATATTTAAGCTGGTGAGCTTATCTATAATGCCCGAGTGGGTTATTGTATTGAAGGCTTTTGCAAGGTCCAGGTAGGCTGTGTGGACCACCTTCCCCTCGTCAACGGCCTTGGTGACTGTTTCAAAGAAATCAACCAGGTTTAAGAGGCAGGATCTGCCCTTAACAAAGCCGAACTGGGTAGGATCCAGTGTCTGTAGGTCCCCAATATCTTTATTTATGAGGTCCATGATGATCCTTTCCATAGCTTTGCAGACCAAGCTAGTCAGGCTTATAGGGCGATAGTTTCCAGGATCTGTTGAGGCACCACCTTTATGGAGAGGGACCACTGTTGCTGTACGCCACTCTTTGGGCACATATCCGGTAGTAAGGCTGAGATTGAACAGTAGTTTTATGTTTGGGTTTAGCTCTTCTTGGAGTTCATGTAGGACGCAGCCCGAGACACCGTCTGGTCCCATTGATGCCGTGTTTTTTGCTTTGGAGAGGGCAGCTCTTACCTGAGCATCTGAGATGTCAGGGGGGCAGCACTCTGCTGGGATAGATATTTGCATACTGCAAGGCTCCACCGGATGTGCCCAGACACCGGAACCGTGACCTGAGCATCCCAAACACATGTTCTACTATATGTCTGGCCTGTGTGTGTGACTCATTATGGCATTGTTGTTCAGGTGTGTGTGCATTTCTGATGAGTGTCATCAGCCATGGCTCCAGTGGGTACCCAGCATCCCCACTTGCTGACCGTAGGGGATGTCCATATTGGATAAGCTGTTGTACAGCTGTGTCAGATGCCATATTTCTGAATTGTCATAGCTTCCAGGGCAGCCAGCACACACATTCATTATAATGCCTTGGGCATCAAATATAACCTGGCAGTTGATGGAGGGGGTGACCCTGCAGTTGATGTAGGTCCTACCCTGCTCACTGGGTGGTGCTTTGATGCATAAGTGCATGCAGGCTATAGCACCCACTACCCCAGGGTAGTCTGCTATTTGGTGGAAGAGACACATATTGCTGGTCAACACTTCATGTGTGTTGAGGAAATATATACGTGTTCACTGGCAAGTGCTGACATTGCATCCAGGAACTGGTGGAATGCTCTGGATGCTGATACCTATAAGATCCCCATGATATCCCCAGTTGTGCTTTGGGAGGTACCTGTGGCTAGTATACCTAGGCCTACACATACCTTGGTATCCACTGGGATGGGTTCCCCTCGGCCTGTTTGTTGTGTCAGGTGTGGCCGGCACAGCTCAACAATCTGCTGTAGGAGATCTCTGTCCACCCTATAGCGCTCCACTATCTCCAGCTCATGTAGCCCCTGGTAGGTTTCCCTGAGTCTGTACACTCTTCTCTGTCTCCTCACTGAGGGTTGTTCGGCAGCATTCACATCTTTGCCACCCTCAGCCTCTTGCACATGTTGGTCTATGTTTCCTGCTGCAGCCCTTCTCATTTCGTAGGTTTGTTTGTTAAAATTTCCCTGCATGTATACACCGGTGGTGTAGAGTGTGGAAAAACCAGAGGGGAAGGTGTTTGCTTAGTTTATTGTAGTGTTCTGGGCTGGGCTGGGCTGCTGCCCCTATAATCGGCTGATTCTGATAAATATCACCTGTCAGCTCAGCTAGTTCACCTTGATTACTCTCCTACTGCTGTTGTCCTTCCCAATTGCACTGGGCAGGGAGAGACACACTCCTTGCTTAGCCGTGCTAAACTAGGAGCAATCCTGAGCCACTGGGCTCCAATCCACGTACAGTATGCCTGACACACACCCCCATGATGTCACCTATGTCCGAGTTCTTCACCCGGCTATCTATACACATACACTCTTGGGATCTGCCTCACACCCTGGGAATAACAGGGATTCACTATCCTTTACCTCATTTTCATAGGATTGCCTGCTAATGCATAGTTACATGACCCATACTGAGCCACCCCAAAACTAACCACTGCTTACCGTCGTGCAAACCCGCACACAACTGCTTAAAAGTGCCTTACTCACACCCTATTCAATGGCCGTTGTTCTGTCCAGCAACAAAACAACCGGCCTCTGCAAGGCTCGAAACCAGGACCCTGCACACCACAGATGATGTGCTTTACCACTAAGCCACGGCAGATATACATACATCAGATGTTATCACGTACATATCATCCAGCACAGGCATTCAACAGTGTAGGACATGTATTCCATCACGTAGATGTATTTGTGTTAATGTCTACATATATATATATATATATATATATATAGATATAGAATATATATCTCAAGAACAAACCTCGTGACACCAAAGCATTAGACAAGAATGAAAAGGAAACCACCAGCGACTCCTGTATTATGCACTGGTGTTAATCCCAAGGCAATTGTGTTTCTGTGTGACACATGGGTTCAGACTGTATTCAGGGTAATATTAAGGTTGCTGACTTTACTCACCAGGCCTATTGCCAAATGTATGGGTATGTCTTGCCAACCCAGTCTCCTGGCTGATTGTGATATTTATGGCCACTATATAGGGAAACAACAAAACACACCCCTCAACACATCCAGTGGCTAGCCACTAACAGCCACCAACACATAGGATATGACTGACAAACACACACACCTGCTATACCTTGGCATAGAACACCTACCTGACTACTTTATCACACTACAGCATTACTCAGTTACAGAACGCACTATCGAGATTACTAGGTCACAGTAATCCCAGAGGAGTATTCCTAGGTGGGTGACATCATCAGCCTTGCCAAAGTTGAATATAGGAATCGTATGGATTGTGAGTACTCTAAAAAGCATTGTTCTGTCTACCAGCCGACGGACACCCACACACACACTCAGCATATCTGGGATTAGAACACCGACCTAACTACTTTATCACACTACAGCATTACGCAGTTACAGAATGCGCCATCGAGATTACTGGGTCACAGCAATCCCAGAGGAGTATTCCTAGGTGGGTGACATCATCAGCCTTGCTAAAGTTGAGTATAGGAATTGTATGGAGTGTGAGTACTCTAAAAAGCATTGTTCTGTCCACCAGGAGATGAACACACACACTCGGTATGTCTGGGATTATCACACTACAGCATTACACGGTTACAGAACATGCTATCAAGATTACTGGGTCACAGAAATCCCAGAGGAGTATTCCTAGGTAGGTGACATCATCAGCCTTGCCAAAGTTGAGTATAGGAATCGTACGGAGTGTGAGTACTCTAAAAAGCATTGTTCTGTGCATCGGCAAGCGGACACACACACACGCACTTGGCATGTCTGGGATTAGAACACCAACCTAACTACTTTATCACACTATAGCATTACGCAGTTACAGAATGCGCTATCAAAATTAGTGTGTCACAGCAATCCCAGATTAGCATTCCTAGGTGGGTGACATCATCAGCCTTGCCAAATTTGAATATAGGAATCGGTACAGAGTGTGAGTACTCTAAAAAGCATTGTTCTGTCCACCGGCAGATGGACACACACACACACACACACACACACGCACACACACACACCAGTGATGAGATCAGAACACCTGCCTATCTACAGATCACTATTACAGTACTACACAGTTACGAGTTGCACCACAGAGATTACACATTCCAAGACAGTCAGCATGACCTTCTAGGATTGCAGACATCAACAGGGATGCTGACAGTTATGATGTACATAGCTGTGAACCTGTGTGTTTAACGTAGGAGTCCATCCTGAACAGGAGTATGGCCTTCTGCGGAATGGACGACTACTATCACTATACAGGGTTACAGTCGCCATGCTCATACACATAGTAGCACATAACATACACAAGGTGTCAGTGGGCATGCTCACAAACTTAGTAACACAGGGCTGTTTGGAATGCACTATGAGTCCAAATACACAAGGTTATACTAGGCATGGTCATACACTTAGTAGCACAGGGCTGTTTAGGATGCACTTTGATTCTAAACAAAAAAGGCCACAGCGGCCATGCTCACAGACATACAGAACATGTTGTAATTGTCTCCGGTGTTAGTAGTTGTCATTGTTAGCAGGAATGCTGCACTACATGTATCGGACACTGGTCATCTACACAACACCTGCTGCTGTCCGACACCTTAGATGTATCAGTCTATAACAAGCACAATACCACCACTCACAGTGATTTCATGCTAGGAATGGCAACTGCTTGACCAGCACAATGAGCAAATGTCCTGCTGTAATTACAAGGTTGTCCAGTGTTTGTCAGTCTTGGATGACATGACTGACAGAAGACAAGCCTTTGTCACAGATCACATGCATCCATGATTCAAGGGAGTGTTGATAATACCTCATTCGCATTTTCCCATACAGTGCCATTCCAAGGCAAATGACCTAAACATAGGATAACACCCTGACACATAGAAGACAATTGCATTGCATGCTTATGCTAACCAGTGCTAGGTGTGTTGCTGTCGTAATCACAGCTGCTCACTGTTGAACCTACAATGGAGAATACTGATATCTGTGCAGTGAGGAACACCTGGCTGATGGCTCTGTTGTGCACAATAGCACTACCACTATATAACTCAGAACCAGACATGTGGGCCATAACACTGGTATGGACCACTCCAGGTGGTGGTGTCCCCACAGTCATAATGGCTGCTCACATGTACAGACCAGTACTCCAGCATATATTATCAAAGATGAGCCAGGTGCAGGTCACAGTGTCAAAAACTGCATTCTAGGATGTAATCCTCAGACACCACCATGTCCACAGACCACCAACACACATCCATACATATGGTATGACATGTAATGGAACAACACCAAGTAACCTTTGACTGGTGGACTGTACCTAGCCCTACAACAACTGTGCAGAGTACCCATGTACTGACACAGTTACATTATGTGTTATGCAATGCAATGATACCACTGTTTGTAACCAGGTCAGCTGTACACATACCAGGGTCCCGCAGATATTGACAACATTAACAGATGACTGTCGCTGTGTACCATTGAGTGTGTACACAGCCTGACATGCAGCTATGATTTTACGAGATGTCTATGTGGGGAGCAGATTGTTTTGACATTTGTGTAGAATATAACCTGGAATGGGGACAGGTCCCATGCAGCCTGTATGTATGGCATTAGAGAGTGCAGCTTGTACCTGCATAGTTGTTATTACAGGTGCTCTGTAGTGTACATGGATATATGAATGTGTACCTGGTGGGGGGGACAGTGTGTTTATGTTATCCAAGACCCTATCTGAATGAACAGGTGCTATTTCCATAGGTGCAGTACCTCTCATGCCATAGTGCTGTGAAGCACAGCAGGTCTTGTTGTTGCCATTAGGTTTCATGACACAGCTATGGAATTCTCTTTGTTTGGCCTCATAATATGTGGATGAGTAGTTTCACAGTAGTGTTGCGTTGCATTATATGGTGTATCTGCATCTTATTGAGGCTGACCATGGATCAACTTCCACTCGTGTGTTGACCCTTGCAACAGTTACTACCTTCTGTGGTACAGTTTAAGGCAGGGTACCACTGGTTTGCCTTCATGGTTGTGTTTGTTTGAATATTGTTTCTGTTTCAATGACACGATCACTGCACATATGTGAGTGCCTAAAGTGCATTTGTGTAGGACCCAGCATTTGCACATGCATTGTACATCTGCATGGGTGACATGACAGTCACCACTTTGCTCTTAAGGAGCATAACATTGGCTTTGAAGATTGACCATGTGTGGCATACTGTTAGCCCTGTTGGTGTGACTATGGTGATCCAGGTCATTGGTGTCGATGACATCCAACATGCATTGAGCACATGTGTTGGTACATGATGAGTCTTCCTGGTTCATAATGGGATAGCTGAGTGGCCATGAGTATGGCATCCTGTCTCACAACTGGTATTCCCCATTACAGCACAATGACAGTTGGGATTTCTGAGGCATGGTGGATGATCTGTCACAAGGTGCAATTTGGATTACACTTTGGCACAAAGGTAGCTGCTCAGCATAATGCATCTTACGTTGTGCAAGTGCAACTTGTGTGGTGGTGTACATATTCCTCAGGAAGTTGGACACACCTGTGACCCATGTGTTCCAGTAAAGGATGTTGGCCAAGAAGTGATGTATGTGTTATAACATGGTCATGCAGGACTGCTCTACAAAGCGTTGAACCATATTTCAATCACTGCACAGATATGTTCTCCATGTTTCAGATTGCCGTAAGTGAGTCCATATTGAGTACCTGATTTGTGTCATTGAGTAGCAAGACTCACAGTTTATTTCTTGGCTGCCCCTGTTGCACCAGTGGACTTTCACTTGAACCTGGCATGATGAGGGCACTATAGGGGATGCATGGGCTGTTGCCAGTATCCAGATTCTCAGGGTTGACAGGTGCAGGTCTAGCAACCATGTTACCCCAGGCAGAGAGATGCTGGATACTCTTTGAATTACACCAGTAAATGTCACAATTGTGGAATACAATCCTTGTCCCTGTACTGCTGCATCATTCTGGCCACTGGCAGAATGCTACCCAGGCCTTGGGATATACCCGCATGGGCTACATGACCTGACAGTTCCTACATGTGTTTCCATGCAGTACTGGCTACTGCATCACAGGTTCTGCACAACAACATAGCATATGCCAGTGACGTGTCTAATTCTAAAGGTGGTCTGAGTGTATGGGTATGTGGCTAATCATGGCAGACAGGCAGTTGACAGTATGTTTGCCCTCATATAGCTTGGAGTGTAACATTGTGCTAGGGTTTGCATTCACAAATGAGTACTGCTGGCCATGTTTCTGGACACATGTTCTGAGGTGTGACACAATTATGCAAACTATGTCGTGCAGTCTTTGTATTCTGTTGTTTGTCTATTCCAACTTGGGAGGCCTCTTGCTTGGCCAGATACTTAGAGGCTTCTGTGGATGTGTGTGACATCTGGTGGAATGTGTGTGTGTGTCCTTACTGTGTTCTGGTAAGGGTATGTGTTGGTTGTGGTGATGAGATGCATGTGTTAACTTACACCTCTTGACTGTCTAGTCCAGTCATGGGTGTAGTATGGACTGCTTCTAAGATCACCCCTATAGCTGCATCCCAGACAATGTGTGGGGTGCAGTGATAGGTGGGTTTGGCAGTGTACATGGCATAGAGATTGCATAATCCCAGGATGGCCACATACACAAAGCTGACATTAGTAAACACCAGTAGCTGAGTAGTGGACATGCCTGTATGAGCATTCAGTACTTCAAGTACCACATACTGTATTTAGTATACTTACTGCTTATGAAGATGTTTTAGACAGTGATGCTCACATGTAAATATTTGAGTTATGGACGTGGCAACACTAGCTATTACAAGAACATGGTAGCTACCTTTAGTAGCATCCCCCTCTGAGGGCCACATCACATCCTGATAGTGGATTACTGATGATGCAAGTGTGAACAGGGCTGTATTCTTGTCTGGGTATAAACTTACATACTCAGCAGAACCATGAGCTCTGTTGGGCACAGACACCCACTCCCCACATAGAGTCAGATATCAATAGACTCTGCTGCCACTATCGACATGATTAGGATATAATCAGATAGTGTACGCCATCACCTATGAAGCTGCTATTACACATGGGCAGTAGTTTCCTACATCTTACATGCCTGCTGCAGATGTCGCACTGGAGTTAAAGATGATATGCACCCTGTTTCATTACCAGTACTGTCAACATATTTCCAAGCAGCTGTTAGTCTGGCAATGAGAGGTTAGGTTATACAAATCTACACGTTCAGCCAGTGTGTCTCTACTGTCAATATCCACTCTATGTAGGTGTGCACATAGCCATTTGGAACAGTCCTGTAACAAGGGTCAGTACACATTTGCAGAATATGTACACATGCACAGCTATCATTGATTGCAAACAACAGTAGAGAGGTGGATATTTGGCAAGGTGGACTTTCAGGCAAGGGTCATAAGATAAACCCACCACTGTACATAGCACATGTAACCAGAAACTGAGGGTATTGCTACTCAACGCCAGAAGTCTAAACCTCACATTGCACACACTCAAGGCACTCTTAAGTATGGAGAACATCGATATCTGTGCAGTAACAGACACCCAGTTTAAGGCACCAGAGAGCACCCCAGCACCACCAGGCTTAAACTCATACCACACCTTTCGGCTACAGAACCTGGACCAGAACACAAAAGGTGGGGGTGTATCCATATTCATCAAGGATACTCACACCCCCAGGTTAGTGGCACAACACAATGCATCAGAGATCATCCAAATGCAAGTGGCAATGGGCAACACTGCAATCCAAATTGTAGCTTGCTACAGATCACCCACTATGACCCAGGACCCACATTCCGCATTTCTGGGGACACTGGGAAATATGCGGGTCCTACCAAACACCCTAATACTGGGTGATGTCAACTACCCAAACATTAACTGGGAGAACTACTCGAGTACTAACTCCCTTGCCTAGCGCTTCCTAGAATTTCTCGACTCAAATGGCCTAGAGAAACTGGTCTACACCACCCACCAGAGGGAACAACATATTGGACCTGGTCATCACCAACATGGGCGACCGGTGTTCCACACCTGACATCAACCCCTCGCTGGTTAGATCAGACCATAGACTAATCACTCTGGATATTCACATTCCACCCACAACCCCAAACAAGGAAAACACTGTGGAAATCTTTTCCAAAGCAGACTTCACGTTGCTTATGCCCGAGGTGGAACAGTTCACAGCCCACACGCTAATGGACAATGCTGTCCAAGATGCTGAAACCTATACAAAGGCACTCTATGATCATCTGCAGGAATGCATGGATCGTGCTATACCAAGTCTAACCTAGACTCACTCCTCCAAGAACAGGAAACCGGTCAGGTGGACCCCTGCCATACACAGGCTCTACAATAGTAGGAGGTAACTAGTACAGATAAGAACAAATCCCTAGAAGGGCAAACATCCCTGATTAGTATCAGCAAGAAACTACAATCCCTCATGAAATCATCCAAGGCGAGCTTCTAAAGACAATTTCCCAAGGACCCTACAGACAACCACAAAGCATTCTTTAACTATGTCAAGATCCTAAGTGGGTACTCTCAGATCTGCTCAGAGTTGGTGCAGACTGGCACAAAATACACTGAACCGACTGATATTGCCAGCATTTTGGCAGACATATTCAGTGCAAACTTTACACCCCTCTCAACCCCCTAAATAGCCCTTAACCATACCAGAAGAATGTATGTCCCCGGAAACAACCGACACACAGGATAAAACAGCCCTATTCAAAGCCACAAATACAGCCTCAATGGGATCGGACAGTGTCCCAGGCTGTGTCTTACATGAGCTCCAAATTAACTAACCCTTCACCTAAATGCACTGTTCAAACACAGACTCTCTACAGGCTACATACCCACAAAGTGGCGCACAGCAACAGTGATCCCACACCACAAAGGTGAAGCCACAATGGACCCTGGGAACTATTGCCCTATAAGCCTAACTAGCCTGCTCTGCAAGGCTATGGAGCGCATCATCATGGAACTCATTAACAGAGACATTGGGAACCTCCAGACACTCGACCCAACCCAGGTCTGCTTGATGAGTGCAGATCATACCTACTGAACCTGTTTGACATCTTACAGTCACCTAGAATTTAGGTGTGGGGTGTGGTAGTTCACACATACTACCTGGACCTTGCTAAGGATTATGACACCATTCCCCACTCAGGTATTGTTTATAAAATCACCAGCCAGTACATACACCCATATATCACAGGTTGGGTTACCAACAGGCTTACACATAGAACCCACATAGTAAGCCTAGCAGCCTCCAGGTCCAACTCTTAACCAGTCACAACTGGTGTCCCACAGGACTCAGTCCTGGGACCCCTACTGTTTGCCATATGCTTCTCAGAGGTACAGGCAAACACAGGTGGACTACATCAGACAGTGTTTGGTGATTACTGCAAACTGGGGGCCATAATTGACAGTCCAGCTGTCACAGACATTCTTCAAGGGGCCTTACTTAGACCAACACAGGATGTCCCAGTCATGGCCTCCAGCTAAAGACCACAAACTGCATGGTCATTCCATGTTGGGAAAACTAAACACCCACATATTAACACATGAGTGGCAGCCACTTTAATACAGATGAGGTAATGGGTATGTGGGACTACATTAGATAGTGATGTCTCCTTTGACAATCATATCTCCAAAGTACTTAGGCCATCCATCTATGTAGGCCATCTGATTACTTAAGGGTTCGCATCTAGACATACTGAGGTTATTGTGCCCCTTTACTCATCACTCATCAATCCCATCATCGAGTATGATAACCCATTTGGGATGCACCTCAGAAGACACATCCGACAGCTGGAGGGTCCACGAACATACCACGCCAAGAGCATTACTGGCCTCAGACATGTGTCCTATGCTGCCAGACTGCATGAACTCTTGCATTACTCAGTGGCATCTTGTTTACTCAGAGATGATCTTCGCTGCCTAACAAAGACATGTCCAAGTCAGGCTTAATGGATATGCTCCACCTATGGGAATCCATGTCACAGTGAGCCACACACTGTATTGAGCTAAACCTTGCCACAACCATAACTGGAAGATGCTGGAGTGACAGATTCCTGTCACAGGTATTCCCCATGCTTTGGAACTACATCCCTGATTACATTATATGGAGCCCCTTACTAACACTCCAGGGACACCTTGCAGACTGGATGGGGAACAGTGGGTACACCCCAGGGATCCCACAATTGGCTCTGCTCCACAGAGGGACAGTTAGTTAATCAATGGGGTGGCGACAGCTGACACATTTTGGCTAGGCATATGAATGGCCTCGGGCAGTTAGCCAAACACCTACCTATGTACCTATGAACCTATACATACAGTATCAGCAAAGCTGATAGCTTAAATTACTGTTCAGGTGTTGACTTACCTTGTGCCAATAGTGGTTGTGTGTGCAGTAGTTGAGAGCTGCCTCTGTAGGATGCACACAGTAGACCACCTATACATGACAATTTACAGGTGGTCTTGTGTGTGTGTGTGCCATCCATGTTTACTGTGTTTGCAAGTGGAGAAGGGTGTCAGTCCATAGGTCTGTCAGTGTGTGTGTGCTATATTTTCCCTCTTTGCCAAGGCATGGGCATACTGGGCATGCCTCCATCTGCCTACTGGGGCTGGCTCAGGGTGTTCGTGGTCTGAGTACCTCTGTGCCTGTGGGGCCCTTGGCAATGGTGGTGGGCTGTGAGGGCCCTCACCATTCTGTCCCTGCTGCAGATGTTTCCACAGGATCATATTTTGTAGCATGGAACATACTATGAAGATGTGGGCACACGTGCCTGGAGAGTACTGCAAGGCTCCACCAGATATGTCCAGGCAACAAAACCATGATTTCAGCATCCAAAACACACGCTCTATGATTATTCTAGTTTGTGCATGTGCCTCATTATGGTGTTCTTGCATGGGTGTGCATTTCTGATGGGAGTCATCATCCACGGTTCCAGTGCATAGCCAGCATCCCCCACCAGGTGGCCATATTGGATGTCCCCCCCTGGCAAATACCTGATGCAGCTGTGATGCATGCCAGATGTGGGAGTTGTGATAGCTTCCAGAACTGCCAGCACACACATCCATGATAATGCCCTGGGCATTGCACACAACCTGGCAGTTGATGTAGGGGTATCCTTTGCAGTTTATGTAGTGCCTACCCTGCTCAACGGGTGGTGACTTGATGTGTATGTGGGTGCAGTCTATTGCACCCAGTACCTCCGGGTATTCTGCCACATGGTGAAAGAGACACATATTGCTGGCCAACTCCTCCTGCATTCGTGGGAAGTATATGTGGTCATTGGCATGTGGCAACATGGCATCCAGGAACTGGTGGAGTACCCTGGATGCTGATGCCTGTGAGCCCCCCAGGATATCCCCAGTTGGCCTTTGGAAGGTACCTGTGGCTAGTATTCTCAAGCTTACACATACCTTTGTGTCCACTGGGATGGGTTCCCCTCTGTTATTTCTCACTCTGAGGTGTGGCCGGCACAGCTCAACAAGTTGCTGTATGGTGTCACTGTCCACCCTGTAATGCTCTACTATCTCCAGATCATTTAGCCCCTGGTAGGTTACCCATGATTTGAACACTATTCTCCTCCTCCGGTGCCTGAAGTGGTTGTGAGCATCATCCTCCACACCACCTTCAGTCTCCAACACATGCTGATGAATCAAAGCTATGGCAGCCCCTAACATGTACATTTTAAAAGTTCCCAGTCTGTTTACACCAATGGTGCAGAGTGTTTGGGAATACACAAGTGTGTGTGAGGTGCTTTCACACTTGAAACTATTGTGCTTTGGATGCTGCTGATGTCATTGGGTGTATGTGCAATTCCAGCTGCAGAGTATCTTAATTATGGGTTTTACAGTGAGTACTGCAATTGTGGGGCCTCTGGTGTTAAATTATGCTTGCCTGCCATGATTTATCTGTTGCCCTTTATTTCACTTTTCAACCCGAATCTCCTCCCATTGACAGGCATACATCCAGCTGCCGGCTTTCTTGTTTTGTACTTTCCCTACCCAGGAATGTGTTGCAAAATGTGTTTTGTAGCTGATCTACTGCAATCTTGCTTTGTTCTTCTGTGACAGTTCTGTTTTCTTTGCAGTACGGCACCTCCCCTTTCCTGTTCTGCAGGTAGCTGCTAGTAGCCTTGTTAGCTGTTGTCAATGGCCCACTGTGGGTTCCTAGGTGTTAATTACTCATTTGTACTCCTATTTCCATGCTGCAGCATTTCCTTATCTTTTTCCCATATCCCTCCTATTTCTGCTCTGGTGCACGCCACGCACAGCCATTTACTGGGTTTACAGCTCGTTTTCATCCACGTTCACATGAACATCCGGTTACCTTGTGTGCTCTCAGCTAAGCCAAGCTATGGCTACTTCAACACACCCCTATCCTGCAGCTTTGCTTATCAACAGGCAAACTGGGTTAGCAATGCTCCAATGTGCTGACAGCAATGGCGACACACCCCTCTCTTGATGTCATTTTTATCTTAAGGGCTTACCTTGGTGTTATAATGCTATGCTGTTTTGTGCATCCTTACACCAGCGGGAAATCTGCGATTCAGTATTACTCCTCTCATTTGCATGGCATTGCCTGCTAATTCCTAGCTACTGCGCATAACACTGTCACAGCCCCTTAGCAATCCTTGCGCCATGAGTATGGTGTACCATGCCTGCCATTGACTATTATGGAGAAATCATGATATGTGTTTCATTGCAGTTTTATTCAATATTTTTTATATTCCTTGCAATCCCCTTTGCGCACCGATGCCCTGCACTTGAACTTCCCATTAGTGTGGGCATAATATTAAATGTTCTGTTTCATATTTTGTGCATGTTGTTTTATGCCAATGGCTATATATTTAGCAACTGGCATATATTAACAGTATAATACGTGAGTTTGGTCCACTGTTATGGCTCCGATTTTATGTTTGAAAAATGTAAACCATTTTTTTCGGTTTACATTTCTGCATGCATACACTATGCCTGCACCACTTCCTGAATTGCTATATACCTTTATTTGCATGCTACACTGCTGCGCATGGGGTGATTAGCATACATACACTGGGAGCTGTGCAGGCATGGCGTACGCAGGTAGTGCACGTGGAAACAGCTCGTACCTGAATCAGTCAGTGGCCATATTTGGTGTTAGATCGCCAATGCTACGCCTGCACCTGGCTCAAGCTTCATGAATCCTGGGGATTGTCTTTAGTATCCGGTTAAATTTTGTCAATATTTTTGTTTAGATACTTTTCCTCTCACCATTTTTCTTGTTGATATCCTGCTGCTTAGGATATTTTCAGTATAGATAGATAGATAGATAGATAGATAGATAGATAGATAGATAGATAAATAGATAGATGGGAGCATATATATGAGCTCACAGGCCATAACTCACTGAGAACACATTTCACTGAAAACTCATTTCAATGAAACACAATTCACTGAAAAGTGAAGAAGTGTATAAATAGTATGTGGTGTAGATTTTGACCATAGTAGTTATTGGAAAAGTGAGCATACAAGATTATTGACTCTCTTCAAGAGGAATCTTGATGAGTGGATGGGAGATCATAGGTTTACCCCGGGTATCACTTCTGTGTCACTGTTAGACAGAGGCACAGTATACTAACCTCGAAAAAGGGCATAGCAAAATAAATTTAAAATGGGTGGCGAAAGCCAAACACATTCTGGCTAGGCTTATAAATGCCCTAGGGCAGATAGCCTAGTATGAACCTATGAACCTATGTGTGGATTGGTAATGGCTAGCATCATGTTGTACCCCCAAATCTGTAGAAGTTTGTCTTTGTTTGCCAACACTGATTCTCTCTGTGCTGTGATTGTGCTTTTCTCCACGGATATGCGACTGTGAAGTTAGCGCATAAAGGTTAGTGGAGTGGGGGAGAAGATCGAATGTACATACTTTTTTCAGTGCAAGATTACAGTACAGTGGGGTTAAATGAACTTGCCCTTTTGCCATTGTAGTGCAGTCTTGGAGTTGGTATATGTAATTAGCAATAGGGGTGTTGTGGAGGGTGTCCTGCTACAAAAAATAGATTTTTGGATTTTCAAATATTTGTGATTCAATGTCAGGCATATTAGAATCTTTTGATTCCAGCTGTTTTAGTTGCATGACAGGCATTCAAAGTTCTGCTTTTGAGATATATATATATATATATATATATATATATATATATATATATATATATATATATATATATATGTGTGGGATCCGTACTGTTTATCAAACGACCGTTTCACCGAAAGTGAAATGGCCAAGCACACTTACGCGAAAGTGCTTTTCACTGAAAAAGCACTTTCATGACAGTGTGCTAAAAAAAAAGATAAAAACGTGGAGAAATTGCTGTTGCTGAGATTATAGCACACTGGGGATAAGGGAATATTTAGTGAAAGTGATTTTTCGGTGGAAAGCACTTTTGCTAAAGTGTGTTCGATTGTTTACGTTTCATGGAAATGTGATTTGGTGCAATAGTCCTAGACCCATATATATATATATATATATATATATATATATATATATATATATATATATATATATGTACACACATATACATATATATATATATATATATATATATATATATATATATATATATATAGATATATATATATACATGTATATATATATATATATATATATATGTATATATATATATATATATATATATATATATATATATATATATATGTGTGTGTGTGTGTGGTGTGTGTTTGTGCATGTGTATTATATAGAATATATGCATAACATTATAAGATTTGATTCTAAAACTTATACCTTCCTTGGCTCCTTGGCCTGTTGTATTGCTGTGAACTTTTGCTCCTCATATATCAGTTAAAGAATCATAAAATAATCACTTTCTTATTACCAACAGGAGCTCTGTGTGAAAGCATAGTACATCTGCCTTTAGGTGACAAAGTTTATAACAAATCTTAATTGCCTATCAGCTGAATAATAAACAGGCCCTTCAGCAAAATACAGCACTTATTTTTACACTTACTGTTATTTCCAGTTCTCTTCCTCATGTCCATAGCAAAGTTTTGCATAACAAATTGAAAAAAGGGCTTAACAAGAGTGCAAGTCTTGCAAGTCCCTCTTATAAATAATTCTGTGAACACACATATTCTTTCAATTCATTGACATTTGTGAGTTTTGGGCCAGGCAAGTCATAAATATAATGCACAGATTATACCACTCATTGTCACGATTCATAGACATGGATAATGGCTATGAAGCGAGAGGTACAGCAGCCTGTCAGTTGCTTTGACTAGCATGCCAGTATGCATTTTACAAAGTAAAGTAGGGGCAGTACTTTGGGGGAATCATTGGGTAGCATGATATCACAGAATAACCCAGCTTGGAAGCACAACCTAGTAAGACATTACATACCTTAAGTAACTATTGTATTGTACTATATTGCTGTTCCCAGCTGTGCTACACCTTTGCAATCATATCTCAAAGTGGCTCATATAAAATTGTCACTCATTAGGCATGATGGGTGGAGTGAATGTCATTACCATAGTATGATAAGGAGAGATGAGGCAATGTAGGAGCTTCCATTGGTGGGAGCTCATCAGTATCATTATATGGGGTCAGTGAAAATTGTGGTTGTGTTGGCATTATGGAGGAGATAAGGTAATTACCATATCATGGTAAAAAGTGATCTGCTAATCTGGAAGCTTTTACTGATGCAAGTACATCATTATTACTATGTGGGGCAGTAGAAATTGTGGTTGTGTTAGTGTGCTTGCCTGCACCATAAGGAATGCTATGGTCAGTAATATTATTGGAGGTTTTTTTTTCCTTAATCACTCATACCTGATGTACTGCTCAGCACTGCAGCATATTAGTACAGAGAGAGGATCACTACGGTAACGAATGTGACACTAGTGACAAGTATGCACGTGGTTCCATAACGTATGTATGTGAAGCAGTCTTGTACTCCCTCTGTTTAGTAATGTTGAATCACAAACAATTCCGGGGGTCATAAACATGTTTACTCCATGCTTGGAGTACTATGGCTACATAATGACTTTTATTGTAGTCCCCAAATGACTTAAACCACATGCATTTTCTACATTTCCAAATAGTTGCACATACAGTAGTTTTCAAACAGAAACATGTTTCCTTCAGACTTTTTAGTACTTTGTCTGAGTTCCATATATTTTCACAGCTCATATCTCTATTATCTATTACACCATCCAAATAAATGACAAAATCTAGTGAACATTGTACTAAACACTCTGTTGTTCTTTGTAAACATTAGGTACAGATGACACTTCAGAAGTAGATCAGATCAGGTCCTAGATCAAGAGGTGAAATCTTAATACTAATTGCAATTAATGGTGCTATTAATCACAGCTGCAGCTGGCTCATCTATTGCCCGGTTTTATTATCCAATCAATGCTAAGTTGTGAAGCAAAGCAAATAATTAAATAAATACAGGTGATGTACTTTGAAAAACTATAGCAATCAGTCCTGACCACAAAAGAAATATTTCCATGCCAGCATTCATAAGTGCCAATACATAAAGGAATGTACTGTCAAACATACTACAAATCATTCCTTCTGACACCTTGCATATGAGGCAGCTGCCCCTTCACCCCACTCTAGCAATATCTCTGCTATTACTATTCTTGCTTCCACTAAATCAAGTTCAAGCTAAGGATGAGAAAAGCTCATACTGGTTCTATGTCATATCATCCTATGAGGACATACCCACCTACTTATTGGTTCAATATACACCAGCTGTCTCTTTGAGAACCTCGATTCAAAATATACTACACAATATGATTCCTAAAGGGAATTCTAGAAGTATCACAATTCTCAGCAGTTTTAGTATTAATACTTTTGGACCAGACTCTTTTCTGTATTTTATCTATTACAGGCATCATATTTTCTTTCTTAAACTTGCAGTGAAAAACTATGCCCTGTGTGACTAGTAACCTTTTATATGTATTAGTATAGGTGTATTACACAGTCTCAATACACTTGTTATATCTTTTTGGCATGATGGTACATAACTGCTATAATATAGCTTGTGTTTGTATTTGGCCATTCTAGTGGTAAAGCAGCATTTAAAGTAATTTTTGAAGGAAAAGGTTATTTTCTGAAAAATTAAATTTTATGCATTTCTTATTAATTCTATACACTGTTCCTATTTCTTAGTATCCACTCTGATGTCTTCTATAGTTATAGTCTTATTTTAAATGTCACAGTTTCATAATCTTTCTGGAACAAAATTCTGTTTGGTATCACCAAACTAACTTACATGGTCAGTGTTACAAGTCCAGGTACAAGTCACTTTTTAATGTCTTTATCCTCATTGTCAAAATACCTGTCACTGTTTCTTGCCTCACAAATTAAATGCCATAAAGGATTCAAAAACTTTAATAAATAAATCAAACTACAGGACAATAGCAGCAGTGCCAAGTGATGAGTAATATACCCAGCAGCATGGTCATTTATATCAAGCTGAGTGCAGAAACAGGAAATAAGGATAGACAGCTTAGAATGTTTGCTTTCTTGTCATGTTGTGAATGAGTGATAGTTAAGGCGGATATTAAGGAACAATTTATATGTTATGCTATAAGCAGAATTAGTCCAGTCTTAGTTCTGACATCTATCTCTGGAAGTTGTGGTAGCTATTTTCTATGATGTACAGTATAATGTCATCTTGTAGCAGCCTGAACTTAGTTACATTGAGAATGTTAGAGCTGATAGTTTACATCCAAGTTTTTCAATATACTGAAATTATTCTGTACACTAACTACAATACAAATACAAGAAAGGATACTTAATATTTTGTTATGGAAAATGTATGTGCAGTGGGAGCCCAGATTTCACCTCATTTGCAGATATCAGTGGTACAGTGAAAATGAAAAGCAACATAGTTGAAAGTGTAGTTATTGGGGTAAAATAGCTTCCTTACTGAATGACCAATATATGCTAACATGGCAAATTACTTGTAACACATTATCATGATAAGAGTGAGTTTCACACATGGCTACCAGTATAGCAAAATGTAAGAGACTGACTCCTAGATTTTCTGAAGTAGAAAATCAAATGTAAGTAGTAGATCTACTGTATCGCCTGATGACAAAGACAGTTTTACAGCTGTATTATTATATCCCCACAACTTTACATGCACAGGTATAACAGAGCAAAAGAAGATTTGCTGACCTGCAATCACCATTCTTTAAAACTAGTAAGGACTCTCTACTGCTGATGAACATATCCCCTCACCAACTCATTGTGGGGAGACATTTAAAGAGTGGATCAATGGAGACTTATTGACCTGTTCCCTGCAGCTTTACAAACACCAAGACACAATAGCAGCCGTTGATTTGTTATTAAGAAATAAAATTGAGCTGCATCCTTGTTTGTGTAACTTGTTGGATGGTGTGGAAACCCTCCATTCTGTGCTTCTGTTGTAAACCCCCTTTCTTATGTATCGGATTAATGCATGCTCACTTAGCATTCTTTCATTATTATATAAGTTGCTACATGGTTTACGTTTACTTCCCTTATCACAAGATTGTTAGTGCTTTTATTAGTATCCAAACTAATGGGTGAAAAGGTCACAGAGACGTAAGAGATGAAACGAAGCACCTTTCCTGCATGCTGTGTGGTTTTCATTATATCTGTCAAAAGCCTGCATGTGAACTTTGTTCTTTATCATGCACAGATAGTGCTTGCTCTGTTCTCTAACTATTTAACTAACCTGTCAGTCCTTGCTCTTTACTGAGCCTTTGATAAGACTATTTCTTTACTGTTTAACCAGCTCTGTAAGCGTCTTGTCTCCTGCTGAGCATTTTCTTTCCCAAATGTAACCCCATACACAGCGGATCTGCAGCACACCATCCTTTGATGTTATGTTCTGTCTAATGCAGAGCCATAAATATATGTATATATATATATATATATATATATATATATATATATATGCATTATGTTCTACTTTTATGGTTGCTTAACAATAGCCTCTTCTGCTGAGACAGACACAATTGTATTAATCTTCTTTTTATATTATTTTATGCTTTTAGAGTGCACAGTATCAATCAAATGCATGCTACTTAATAGAGTATTCAAATGGATGAGCAACTTTACACTGTCATGTTCCTGTAGAATTAAAAAAAAAATTATCCCTCAGTTTAATTCTGTTGTTAAGCAGGTTTCACATATTTTTGTTGATAAATAGTAAGCAACGGCCGTGTTGAGGATTTTAGTCAGAGATATCAAATGCAGCATCCCTCACCTCATTTTGCTGCAGATACATATTGGATGTTATATACATACTTAATGAATGCAGACTTCAGCTCACTCTAATACGTTTTGATCTTAGATAGACTTTATCTTTGATACATGGTGGAAAATGCAGTGATAATCATGTCTGTTTAGTCTTTTGCAGTCATATTATTTCCTTTTTATTTAGATTAATATGTATTATTAGTATTCATTTATGCTTTCCATAGTTAGGGTTTTCCTTTTATTGCTATTGTCCACACACCCAAAATCATTATGTGCAGAGATTTAAACAGCATTATAATAGACATTTACTGATCAGTACCTTGTACTTTTAAAACCAGCAAGATGTAGCAATGGTCATTTTTTAATTAAATAGTGCATTTATGCAGAATCCTATTCTCTACAACTTATTGCTGGATGCCACAACACCCACATTTTGTGGAGCTATCTCATATCCTCATGCTTATAAGCTTACACCCCAACCAGGGGAAATAAAATCCTGAACTTGGTCTTTACCAATACAGGACAACTTTGCTCCCCACTGATTATAATGTCACCTCCGGATATATCAGATCACAAATCAGTCACATTTACCTTAAGAATGAAGTTGGAAGCATCTTCCAATACATTAATATTCCGTCATTTTGCCAAGACTAATCTAGTAAAACTGAATGTAGATCTGGCTAAATTTACATCCCCTTCCAGCTCCATTGCCACACTGCTTAGGCAGAATCATTTACCACCAAAATCTATGCACAAGTAAATAGTCACAGAGACACATTTGTCCAACTCATAAGTAAATTCAATGCCAAATTTAAAAATAAACCCCTGTAGTAGAATCCTAATATAAACAGGATTAATAGTAAAATTAAAAACTCACTGCATGCAAAAATAATTTTCACTCTTATGATGCCAATAAGCTCTTGCTTAGCTTAACTAGGGACTCCTAACCCTGATCAAACCAACCATAGCCAGATGTGAGGTAAAATAGCCAGCCAGGTGTAGAATGGTCACAGAACATTCTCAACTATGCTAGAAATCTCAGACTCAATGTCCGCTAGAACACATTAATAGTAATAATAGTAATAATAATAATAATAATAATAGTCACTCTATCAACAGACACATGTTGTTCAAACCTCACCCCCTCTCTCCTCCTGTGTTACCAAATCACATACATGCATCTACAGTCCTCCAAATCTCCCAAGAAAAAGTTCCCAATACACTATCCAAGGCCAAAAACACCACTTCTGTGGAGTCAGATAATATACCAGGCTACATGCTAGTCTGCCTGAAACATGACTAGTCAGATTGTCTACAGACATTATTCAATATCAGCCTCCAAATGGGCCTTGTGCAGGATTAATTGAAGACAGCAACAGCCATCCCCTTGCACAAAGATGGGGTGTCGGTGGACATGGGTAATTATAGACCCATAAGCCTGACCAGCATAATTTGTAATGCTATTGAAAGGACCATTATGGAAGTAACAAAGACATAGGTAACCTAGACTCTCGACCCAAGCCAGTTTGGATTTGTCAATGGCAGATCTTGCATATTAATCCTGGCCAAATTCTTTAAGAATGTTACAGAAGCAATAGATGAGGGCAAATCAATACACACCTCATACATAGACAATACACAGGTATTCCACACCATCTCACACTCATGTATCACAGAGAAACCCTCCCAGACAAATTTAAATCCTTATGTAATTCTCTGTCTGAAGAACAAATTAGCTTACAAATAGAAACAAGGAAATTAAAGTGGATGACTCTGCCTTATTCAAAAGATCTGCCATTATTGGTATACCCCAGGGTTCAATCTTTGGACCACTCCTCTTTTGCATTTACCTCTCTGAGGTCAAGGCAAATGTTAAGGGTTTAAGGCTGACTGTAAACTTAGTGGCATCATAAACTCCCCAGAAGACATCAAAATTCTTCAACACAGCCTTTCCAAAATAAGTATACAGTGTCAAAACTATTGACTAAAACGAAATGCCAGGAAATGTGCAATTATTTCCTTTAGCAAAGCAAGACTTCCCTTGTAACTATCACATTGACAAGACACCTCTGAAAGCTGGTCCTATTGTCAGGGATCTGATAACCTATGTCAGTAATGAACTGTCCTTTGATTACCATGTATCCACTATTCTAAGAAAGTCTAGTTTCATAGCACAGCTTATATCTAAAAGTATGAAATGCATACCAGTGATGTAATAACTCCACTGTACTCCAGTCCAGTCCTATCATGCTGACCATAGAGTATAATGCCCCATTTGGTATGTACCTCTTCAAACACTTAACACAACTGTTAAACCACAAAAACTGCAAGCATGAAGTAGTCAAATACAACAATCCAGTCCAGGAAATAAACTAATTTAATGCATTCTAGCACCTCGGCATATACTGCCTTCAATGGAATGACTTAGCACAACTGGATTGACCACAATGCTTTTTCACTAAAAGAAATGAAGGATGTAAATCACAAAAACTATACAGACCATTGCAAAGCTTTGTCCCTCTCCATGTTATCATACAGGTTACTTACACATGACCCCTGCCTAAAGTATAGAGCCCCATCAGACCCTATTCTGTCATACCTAGTACTTATTCACATGACCGGTGCTAGAATGGACACCTTCATAAGGCATCTCAGTCTCTTTAGCAACATAAGTACAAGTTGGAGACATGGGTATGTATCACAGAAAATATTTCTTCTATGGAACCATTTTCCACTTCTCATAAAGCAAAGTACTTCTCTTGTTCTATTCAAATGTAATTTGGACAAATGGATGAAACAATGAAAATTCACCCCTGGCACCCCTGGTTTAGCATCCATATCCCTCATGGACAAGGTAAACAAGTAAATGTCTCATCCTTTCCCTATTCTATCTACCTGTGGGTTATGTGTATGCCAATAATATGATCTAAAATATACTATGCAATTGTGAAACTAGGTTTCATAAAATTCTTATAGATCAATAGCCTAGTAAGCAGCTAGGAACCTATGGGCCTACCACAAATTTGCAGCCATTCTTAGCGGGATTCAGAAAGTGTACCTTTCCCTTGTTGTGTGTGGTATTGATTAGCTTGGTTATTTACACTCACAAGTGGATTGTTCCCCAGTGCAGGTTGTGCCTGCCTGTTCTTCTCCTCTCCCACCTCATTTCACACTATCTAGGACTAATTTACATGTATACTCTTTCTTTTACCTCAATATCACTCCAACAATTAAACATTAATTTCTTCCTAATACCTCTACAAAAACACCTTACCTTACAGTCTTCTTCCAGAAACTAAAACATGATACATTTTCCATACCTCATCTGTATTCTTTGAAAATATTTTTGGTTTTCAGTCAAATTTTATTCAATACCAAACACGTACCTCTTTTCCCTTCTTTATTTATGTTATGCATCATTTTCTTCACAGACAGCTTGCTTTAAACTTATGCTTAAGCCCTACGCACTAAAAAAGACTTAGAGCAAGCCATGTAATGATCGGTAATAAATACAGAAATAATGTAATACTATGAATACAAGTTATCCAAACAAAACATTATGAACAGGCATATTCTGTTGCATGAAAATGATAAAATAATTCTGAAACCATAAATCCATAACTAATCATCGATGGTGGTTCAGACAGTACCATAATTCATAAAGCAGCATCAGATCAACACTCAGTTGTAGATGAAAAGGGGAATTTTTGCAAACCAGCTATCAGCAAGGAGTATAAAGATGTTAATCTTTCAAAAATAAGTAAACAAAACCTACCTTGGTCTTCAGACAAAATTTCAGAAGTTTGAACATACATCTTCGCCATAAAGATGAAAGCAACACATAATTCCAGATACATTTGAAGCAGTCATAATGTAAAATCAGAACGCAAAACATCCACAGTTTAACACTGACCTCACTAGTCATTTCCTTTTTTTTTTCTTTTTTTGCATGGCCGGATGTCAAGATAGTCAAAAACTGGTTAGAAAGCAACCAGAATCCAACCATGAACAGGTAAAAGTTTGCAGCTGTAACCACTTATCGACTAGAATTAGATAACAAAATGCAAGCATCAGCCAGATGCGGAACACACAGTTTAACCCATTTCAGCCAAGTGATGTCTTCAGGCCTTTATGGAGTTATATCCTAATGAAGCCTCTAGACATCAATTATTGTTTGTTTATATTTGCATTAATAATTCCAAAACCATGCTACATGCAAGGTATTAGATAATTTCATCTTAAAGCTTATACAATGGCAAACACAGCTGTATTCATATTTGACCTCAGTCTAGTACAGATATAGAGATATTGAATATTATTTAAATACTATTTATTTGCATTATTATAATTTTCCAATTTTTCTAAATATCTCAACAAAATCAAGTGAGACAGATACAAGTGCTTAGCCTTATATGAAAGGTCACAGTGGTATAAAGAAAATCCTGCTAACAATGTGTGTATTGCTTGAATAGTTATTGAGATGTTCTAAGCTATTTATACACCATTAGATAATTCATGTTTACTGTGGTTATTATACTTTATAAAATCCAGTCTAAGACCTAGAACTGAATGACTGCAACCATTGTAAAGGTTATATTACAATGAACAGTTAGCCATGTATAGTTTTCTAGTAACACTTATGGTTCTAGAGATACGAATATTGTTTGAACTCTGAGGCAATGAGCTCATTTCTAAAAACTTCTCGCCACGCTGACTGGGAGTTTAAGCACAAACTCAAAAGAGCTCCATTGGAGGGAATGAGGTTAATAAACCACATAGGTGAACACAGCATCCATAGGATTACAAGACCAAGACCATTTTTTTTACAGCATTTGAAGTAATAACCAAACACCGAGAACAAAATTGTGTCTGCTGGCAGCAACCTACCACCAGGATGGGCCTTTATCTGGTAGCTGTGAGGTGTTATTTTGCACCTAGTTTCTTTGTTAGCTAGACCTGCTCTGTTTGGTACTTAAATTTGGCACACCTAAGTAACAAACAGGTGTTTATTCTTTTCTTTATACTCCTTTATATATCATCGTTTAGAACTCAGAATCTTAAAGATCCCATGCTCTGAAAGTAAGATGTCGTACTCATGTGCTTTACTCGTATTTCTCTCTTTCCTCTTCTCATTTGTCCAAGACATACTCACAATTTTCTTCTTGTCTCCTATTCTGTCTTGCAAACAGTCCAAGCCTGAGTAACTGATGGCTTATTGAACAGCCTTTTGGCTCTTTTCCCTGTCTTCCTCATGCCAATGACTCCTTGGTAGCAATAATGTATCCTCCTCTACATGTCTCTCCCCCTCTCTTCTTTGCTTCAGTCCAATATCTTCTAGACCTTCATATCCTAATGGCAGTAGTATACTGCAATATCTTTCCAACTTGCACTAAATACTTCCCTTCCAGTCCTTAACCTAGTTACTCCCCCCAACCTTACTTATAACCTTTCCTCACCCTTATATTGAGGTATCAGACAATTGCCACAGCACTTCAGGATGCAATTAATTAAATATTTTTTCTGTTACTGTGTGCCTTGCATATGCTATCACACTTTCTATCTTCCGTCCTTTACAACCATTCTTTTCATAATGCTTAGGTTCATAGGTAAGTACTTGGCAATCAGTTTGCAGACTGTTTCAAGGCTAGGTAAAAAATCCTGTTCAAAAGTTCCCTCTAGT
The DNA here is from genome assembly GCF_019279795.1 of Protopterus annectens. NCBI lineage: Eukaryota > Metazoa > Chordata > Ceratodontiformes > Protopteridae > Protopterus > Protopterus annectens. The sequence continues at coordinate 1,840,587,337 of NC_056725.1, read as the reverse complement.
CTCAAGGATAGCAAGACAAGATATACAGGGGAGAATTTGAGGCCGCCCAACCAATTATCTAGGCTTACCCTGAAGATGACGAGGGTACTATTCTGCCTGATGTAGTAGAAATATCTTCCAGAGGTGAAGGATATGTTTTGTTATGAATCCAGAGGTGAGGGATGTGTTGGAATATGAATATGTCTCAGGCTAGTATGAGTCTAGCATTGAGCAACATTTTACCTTCTCCAAGAATGATGCCACAATATGAACAAAAGATGACTGACTTTAATAACTGGCTTAGTTTCTGGTGTCATGCTAAGGGGGTGCAATATTTGTCAGCATGGAAGGAGCTGGTTAATAGGCCATGCTGCTTTGCCAGGGATGTTTTGAACCTCTCCTCTCTAGGCTTTTGAATATTAGGTAAACCATTGTCTTCCACCATAGTGTCCTTTTTAAGCAATGTCAAACTGAAAGTACTTCTGACATAGCAAATCAAAACCAAGAAAATCTAAAGGTAATTACTACTCAATGCTATGAGTCTAAACAAAAAACTCCACTCCCTAGAAGCTATCTTCACCTTAGAGAATGCTGACATCTGTGCGTTCACTGAGACATAGTTTAAAACCACAGAGATCACACAGACAGTGCAAGGTTATAATGTCTTCTACACATTTCGACCAGCTACTACACAGACATGGATTAAAGGCAGAGGTGTCTCAATTTACATCAAGAATAAATATACCTCAAAGCTGGCCAAACAGGATAATGCACTTGCTCCATGTTTGATTCACCATAGGCAAAATCCAATACCAGTTCCTTGCAAGCAATAGGTCCCCCTTTATGATCCAGGAAACCCATACCATGTATTTAAACTTATTGAAATACTCACTATCCAACCCAATACCATATTCATGGGTGACTTTTATTACCTCACTATTAACTGTGAATTCTATATGACACAAAACATACAGGCACACAGATTCCTGGATGTTGTAAACACAAACTCCCTAAACAAGATTATCAATACACCAACCAGGGGTGCAACCATACTGGATTTGGTACTCACTAATATGGGAGAGTGCTGCACACCCACTACTGTAATATCTTCCCTGGTGAAGTCAGACCACAAAATGGTCTCCTTTGAAGTAAAAATAAAATCTAAATCCCTAGTTAAACCTGGAATATTCAGGAAGTACTCTAAGGCTAACTTCCTGCTATTAAGTGATAAACCGGCAAAATTTCAATCCCCCATAAACCCTGAGAACACTGCTAACTATGAAGAACTGTTCACAGAAACTCTATACAAGCATGGTAATAGCTACATAGATTCAGGTGTATCCACTAGAAAGAAGTATAGAACTAACTCAAAAAACAAGCCACCCTGGTGGAATCACAAAATCAATAGGCTGTATAAGAGAAGTAAGAAAATCATGGCAAAAATTAGGAGGTGCAACACCCAGCAGGATAAAAGCACTCCCATCAAATTAAACAAACAATGCAAAGGACAAATAAAGTCTACCAAAGCCAATGTTGAGGTAAATTTGGCCACCCAGGCCAAGGACAACCACAAGGCATTCTTTATCTATGTCCACAACCTCAAAGGCAATACACAATTGTGTGCAGAGCTCATTACAAATGGAGCCACCTATACTGAGCCAGAAGATATAGCTAACCTACTGGTTGATAACTTCAGCTCCAACTTTACCCCTCTTTCCCCTCAACCTTCCTTCAGGAAATACCATCAAATATAACTCCCCCTGCTATCATTAGGGAACAAGTCCTTAATGCTCTCTCTAAGGCCAAGAACACTGCATCAATGAACCCAGACAATATTCCAGGATGCCTTCTAAATAGCATGGAACATGACCTATTGGGCCCTCTGGAATTGCTATTTAACTGTATCCTTCAAACAGGTTTAATGCTTGATGAATGGAGAACAGCAGCAGTCATCCCTCTGCACAAAGGTGGGCCATCTACAGACCCTGGAAACTACAGATCCATATGTCTCACCAATCTTATATGTAAAACCATGGAAAGAATTGTCATGGAAATGATTAGGAGTGATATAGTAAAATTCCAGACACTGGACCCAACCCAGTTTGCTTTCGTCAAGGGCAGGTCATGCCTACTCAACCTGGTGGACTACTTTGAGAAGGTCACCAAAGCAATGGATGAGGGCAAAATCGTTCACACTGCCTCCCTTGACCTGGCCAATGCATTTGACACAATACCCCACTTGGGCATTGTTGACAAACTCAAGAGGTTAGGTACAAACCCATATTTCATCCAGTGGGTAGCCAACTGGCTGACAGACAGGACCCAGGAAGTTAGAAATGGGGAGTCCACATCTACAAAGAAGCCAGTCACAAGTGTACTCTCTCAGGGGTCGGTTTTTGGACCACTCCTTTTTGGTATTTACTTCTGTGAAGTCAAGGCCAATGTCAATGGTCTCTGACTGACTAAATTTGCAGATGATTGCAAATTAAGAGCTATCAGTGAATTCCACACTGGCACAAATGTTCTCCAGGAAGGGCTGGCACAGACAATTGACTGATGTCAGAGCCATGGACTAAAGCTAAATGCCAAGAAATGCATAATAGTATCCTTCAGGAAGTCGTCCATCACTGGTAACGATCATACTGACAACACACTCTTTAGAGCTGACCCAGTAGTCAGGGACTTGGGGACACACATAGTAATCTAGCCTTTGACCATCATGTGGCTACAGTAGTAAAGAAATCATTCTATGTTGTGCAACTTATAAACAAGTGCATGGCATCTAGATCCAAGAAAGTAATTATTCCACTGTATTTGGCATTCATCAGACCTATCTTTGAGCACAGTGCCCCCTTTGGTATGTAACTTAACCAGGCATATCCAACAACTGGAATGTCCACAGAGGTTCCTCACTAAAAGAATACAGAGTGTAAATAAAATGTCCTGTGCAGACTGCCTCAAGGCTCTATTCTTGTATTTTCTCTCCTACGGGATTTTGAGAGGAGATCTATGCATGGCATGCAGGGCATTATCAGACCCCACTCTGATAGACCTGCTGCATATCCACAAAACAAACCACACCAGAATTACCCATTCTAAAGACTTGCCTGCGATATAAATAGGACCTGCTGGAGAGACAGGTATCTATCCCAGAGGCTACACTGTCTCTGGAACAGGCTCCCATCCATGTGAAACAGAGTTCCTCCCCTAACCCAATTCAAGTGTAATTTGGACAACTGGATGGGGAACAGGAAATTCATCCCTGGCTTGGCACCTATGTCTCTAATGGGCAAAGGCACCCTGTAAATGGTTCATCTCCCAGGCCCCTGCTTGTAAATGTTTCATCTCCCAATAGCCTACTTACACTTATCAAGGGTACCAGAACTTGTCAGAGATTTAGGATGCATGGCTAGGCTTAAAAAGACCCTTGTGTTCATTAGCCTAACAAACACCTATGAACCTATGAACACTAATGTGCCTTATTCATCTGCTGATGAATGTATAGTTCCTTTAACTAAACATTAAAGATAGCATTTGTTCTGCAAAATAATAGGAGGTAAAATAGGGTTACGTCTCTTATGGCACAAAAGGATAGGCACAGATCTCCATGGATGAGTCTGCCAGAGATTGAGTACAGAGAAAGGGCTACCAATCTCTTCTGATGACTGAACTTTTTGAGGCCACTGATGCTTTTAGTTAATGATGTCTCAGTTTTCTCAAGCTGTATGATATTTTTAGATAAATACATGCCAAAATGTGCGGCACTTTCAGTAATGGGTCTGATAATTTCTGAATAAAGGGGAATTAAGACTTCTTTGGATTTAAAGGAGGAGATGCCTTTGGAAATTAAATAGACAAGATAAAAAGCTTTCCAATCTAATTTGAAGATATGATGGTTAAATGATAAGGAATTATTAACAAGAGTGCCTACATCCCTTAACAGTGTCTGATTGGAGGAGTCCTTCTTCTATATGGCAAGTGAAACTGTTATGTTTACCAAAATGAACTATGCTACATTTTTTACATTTAACTTCACTTTGTGTTTTCCATATTTCTCTGTGTTCCAACATGTTTTTAGCTGGTACACCTTGGCAAACAGCATGTAATCTCAAGCCATTGGGTAACCTGACATGAACCACTGTTGGTGTAAGGCATCACGTTACATTCCAGTCACCCCATTGTAACCACTGCTTATACCATCTCCTATTCAAACTCCTTTCTTCATTCCTTTGTTTTGCTTTGTCCCTTTACCTACTTCTTTCAACTCCATCTACTCAACAATGCTCCATATCAATATTGCTTCACCTCTATACCTTATACTAGTTGTATGCTACTTTGGAAGTACCATCTATGGGGTTGTCCACTTGGTGCTTAAAGCCATACCAGGAAAGTAATTGCCATCCTTTAAAAAGCTGTTACCAGACTTATTAAAGTATATTGAACTTTGTTCTGCAACCTACTATCTTAGCATTGGGTGCAGCTGGAGAAAGTCCAAAAAGTCCTGGCAAGGAGAACTGAAAGGTTTTATGGGTTGCCTTGAAGTCAAACACTTCAGGAGCTCCCTGTCTTCTCTGTATCTTGTCATCTCATAGTTCACATATACCTGAAGTAAAGAGCACTAGCAGACCCCATATAATTTGAAATGCTTTGCATGAAATACCCCCAGTGGCCTGAACACAACAGAACACTTAGCTTCTCATTTAAACTCAGACAGTCATTTCATACCTTGCTTGACTATAATGCCACCCATAAATTCCAATATGGAAAACTGAATCTTCTGCTCTTTTTTGGCCAATAGTCCATGCACTTGTTCACCAAACCTATTAGATTATGAACCTATGAACTGCCTTTTTATATGCAGCTAGCATACTCATCCTGAAGCCACAACTTCTGTAAGTAAAACTGGTAACTAGGTTATTTTTGGCAACACTTGGTTGGTAAATAACACTGCAAATACCCTTTGGATTTTAATAGCTCAACAAAGAACAAGACATTTGTTAAATAAATATTTTCTGTTAAAAAAGGTCTCTGCAATTTATTTTTAACACATTTTGCTGCTCTTAATTCAGAAAATACTGACCACAAGGCACATCATTGAGGAACTATGTCCAGTAGTCAATCAGCACTTCACACAGACATGTCTATAAGCTTTAAACTGCATTGGTCAACAGGAATAGCATAAACAACAAATGAACTGTACTAGAATCCTTAACAATACAGAACCAGCCCACCAGCCCCGGTATTTCTGAATCTCACCTGAACAGCATTTGATCTAAAGTCATTCGGTAACTTGACAAAGGTTTTCAAACTGAAAGAGGTCCTCTAATGATCTTTATTTCATCTTTATTTTAAAATGAATACTGTATTTTGCATACCTACAATGGTAGCAAAAAGTAGGGCCAACAGTGACTTAAATCTAAATTAGTTACTTATAGAAACCCCTCTAACTGGAAAGAAAAATCTGTGTAGCAGTATTTTATATCCTTATCTGTCAATTTAGTTAGAACCTACATACATAAATTAAAACAGACAGACCTGAATAAAAATTAATTTGAACATTAAAATTCTAACTAGCATGGTAGTTCCAAGGAATGACAGAGTAGGAAACTGGTCACCAGTGACCTTATCCAGGTATTACACATTTTATTAGATTATGCCTATGATACAATGGATTATATCATTAAAATGTCCAGAAATATGCTAGCATGTGAATGTGCTCACTGAAACAATGAGAGATCTCTGTCTAGTAATGCTAATTTGATCATTCAAAGCAGCTCACGTCCTTGCAGTATTACATCACGTTAGATCAGTTCCAAAATCCTTGGAAAGGAAACATGTCCTTCTAATAGAACTGTGTTATAGGGAAAGCAACTCGGTTATATTAGAAAGCAATACACATACTGCACTCCCTGCTTTCCATAACATTCTCAAACCTATTCAAGAATGGCTATCTCCCCCTTAAAGTTAGGAGCACAGAAGATTAATCCCTGAAATAAAAACATGTATCACATGGCTTTATCAGGCATGGCACAGATGGAAATTTGATCTGAAAGGATAAGGCACAGTTACTTAAGTCAAAATTGTTCTGTTAAACCGTCAAAACACTGTCCAGTAAACTAGGTATATTCAAGCATTCACTTCAAGTAATGGACACCATTTCCTTAATAACATCTGAAATTTAGTGCCATCCATGCCCACAACTACGATCATGAGATTCTAAATTGTACCATTACCACCTCCAAGAAAGATCTTGCAAGAACCACTTTGAAAACTACCAGTCCCTCTTACTGGATGCAAGCACAAGGAAAAAGTGTCTCACTCTCTCTACACAGAGAATGTATAGTTAATCATGTTATAAAATGGTTAAGGTTCTCCTATACATTCACTAATATATTTATTTATATATTTGTTAAACAAGTAAGTTCACTCGTCTGCAGACCATTTCCTGTCACAACCTGTGCCAGAAGGCAGTACAATAAAAACAATAAAATGCCATGCAAACTTAAATGGATGTTATATCACAAAAAGACAAATTCAATAACATAAAGTAATAGGTATTACTACATATGCAGTAGGATGAAGTAGTAAAGGAAAGGCTGATCCTGCAATTCCTAAAAACAAAGGCCTTTGAACAACTGCAATCAATATGCTGACTGCAAACTTGGAATCCTGTCTCCATGTAATTACAATGAATTTATCAAATAATACTAGGATATTGCGGGTCACCAATGACAAGATATGCTGATTCATTTTTTATCAGGTAATGGAAAGCATCACTGCACATCCCTTCCCGTGGCATAGTGGCAATCTGTAATGCTGAGGCATTGGTGCACATCCCTTCCCGTGGCACAGTGACAATCTGTAATGCTGAGGCATTGGTGCACATCCCTTCCCGTGGCACAGTGACAATCTGTAATGCTGAGGCATTGGTGCACATCCCTTCCCGTGGCACAGTGACAATCTGTAATGCTGAGACATTGGTGTACATCCCTTCCTGTGGCACAGTGGCAATCTGTAATGCTGAGGCATCACTGCACATCCCTTCCCATGGCACAGTGGCAATCTGTAATGCTGAGGCATTGGAGCACATCCCTTCCCGTGGCACAGTGACAATCTGTAATGCTGAGACATTGGTGCACATCCCTTCCTGTGGCACAGTGACAATCTGTAATGCTGAGGCATTGGTGCACATCCCTTCCCATGGCACAGTGACAATCTGTAATGCTGAGGCATTGGTGTACATCCCTTCCTGTGGCACAGTGGCAATCTGTAATGCTGAGGCATTGGTGCACATCCCTTCCCATGGCACAGTGACAATCTGTAATGCTGAGGCATTGGTGCACATCCCTTCCCGTGGCACAGTGACAATCTGTAATGCTGAGACATTGGTGCACATCCCTTCCCGTGGCACAGTGACAATCTGTAATGCTGAGGCATTGGTGCACATCCCTTCCCATGGCACAGTGACAATCTGTAATGCTGAGGCATTGGTGTACATCCCTTCCTGTGGCACAGTGGCAATCTGTAATGCTGAGGCATTGGTGCACATCCCTTCCCATGGCACAGTGACAATCTGTAATGCTGAGGCATTGGTGTACATCCCTTCCTGTGGCACAGTGACAATCTGTAATGCTGAGACATTGGTGCACATCCCTTCCCATGGCACAGTGACAATCTGTAATGCTGAGACATTGGTGCACATCCCTTCCCGTGGCACAGTGACAATCTGTAATGCTGAGGCATTGGTGCACATCCCTTCCCATGGCACAGTGACAATCTGTAATGCTGAGGCATTGGTGTACATCCCTTCCTGTGGCACAGTGGCAATCTGTAATGCTGAGGCATTGGTGCACATCCCTTCCCATGGCACAGTGACAATCTGTAATGCTGAGGCATTGGTGCACATCCCTTCCCGTGGCACAGTGACAATCTGTAATGCTGAGGCATTGGTGCACATCCCTTCCCGTGGCACAGTGACAATCTGTAACGCTGAGGCATTGGTGCACATCCCCTCCCATGGCACAGTGGCAATCTGTAATGCTGAGGCATTGGTGTAACAAGCCAATTCCATTTTGCACTCATTACCTCTTAGTACTACCCCCATGGACACATATAATTTAAAAATGGACACCTCTCAAAATGCTGTTCCCACAAGCACTTAGTCAACATAAGTAACATTTTCAACCATTCCCCTAATGCTATCAAAAATATTCTTTTTAGATTCACATTATTATTAACTATTATCAACAATCATTATTAACTATTTAGATATTCATTCCAAGTCTGACATTCACGGTTAACAAATGTTAAATAAAATTAAAAAAAAAAAATGATCAGTATTGTACCTACTGTTAAAGGCATTCATTTAGACAGTTATAGACATATGATCTGAAAAAGGTCATGTTGATATGATGCTAAGAAAAAATGTATTCACTAGAGTACAAAGAGGATACCTGACTACACACTTGTGCTGCAGCTAACCTTCTGTGTAGCTCTAATTTGTAAGTTATTATATCGGGCCTACTTTTCAAAACTGTGTATGGAGTATTCTTTCACATCAGTGCCTTATTCACTTAGATCTCTAAATCAAAAGGCATCACCTGAGATGTTAGAAATGTCAAAGAATGTTCAACGTTTAGGAACAAACTCAAGGAGGATCTCAGTGAAAAGTCTAAATGTGCAAATACTATTGATATTGGAAAACTTTTTTCCATGTTTATTCTGCTTGAAAAAAAATGTATGCGATCACAGTGTGTATTGTGCTATATATTATTTCTTTAACAATGCTAGTGGCTACCTGTGTGTCTATTTTGTAATAGTCTGTTATATATCTCTGTTTTCACAAAGTATTTTTTCTTTGGCTTTAAAAACTTGTTTCTGAATCTTGCATATATGTACTTCTGTAATGCAAGGTCATTGAACTAGTCTACTTCCCTAGCCAACAATGAAGAAAATTAAATAAAATGAAATAAACCATATTACAAATGTGCACACACCACAGCTGCAATTGCTTTCATTTGTTTTACAGAAAGAGGCCTTAGGTCCGTTTTTCTATTACATGCAATATTGTCAGGGACACTGATTTCTGGATATTAAGAAATTAAATTCAGTTTTCAAAAGCTATAATTCTAGGAATTATGCCAGTGATTGTTAAGTGCAATTACAAGTTATTACCATGGTTCTGTTATAAGTAAAATTAAAAATAAATAAACATAGTATAAGTGCATAACACCAGATAAAGCAAACTGACAGTTTTACACATTTGTTAGTATAAGAAGAAATGCTACGTGCCAAATTCCATGAAAACTCATGCATTTACAATACTCAGATATTTAAAAATTCTGGAATTCTGGAAACATTTTCAAGGTGAATGAAAAATAATATCCTTGAATATTGTAGCTGAAGTTTCCTGGAACATAGTTGCAGGATCATTTATAAAAGAACCACACCCAGAAAGTAAAAAAAAAACACATTTTACAGCAAATCTTGAACTTTTATGCATTATTAATGTCTCTGTATCAAAGTAAATGTTTTTAATTTGTTATATCCCAAAATAATCTGAAGGAGGCTGCCATGGATAGCATGGTTTTGTTTCACAGTCAATGCTGTGTCCTTCCTGCTGTAATGTTAGAGGGACAGAGATAAATCCCTACAATGAGGGGATCATTTTCTATGGTTTTCTCTCTCAGTAGCTTACAACAGTGCAGTGACTGCCTGCTTTTCACTATCAGCATCCACATGCATTTTTAATTACTGTGCTTCCTTTGATTTTCATTAGTGGCCATCTCTGCATTTTAAGGAATGTTGGAATGACAGCCTTGAAAATGTAGTGGATTTAATTGTTCTTTTCAAAGTAACAACTGTAAATCAATGTTCAAGTTGAGAAATCTGACGCCTGTGATTCTATCTCTCTTTCCCATTTATGCACCATGTGGTACATCGGACAACAAGCACCTATCAGTGCTCATTGTTTCTGTAACAGTTACGGGTTTTACTGGCACAGGTTGCTAGCCCAAAGCCCAACCCTCCTCAGAGGATGTACCACACACACTCATGCAAACAGACACATTCACACACACACACACACACACACACACACACACACACACACACACACACACACACACACACACTCACCTAGGGCTAGTTTAGAGTGTCCAATCCACCTACTGCATGTCTTTGAAATGTGGGAGGAAAGCAGAGCACCCGGATGAAACACACTGAACACAGGGAGGGCATGCAGACTCTGCACAGAAGACACCCTGAGAATTGAACTGGAAAACCTCATGCTGTGAGGTGGCAATACTAACCACTGCACCACCTGACCCCTGTGATTAATAGGTGTTATTTGGGCTGAGATGGTCTGTGTTGTATTTACAGTTTTAAATATTGTAGCTAAAATTAAAGTATGTGATGTTAATCTTCTTTCCCCAACTCACTGACATGTCTCAACAAAATGTATACAACGTAAAAATGTTGTAATAAAACATCAGAAGAAACATGCACTTTTACATAAATTAAATTGTAGAAAAAAATGCAAAATCAAATACTGATGAAAGTTAAGAAGAGCTGGATGAACATATTTTGATCTTTTATCTGTGGCACTGAGGTTTATGAAAGGGAAAGACATTTGCTTCTGAAATACTAAGCTTGAAAGCCCTGTTCAGTCTCCAGGTTACACTGTTTCTCTGAGGTATGATGCTTGCAATCTGTAGCTGACAAGGTGCTTTTAAAAGCCATTGTTTAAGACGTATTGTTTTCTTAATGGCTCTGTGTTTGGGATAAGTGAGCTCACCTACCTTCTCTGCCCCTCGTAGTAACAGAAGAGGCAAGTGCAGGAAGGGAACATAATTATTCAATGATGCTTTTTTTTCTGTATGTGAAATGTTTGGTATTGGATTGTAGGGAAGGAGTTCTTGTTTAAGTTCTGGTGGTTGCAGTATCATTTCTGAACTCATGTGTCCATATGACAAGAATTTCTGTAGGCTTTTTGTGTGCTTATGCCTGCATTTGACATTAAATGGCCTATAGTATGATATAAGATGCAGCTGCTGTGCATTACAGAAAGCTACATTGCATCCTATGAATTGTATATGAAAAGAGAATACTACTTGTTGTAGATCCTTAACACGTTGCAATACATTTTCTGTGTCAGCCACACAGTAAGTCCAGCTGGAGTATTGTGAGCTATTGCACATCAGCAGGTCAAATGTCATCAGAAGTACTCTGTCCAGGGATCTAAACCTCTACTGCAACATCAACAGAACAGTTTTGAGGGATAGATATATTTCACAGATGACATACTGCTTTGGAACAGATTCTCCATCCACGTAAAATCAATCTCATCCCTGTCTATATTCAAGTGCAACTTGGATCTATGGATGGGTAACAAAAAATTTACCCCCAAGACTGCCTCCTGTACTACTCATAGACAGAGGCAGCTCTTAAATGCATTATCCAAGTACATGAATCATCTCAGATTATCTATAGTATGATTCCAGTTAGTCTTACTAAGTGTAATATATAACTGTCAACCATGGGATGAGAAAGGTCAATTTAACATCAAAAGGGATAGGCTAATTTGTGTACCAAAATGGAAATTGGCTAGACCTAAAATGGCCTGCAAGAGCAGCTAGTCTAGTACTTATCTGTTAACCTATGATTCAATGCTGTACAGCCAGTCAAAGGCTAACATTGGCCAGCAGAGGACAATGTTAGGGGACAAACTCCCATCTCCTGAGCTGCAGCAATCTTGGAATTGTTTATACAAAATTATGGAGTAGACAGGTACAGTATTCTTATATGGGGTGTGATGGATTCATACCAGCCAAGTGCTTCAGATTGTGCAGAATGCTCCACATTTCACATAATCGAGAGACACTTTTCTGCTTTTCCACACAGAACAATGGTGGTTCTGCATTGCAGTTTCTGATTTGCTCATATACTACAAATACAGCCAATCAGCATTGCACTATATGAGCCAATCAAATAGTCTCCTAACACAAAGCTAGCCAAATTAGAGGCACAGAATTCACCCAGTTATGTGCCTCTATAGCGTGCACCACCGCAATGCATTCTAAAAGGGAGGATGAACTGAAGTGACATGCTGTTAAATCTTAGGATATGTTGCATTGCTGTGCCATGCATGTAAGATACCACCATTGATCTGAAGACAAAAGATCTGTGGTCCCATACTTCAAAAGGGTGGTTTGCTTTTGTACACAGCTCAATTGGGATGGTCCTGTCATGGTGTACTGTTGCTGGGGTGACTACTGCAGGGATACTGGGGCTACCTTTTGCTGGATTCTCATGGTGGTAGTGTGGCTGATGTTCTTTATTTTTTTTTTTTCCTGGTCCTGCCTGAATGCATTCTGTATAGCATTTGAGGGAGCTGTGGACTAGTGGTGGAGCTGCAGCAGCAGCCACTTTCATCATTTAATTCCAGAGGTAAGTGGTTACTCAGTGACTGAGTAAGACTTTTGTATTTATTTATTTATTTATTTGTTTATTTATTTATTTATTTATTTATTTATGTGTAACTCAGTGACACAATACTGGAAAAAAATATAAGCATATTATCAAGAGGACAGGTTAAAATATGAAGATTGTAATAAAATGCATTGCAAAAGTCTACCTACAGAAACATTTTTATCTTTGCAGTTTGCAATCCATAGGTTACTTATCATAGCTGTAAGGCTTTCAAATGAGGCAGGATTTCACTCCAATCTGTCTGGAATTCCTTAACCTTTAAAATAACCTGTGCATTAACTGGGGTTGGGGAATTAAAATATCTTAATGAATTGATCTCATAGGTTCTCTTTCCAGCAATTGTAAATGAAAATTATTATTTAATGTTGAACCATTTATAATGTCCATTGGCCAGTAAATTGAGCTACAGTATTCAGTTGGTCTTAAAAAGGACTGTGAAAATGTACCACACTTCTGTAAAATGAGGTTTGGAACAGACCAATTTGTCCAATGACATCTTCAAGTGGGGTTAGATAAATAAGAGTATTGGGAGGAAATGAGGTATGGGTAGGGAGGGGCTTGAATGGAGTTAGGAAAGTAAAGCTGGAGTAGGAGTCACATTTTGGTGTGAACTTGCTATGGCAAGCGAACGTCCAAGATGACCTGTAGGTAGTCTTGTGGAAGAGGTAGGCCTTGGGTTACTGGTGGGTTTTGGCTGTAGGAGACAGGTGGTATGTATAGGTAAATATCAACATTTTTTTTCTCTCTCTCTTTTTCCTCTTCCGGGGATGCTGTATTGAATGGCTTAAGGGGATTTACTCCTCGGTGGTTTTGGTAGCTTCCTGTAGAGTGTGATGTCTGTGTGGGCCTTCTTTAGCAATGTTACAACTTTTAATCATTTTTGGGTTATTAAGTGTCATGGTAGGGGAGCAGTATGGCAGCACCTATCAGCTTGGGGGTTGGGACAAATTTCAACTGGCAGAGGTTGTTGCAACTAATGGGGGTTGCCACGTAGCTAGCTGCAATCTGGTATTTACGGTTACTTTGGGCGGAGGTATTGTGCACATATGGGCTGTTGCATTCTGCAAAGTTTCACATTACGTCTTTGTAAGTTCTTCTGTCCAGTGGATAACACAGAGTATTAAATGCTTGGATATTTTGATGCTGTGTTCATCTGTACGTTTAGTCCTTTAGGCCAGGAAAGAGTTTGTTGTGTAGTTTGTAGTGGTTTGGGGGCTGGAGGGAGTAACAATGGCCGTTTTGCAGGCTCCGGGTTCCATGGGGGAATAGATAGCTACCCTGCATGTGCAGTGTAGGGTCTGCTCCTTAATATATATAAAAAAAAATACACAGAGACATGGCAATAACATAGAATAAATGCTGTCAAAAACATATGACAAATAAGATGGGGTGATACACAGTGTTTCACATTTTAACTCACAAACATTCTTTGAAAGCAGGACAGATTACTTTGGCAATACATAGAATTTGGATAATGGTAGTTCTGTCATTAAAACTGCTATGGGATGTTGAACATCATAGTTGGTATTTTAAACTCGTCCCTTAAAACATTCACTTACAAATGATTTTAAAGTCTATTGTACAACTCTACCCTGTCTTGTTTTAAATATGTTGATGAATCATTAGGTAGGGGCTAGGTCATTTCATATATGTAAGTCTTACAGGCATCAGTAGTAGCTCGTTTTCTAAAACAAAAAAACAAAAAAAAAACGGTCTCTTTCTGTCGATAGATGGGATGGTGGGTAGAGTGGCTGAGAAGCAGTCTCTAGAAAGGGTCAATGTGGTTTATATGTAATAGCAACTAAAGCTGCTCAGTGGGGTGATTTCAATCCCTGAGAGCTTGAGAGGCAGCTGATGAATTTGTCTGGCAGTTTGCAGGGCTAACATGCTACCGGTGGTTTGAGGAGTAGGGGGGCCTGAGCAGTCGTTGGATGGTTGTCTTTATGGAGTAGGTGGGGGCACTGTAGAAGGAGGGACAAAAGGAACAGAAATAAAAAAAAAAAAAAGAGGATTCTTGGCACTCATTGTGGGGATGGCCTAGCATGGGTTTTTCCGTTGCTGTGACCCCTCTTTCCCACTGGGACAGCTGTATTTGCTCTGCTGCTATGGGGAGTCACAGAGCTGAAGGAGGAAAGTAATAAAAAAAAAAAAGACATGCACTGAGACTTTGGCTTTATTTTTGGATGTATCCAATGGCAAACTAGTGGGGTGAAGTTTATGCCAGACGGTTGAGTGGGTGTGAGAGCAGGGTGGTTTGTGTAATAGAATATTAATAGAATATTATTGGAAATATTTGTTGGAAGACAGATTTTTGGTGGGGATTTTACCTGGAAAACCCCTTTTCTCCTACAAGAGGGGAAGAAATTTGAAAGATATAGTAGTACATGGTAGGTTTTGTTTACTAGCTGTGAGTATACCAAATACATTAGTGGTGAAGGGAACATCATGCTGCAATAGATGTAGTGCATGTGTAAATATTGTGAACACTTTTAATAATATAAATGGGGTCAAATTTGAACCTAGAGATGCTTATTCATGTAGAAGTAAAGGGGTGGTTTATGCATTGAGATGTCCATGCACCTTGTTCTATATAGGGGAAACCAAAAGGGAATTTTGTGTCAGATTCATGAAGCATATAAGAGATATTAGGAATAGGAAGGAAGACAAAATAATTGCTTTACATTTTAAAATGTTTCATGGTAGTGAAACTGGTATGTTACAAGGTACAGTTTTAGAAGCTGTGGAATGTTTCTGTGATGATGAGAATGTATTAAAGCAGAAACTGTTGTATAGAGTATTTATATTTTAAAATATAAAACGCCTGTACCTAATAGTTTAAATACTGATCTAAATTGGAAATGTTTGTTTTAAAGGTTAAGTGATTATTTAATTGGTTAACAATTGATGTTAATTGTGTAAGGTATAGAAATGTGTGCAAATATTTGTTACTGTTTTATATTCCTTGAAGGTGGTGACACCAAAGCGCTAGAGAATAAAAGTTTGGTATTTGCCTTGCTGTTTGTCGTTTCTGCCACATTCGGTGGCTTATTTGGGTCAGAGTTGTTTTAATATTGGAGGAAGGAGAAGCGGTTGTTTGTTTGGTTTGTGTAAAGAACCTGATGGGCTTCTTTAGTTTCCTGATGAGAAGGAAGATTTTCTTCGTCTGAGGATCTCTTCCAGCAAGGGTCGTTCACGCATGTGCATTGCAGCTGGGATGTCTATGGAGAGGTAGTTGAGAAATAAGAATATTTATAGGCAATGTTATAAATATTGCAGGATGTCCTGATGGTGCTTACGTTAATTCACGCCCACTTTTATGAGCTAGTGGTTATGGCAAGCTGTTGACTACTTGTGGCAGAAGATGATGACAGACAGCTGAGTAGGTATTCATGCCCTACAGGAGCTTATGCCAAAGCAAACCGAATAATTAGATAATTTCATATTACAGTACTGAGTGATCATTCTGGAGTAGCAGTGGGGTTGCTGTATATCGGTCAACTGTACAGAGCTGTAGCTCAATACCTAGTTTAATTAACTTTAATTAATTAATTAATTAATTAAGCATGTATGTATGGAGGTAGATAGGGAGGTATGTAGGTAGGTATGGATGTCTTATAAGGCTGTGGTTATGGCTATGGGAAATTCTGGGACCTTCCTTGGGGAAAAAGGTTGGTGAATTACACTTAATAAATAATGACAGCACTTATACTTGTCAACTGTTTTTTGGGAAACATGCGTTATAGGGGGGGGGGGGTCCTAGTGATATAGTCTGGTTGAGGCTTATTTTGTTCTATTTGTAAAGGTAAAGTGATTAATTCAATTTTTTTATGAAGGTCATGGAGGTATGGAATTGGAATGGCATCAGTTGGTGACCTGAAGGATGTGGATTTGAAAGGTGATGAAAGCGATTTCAATGGAGGCCCAGTTGCTTGTGTGGTGCACAATGCTGTCAGAGATGGGTGTGCGCTGACTGAGCTGTAGTCAATGCCCTCCTGGCATGACTTTGAAAGGTAATAGGTTCATAGGTTCATAGGTTCATACTAGGCTATCTGCCCGAGGGCATTTACAAGCCTAGCCCATAGTTTTGTGGCTTACGCCACCCCTTTAGTATGGGGAACTATACCCATTATTTTGCTGTGCCTCTGTCGAGCAGTGACACTGAGGTAATCCCTGGGGTATATCTGCGATCTCCCATCCATTGGTCAAGATTTCTCTTGAACAAGGCCAGCAAGGTGCTCTGCCTCACATATACCGGGATTTTGTTCCACAGCATAGGGAGTCTTTGGGTGATGAATCTATCCCTCCAGCACGTCCTATTAATAGCCGTGTTGAGGTTTAAGTCTCCCGCCCTTGTGGCTCTGATGGATCTAGATTTTTTGAGGTGAAGCATATTCATCAAATCTGGGTTTGACATGGCCTTGTATGTTAGGCAAAGGTCACCTCTGAGCAAGCGTGCGACTGAATAGAGCTGGAGTTCTTTCAGTCGGGCAGCATAGGACAGATGTTTGAGACCCTTTATCCTTTTGGTGAGGAACTTTTGTGGCCTCTCCAGCTGCTGCAAGTGTCGGGTCAGATACATTCCGAATGGGGCATTGTACTCAATCATTGGTCTAATGAGTGATGAGTATAGGGAGACTATGACCTCCCTTGATCTAGATGAGAATCCCTTCATGATAAGGTGGGCAATGTAGAAGGTCTTCCTAACTACTTTAGCTACATGGGTGTCGAATGACAGACTACTATCAACCTGGGTCCCCAGGTCCCTGATAACTTCTTCTGTGCTCAGTGGATTGCCACCTATTTGGTAGCTATGGATAACCTTGTTTTTCCCGAAGGGTATGACTATGCATTTTTTGGCATTTAACTTTAGGCCATGGCTCTGGCACCAGATATCCGTTTCTGTGAGACCCTTCTGAAGGATATCTGTGTCAGATGTGTTTTCTACTATGGCGCCCAGTTTGCAGTCATCTGCAAACTTTGTCAGCCATAACCCTCCTGTGTTTGCTTGTACTTCAGAAAAGTAGATGCCAAACAAGAGTGGGCCCAGGACTGAGCCCTGTGGTACACCACTTGTGACAGGCTTTGAGTCTGACATGGCGCCAGCAACTCTGACCCTGTGGGTTCTGTCACTCAGCCAGTTTGCAACCCATCTTGTGATGTATGGGTTAACATTTAAGCTGATGAGTTTTTCAATGATACCCGAGTGGGGTATTGTATCAACGGCCTTCGCCAGATCGAGGTAGGCTGTATGGACTGCCTTTCCCTCATCAATGGCTTTGGTGACTGTTTCGAAAAAGTCAACCAAGTTTAGAAGGCATGATGTGCCTTTGACAAAGCCAAACTGGGATGGATCCAAAGTCTGCAAATTCCCTATGTCTTTATTTATGAGGTCCATTATGATCCTCTCCATGGCTTTGCAGATAAGGCTTGTCAAGCTCATGGGCCGGTAATTTCCAGGGTCGGTGGAGGCACCGCCTTTGTGAAGTGGGACCACAGTTGCAGTGCGCCACTCCCTGGGTCCGTATCCAGAGGTAAGACTATGGTTAAACAGCTGTCCTAGCTGTGGGTTTAATTCCTCGTTGAGTTCGTGGAGCACACAGCCGGGGACACCATCAGGTCCCATGGATGCTGTGTTTTTTGCTTTGGAGAGAGCAGTTCTCACTTGGGCGTTGGAGTTCTTTCGGGCGCTGCTATCGCTTGGTTTAGATTTCTCTCCTTTTGGGGAGTTTGCACTGAACCTGTCAGCCAGTATGTTGGCAATGTCTGTAGGATCAGTAATCTTCACATCATTTTGAACTAGATCTGAGCATATCTGGGAGTTTCCTCCCAGGTTTCTAACATAGCTAAAGAAGGCCTTATGATTGTCTTTTGAGTCTTTAGCTATTTTTCTCTCAAAATTTGCTTTGGATGATTTTATGAGAGCTCTTAGTTTTTACTTATAGTGATCAAGGGTGTCTTACCTTTTAAGGATTTTGCTCTATCTTGTAGTAGCTTCCTCCTTTTGTTGTAGAGTTTGTTTATGGCTGGGGTCCACCAGACTGGACGCTTGCCTTTGGTACAAAGAGTCTTTGTTTTGCTTGGGATTGCCTTATCCATGCAGTCCTGCAGGTGCTGGTAGAAGGCATTTGTAAGTGATTCAGCGGCTTGAGTACTGTTTTCCATGCTCGGGGCCTTAAAGGAGACCACACTAGTCTTTAGAAGTGTGAAGTCGGCTTTGAGAAGTTCTTTACTGTGGTCTTTTTATTTCAGGTGGGGTGGGATGAGGACCTCCAGCGAGATTAGTTTGTGATCTGATCTCACCAGTGAGGGGTATACTTCCGGTGTTGAACATTGTGCTCCCATGTTCGTGATGATGAGATCAAGTATGTTTTCTCCTCTTGTGGGGATGGTGACTAGTTGTTCCATGGCATTTGAGCTTATGAATTCCAGGAACTTTTGGGCTAGGGTGTTTGGGCTTGAGTAGTGTTCCCAGTCTATATTAGGGTAATTGAAATCACCTAGTATGATGGTGTTTGGTGATACATTTATCCCCTCTAGTGTTTTCAGGAAGGCCATGTGAGGTTCCTGAGTTTGTGAGGGTGGCCTGTAACATGCTACAATTTGCAGAGCAGTCTTGCCTATGGTTAATTGCACCTGGATGGTCTCCGATGCATCGTGCATTGCCACCAGTCTTGAGGTGTGGGTGTCCTTGATGAATATGGATACCCCCCCCCTCCTTTCTTGGTATTGTCCGGATTTTGGGGCCGGAACGCATGATATGAGGTAAAACCTGATAGTGCTGGGGTGCTCTCAGGAGCCTTGAACCAGGTTTCTGTCACAGCACAGACATCGATGTTCTCCATACTGAGAAGGGCCTCGAGTGCGTGCATTTTGAGATTTAGACTTCTGGCATTGAGCAGCATTACCCTTAGTTTTTTTTCCTTTTTTGTGTTCTAGGGTGGTAGGTTTAGAATTTGAGCCTTGCCTAAAAAGGCACTATGGGGGTGGCAAGAGCCTTTGCCAATATCCGGAATCCCAGGGTGACAGGTGCAAGCTGTCCCTTGCGGCAGCGTGGCTTGTCCAGCATGTCATCCCAGGCAGACAGACATTGGATCCCCTTTGAATGACACCAGAGTTTAAGCCAATTGTTAAAGCTGATCATCTTATCTTTGTATTGTGGCATCATTCTTGGTGAAGGTAGGATACTGCTCAAGGTCAGGGTCATACCTGCCTGGGCTACATAATCAGAGAGCTCCTTAATGTCTCTTTTCATGTAGTCCAAGGAGGTACGCCTCAGGTCGTTTACACCAGCGTGGACAATGACTGAGTCGTATTTGTACCTGCTGTTGAGAGACCTGAGTGCTTGCGTTATGTGGCGGATTCTAGCGCCCGGCAGGCAGCTTACTGTGACCTTCTCCTTACTCAGTCTGGTGAGCGGGATGTCAGTGTGTCTGACTATGGAGTCACCGATGACTAGTGTGTCTGGCATTGTGTTTGGCCTTAAGGGCTGTGACTGTTTGACACTCTGACTGTGAGGTCTATGTGTTGCAGGTGTTGTGTTCTGAGGTGGTGGTTGTTTGGGTGTCTGCTTTGGTGGCCTCTGCTGTTTTGGTAGATTTTTGATCAGAGCCTCCGAGTATGTCTTTGTGTGTTTATGTGTATGATTTGAGGTTGTGATGGTACTATGTGAGACTGGGTCTATAGTGTGTGTGGTAACCTTCTCCTCCTGACTGGTCTTGCCAGTCCTATGTTGAGAGAGCTCAGCCTCCAGTTTGGCCGTATAGTTGCATCTCTCGCATGTATTTGTGTTTTGTGGGAGGAGGAGGGGGTTGTCTGTGTACATGAGGCAATTGTAACATTGCCTCAATATTCCCAGGTTCACCAGCTGAGCAGGAGAGGACACTAGCAACTGATCCCTCGACATGCTAGAAGGACTAGACAAAAAAACTTTAAAAGAGATTCCGGGGGACGTGGGTGACCGAGAAATGTGGGTTTGCCTTTTTGGGGTGCTATCTATAAGAGTGCCGTATCAAGGTAATAAGTACTGTAGGAGCAAGTGCTAGGTTTAACAGATAGAGAATAGTCTACTTGGAGTCAAGTAGAGATGATCTTTTTAGTTATAGGATACGCTGATTAGATCAGTAGTATAGTTTGAGGAAGGTAGTTTTAAGGGAAAATTTGAAGAGTGGACTTTAGGTAGCCCGAATAGTTTAAACCTGCTTAACTGGCGCTGCCCCGCGCTAAAACGCGCTTTATAGCAGGGGGCTGGAAAAGACAGGAAATGACCCAAAATGGCCAATAGACTACAAGTTACTGCCTTAAACCACTCCTCTAAGGACAAACAGGCAGCTCAGTACTCCCCACTCTCACTGGTGAGTAAAGAAACTTCCCCCTGACCAAACAAGGAAAATGGAGAAACATTTTTCTCCATTCTTATTATATGGATTTTAGTTGGAATTGCGCACAATGAGTTTGCAGAAGGTGGTATATATTTTGAGTCAAGGTAATACAGGGCTGGGGATGTGTATGTGGAGTTTGGTGTTTGCAGGTGGGGCAGAATCACAACAAGCATAGGAGCATAGAAAACTATGAGGTTAATAGTTTTAAGGTTTGTCATAGGTTAGCGGTCCAATTTCTTATTTGTGGATATGGTTCCTTTTGTCCTGTGAGAGACATGGGTAGGATCCTGGAGCAAATTTATAGTCATTCATACAACTTGGGATAGGATTAGTTAGAGTGAGGAGGCATGCTTATTTTAAAGGGAGTGTGGGTTTTTTTGGGGTCATGCATTATTGAACTTACTTGTCAGTCAGTTTAAGTGGGTTGCTTGGATAGGGGTCAGTAACTTGGTGTTTACCATTGAGTAGGTCTTGGTAATGTTACATACTAGGTTACGGTTTAGATGGCATACCACAGGAACCATTTCATTTATGTTTGAGTGAATTTTGTAGGTAGGGTTTCAGGAAGCATTGTAGGCATGAGGGTGGATTTGATGTATTTTTAGGAACAAGGAGCTTTGTTCATGTGGGTGATAGATGGTTTAAGCAAGGCATGGTTTTAGAGTTTTGTATTTGGTGAAGGAAAGATTTTCAAGTGTCATTGTGTTACCTTTATGGTACTGCTTCACTATTTTTGGAGAAGAATATTGGTAATGTGAAAGACTGGGAGAGGGGGTAGAATAAAGTTTGCCCCATTGGCAGTAAGTAAGGACTTCATTCTTGTCGTTGGCTAAGGGTATTAGGGCTCATAGGTGTGAAGGGGCTGCATGGCTAGACCTAATACTTTTAGGAGTGTTGCCAGTTATAAGGAGGTACAAAGGAAAAGGGCAGAATGCTTTTAATGGCTTGTTAACTTTCTTTGTGAAGTCACAGAGCAGTTGACAGGTGATTAGTTTAGTAATTGAATAGGCTTTAATTGAAATAAGGATTTGGTTTGAACATGAACTGTTGTGGCCCTAACTGAGGAAAGTCTGGATGTGGTACACCTGACAGATATGAGTATGTTGCAGAGATATTCTTTCATGCTTCACGCATCTTGGCTGTCATTGTGGGTTGCGTTAGGGATGCTTGTGAACAAGCAGGTCTAAGCGAAAGCCACAAAGGTCCATTTATCTGGGGGTGGGGCTTGTGGGCAAGCACAGTGGCTGGGCAGTTGGAAAGGGTAGACATCTGGCATTGCTTAATGCTGTTAAGGATATGGAACTTTGCTAAAGCATCTTAAGTTTAATTGCCAGTTCAATTTAGGGTTTGTGAGCACACTTCCTGCAGTTGATGACCAAGATTACCCCTTGGTGGTGCTTAATGTTAGAAAGTTTTGGTACGCATATGTAGTAGATTTACAGTTATCTTTACTTTGGCAGATCACAATGAGGGCATGGATGGGGAAGCAAAGTGGGCATCAGTTGGTGGTTTGAAGGAAGTGAAGTTCCAAAGCTGACATTTTATGGGAGATAAAAGTGTTCCGCAAGTATGCTTTGCTGCTGTCAGATACCAGGTTAAGGCATGAGTGAGTTTCATTTGTAGCAAACAGAAGAGTAGGGACATTCAGCGGCTGGGATTTGGAGGCCACATGTCACCCCGTTATTTGAATAGTTGTTATGAGGTTTACTTAAGTGGCTCAGTGTTTAGCATTTGAGGACCTTTGGAGTTTGTTGCTGGGATGGCCTTTGGCAAAGGGCGAGGGTGTTTGATTAAGATTTCCATTTCTTGAAAAAGGAAGTAGGTGATCAGTTGGGGAATATAATTTAAGGGGGATCAGGGTTATGAGTTTTTGGAAAGGTTAGGGTTTATTTAATTTGTTTAATATGGTAGTGGCATGGATTGGGGTATTTCAGCTGATAAAAATGCCATAATGGTTTTAAATATTTTACTGTTTATAACTGGTTAGTGAGTATGATGGTAGGATTGCTATTAGTGGCAGTTGGATTAATGATTGGTTGCCCAGTCGCTAGTAATGCCCTTGGAATCATTGCAGGGCTTCCATTGGTCATGAAGTAAGGATTATTTAGCTTATGCGTAGTGGTTATGTTACATTATGAGGTTATAGTTTGCTATCTCAGGATAGGAGAGGGATCAGTGTTTTGATTTCATTTTAGATATTTATTAGTTATGTGTTAGGGTTTAGGAGGAAATGACTCTGTCCGGCTTGGTTAGTGGGGATGGGGTACACCAAAAGATGTTTATGTTTGGCCGGATGCCTTAATAGTGGGTTAGGTAGGATTGCCCTTCATCTGTTCTTCCTCTGGCAGCTATTTGGCGGAAGGATTTTGAGGTGGTGAAAGATTGATGGTGGAGGTTTTTTTTTTTTTTTTTTTGACTTGATGGTTTGGATTGGTGAAGAGATGCTGAAGGCGAGTGGTGGAACGCTGCTCTGTAAGTGTGAAGAAAAGTGAGCAAATGGGGGATACTGCTTATTACAGGGGTAAGTGGTTATGCTGCCCTTATGGTCAGGTTGCTGGAAGCTTGTCACAGAGAGGGGGAACAGCCTTGGTCAGGCTGCTGGGCGGAGAAGAGGGGAAGGCTTGCCCTCTTCTATTCCTCCTCTGGTGTTGGATGGTCAATTCAATATTTTGGGAAAGGAGCGGTTGCGCTGCTTGATAATAAATAAGGAAGCAAAGGAGTCACATTTTGGTGTGAACTTGCTATGGCAAGCGAACGTCCAAGATGACCTGTAGGTAGTCTTGTGGAAGAGGTAGGCCTTGGGTTACTGGTGGGTTTTGGCTGTAGGAGACAGGTGGTATGTATAGGTAAATATCAACATTTTTTTTCTCTCTCTCTTTTTCCTCTTCCGGGGATGCTGTATTGAATGGCTTAAGGGGATTTACTCCTTGGTGGTTTTGGTAGCTTCCTGTAGAGTGTGATGTCTGTGTGGGCCTTCTTTAGCAATGTTACAACTTTTAATCATTTTTGGGTTATTAAGTGTCATGGTAGGGGAGCAGTATGGCAGCACCTGTCAGCTTGGGGGTTGGGACAAATTTCAACTGGCAGAGGTTGTTGCAACTAATGGGGGTTGCCACGTAGCTAGCTGCAATCTGGTATTTACGGTTACTTTGGGCGGAGGTATTGTGCACATATGGGCTGTTGCATTCTGCAAAGTTTCACATTACGTCTTTGTAAGTTCTTCTGTCCAGTGGATAACGCAGAGTATTAAATGCTTGGATATTTTGATGCTGTGTTCATCTGTACGTTTAGTCCTTTAGGCCAGGAAAGAGTTTGTTGTGTAGTTTGTAGTGGTTTGGGGGCTGGAGGGAGTAACAATGGCCGTTTTGCAGGCTCCGGGTTCCATGGGGGAATAGATAGCTACCCTGCATGTGCAGTGTAGGGTCTGCTCCTTAATATATATAAAAAAAAATACACAGAGACATGGCAATAACATAGCATAAATGCTGTCAAAAACATATGACAAATAAGATGGGGTGATACACAGTGTTTCACATTTTAACTCACAAACATTCTTTGAAAGCAGGACAGATTACTTTGGTAATACATAGAATTTGGGTAATGGTAGTTCTGTCATTAAAACTGCTATGGGATGTTGAACATCATAGTTGGTATTTTAAACTCGTCCCTTAAAACATTCACTTACAAATGATTTTAAAGTCTATTGTACAACTCTACCCTGTCTTGTTTTAAATATGTTGATGAATCATTAGGTAGGGGCTAGGTCATTTCATATATGTAAGTCTTACAGGCATCAGTAGTAGCTCGTTTTCTAAAACAAAAAAACAAAAAAAAAACGGTCTCTTTCTGCCGATAGATGGGATGGTGGGTAGAGTGGCTGAGAAGCAGTCTCTAGAAAGGGTCAATGTGGTTTATATGTAATAGCAACTAAAGCTGCTCAGTGGGGTGATTTCAATCCCTGAGAGCTTGAGAGGCAGCTGATGAATTTGTCTGGCAGTTTGCAGGGCTAACATGCTACCGGTGGTTTGAGGAGTAGGGGGGCCTGAGCAGTTGTTGGATGGTTGTCTTTATGGAGTAGGTGGGGGCATTGTAGAAGGAGGGACAAAAGGAACAGAAATAAAAAAAAAAAAGAGGATTCTTGGCACTCATTGTGGGGATGGCCTAGCATGGGTTTTTCTGTTGCTGTGACCCCTCTTTCCCACTGGGACAGCTGTATTTGCTCTGCTGCTATGGGGAGTCACAGAGCTGAAGGAGGAAAGTAATAAATAAAAAAAAAAGACATGCACTGAGACTTTGGCTTCATTTTTGGATGTATCCAATGGCGAACTAGTGGGGTGAAGTTTATGCCAGACGGTTGAGTGGGTGTGAGAGCAGGGTGGTTTGTGTAATAGAATATTAATAGAATATTATTGGAAATATTTGTTGGAAGACAGATTTTTGGTGGGGATTTTACCTGGAAAACCCCTTTTCTCCTACAAGAGGGGAAGAAATTTGAAAGATATAGTAGTACATGGTAGGTTTTGTTTACTAGCTGTGAGTATACCAAATACATTAGTGGTGAAGGGAACATCATGCTGCAATAGATGTAGTGCATGTGTAAATATTGTGAACACTTTTAATAATATAAATGGGGTCAAATTTGAACCTAGAGATGCTTATTCATGTAGAAGTAAAGGGGTGGTTTATGCATTGAGATGTCCATGCACCTTGTTCTATATAGGGGAAACCAAAAGGGAATTTTGTGTCAGATTCATGAAGCATATAAGAGATATTAGGAATAGGAAGGAAGACAAAATAATTGCTTTACATTTTAAAATGTTTCATGGTAGTGAAACTGCTATGTTACAAGGTACAGTTTTAGAAGCTGTGGAATGTTTCTGTGATGATGAGAATGTATTAAAGCAGAAACTGTTGTATAGAGTATTTATATTTTAAAATATAAAACGCCTGTACCTAATAGTTTAAATACTGATCTAAATTGGAAATGTTTGTTTTAAAGGTTAAGTGATTATTTAATTGGTTAACAATTGATGTTAATTGTGTAAGGTATAGAAATGTGTGCAAATATTTGTTACTGTTTTATATTCCTTGAAGGTGGTGACACCGAAGCGCTAGAGAATTAAAGTTTGGTATTTGCCTTGCTGTTTGTCGTTTCTGCCACATTCGGTGGCTTATTTGGGTCAGAGTTGTTTTAATATTGGAGGAAGGAGAAGCGGTTGTTTGTTTGGTTTGTGTAAAGAACCTGATGGGCTTCTTTAGTTTCCTAATGAGAAGGAAGATTTTCTTCGTCTGAGGATCTCTTCCAGCAAGGGTCGTTCACGCATGTGCATTGCAGCTGGGATGTCTATGGAGAGGTAGTTGAGAAATAAGAATATTTATAGGCAATGTTATAAATATTGCAGGATGTCCTGATGGTGCTTACGTTAATTCACGCCCACTTTTATGAGCTAGTGGTTATGGCAAGCTGTTGACTACTTGTGGCAGAAGATGATGACAGACAGCTGAGTAGGTATTCATGCCCTACAGGAGCTTATGCCAAAGCAAACCGAATAATTAGATAATTTCATATCACAGTACTGAGTGATCATTCTGGAGTAGCAGTGGGGTTGCTGTATATTGGTCAACTGTACAGAGCTGTAGCTCAATACCTAGTTTAATTAACTTTAATTAATTAATTAATTAATTAATTAATTAATTAAGCATGTATGTATGGAGGTAGATAGGGAGGTATGTAGGTAGGTATGGATGTCTTATAAGGCTGTGGTTATGGCTATGGGAAATTCTGGGACCTTCCTTGGGGAAAAAGGTTGGTGAATTACACTTAATAAATAATGACAGCACTTATACTTGTCAACTGTTTTTTGGGAAACATGCGTTATAGGGGGGGGGGGTCCTAGTGATATAGTCTGGTTGAGGCTTATTTTGTTCTATTTGTAAAGGCAAAGTGATTAATTCAATTTTTTTATGAAGGTCATGGAGGTATGGAATTGGAATGGCATCAGTTGGTGACCTGAAGGATGTGGATTTGAAAGGTGATGAAAGCGATTTCAATGGAGGCCCAGTTGCTTGTGTGGTGCACAATGCTGTCAGAGATGGGTGTGCGCTGACTGAGCTGTAGTCAATGCCCTCCTGGCATGACTTTGAAAGGTAATAGGTTCATAGGTTCATAGGTTCATACTAGGCTATCTGCCCGAGGGCATTTACAAGCCTAGCCCATAGTTTTGTGGCTTACGCCACCCCTTTAGTATGGGGAACTATACCCAATTTTTTGCTGTGCCTCTGTCGAGCAGTGACACTGAGGTAATCCCTGGGGTATATCTGCGATCTCCCATCCATTGGTCAAGATTTCTCTTGAACAAGGCCAGCAAGGTGCTCTGCCTCACATATACCGGGATTTTGTTCCACAGCATAGGGAGTCTTTGGGTGATGAATCTATCCCTCCAGCACATCCTATTAATAGCCGTGTCGAGGTTTAAGTCTCCCGCCCTTGTGGCTCTGATGGATCTAGATTTTTTGAGGTGAAGCATATTCATCAAATCTGGGTTTGACATGGCCTTGTATGTTAGGCAAAGGTCACCTCTGAGCAGCGTGCGACTGAATAGAGCTGGAGTTCTTTCAGTCGGGCAGCATAGGACAGATGTTTGAGACCCTTTATCCTTTTGGTGAGGAACTTTGTGGCCTCTCCAGCTGCTGCAAGTGTCGGGTCAGATACATTCGAATGGGGCATTGTACTCAATCATTGGTCTGATGAGTGATGAGTATAGGGAGACTATGACCTCCCTTGATCTAGATGAGAATCCCTTCATGATAAGGTGGGCAATGTAGAAGGTCTTCCTAACTACTTTAGCTACATGGGTGTCGAATGACAGACTACTATCAA
Source organism: Protopterus annectens (assembly GCF_019279795.1). NCBI lineage: Eukaryota > Metazoa > Chordata > Ceratodontiformes > Protopteridae > Protopterus > Protopterus annectens. The sequence goes on along the minus strand of NC_056725.1, from coordinate 1,840,559,611 downwards.
CCTGGGTCCCCAGGTCCCTGATAACTTCTTCTGTGCTCAGTGGATTGCCACCTATTTGGTAGCTACGGGTAACCTTGTTTTTCCCGAAGGGTATGACTATGCATTTTTTGGCATTTAACTTTAGGCCATGGCTGTGGCACCAGATATCCGTTTCTGTGAGACCCTTCTGAAGGATATCTGTGTCAGATGTGTTTTCTACTATGGCGCCCAGTTTGCAGTCATCTGCAAACTTTGTCAGCCATAACCCTCCTGTGTTTGCTTGTACTTCGGAAAAGTAGATGCCAAACAAGAGTGGGCCCAGGACTGAGCCCTGTGGTACACCACTTGTGACAGGCTTTGAGTCTGACATGGCGCCAGCAACTCTGACCCTGTGGGTTCTGTCACTCAGCCAGTTTGCAACCCATCTTGTGATGTATGGGTTAACATTTAAGCTGATGAGTTTTTCAATGATACCCGAGTGGGGTATTGTATCGAAGGCCTTCGCCAGATCGAGGTAGGCTGTATGGACTGCCTTTCCCTCATCAATGGCTTTGGTGACTGTTTCGAAAAAGTCAACCAAGTTTAGAAGGCATGATCTGCCTTTGACAAAGCCAAACTGGGATGGATCCAAAGTCTGCAAATTCCCTATGTCTTTATTTATGAGGTCCATTATGATCCTCTCCATGGCTTTGCAGATAAGGCTTGTCAAGCTAATGGGCCGGTAATTTCCAGGGTCGGTGGAGGCAACGCCTTTGTGAAGTGGGACCACAGTTGCAGTGCGCCACTCCCTGGGTCCATATCCAGAGGTAAGACTATGGTTAAACAGCTGTCCTAGCTGTGGGTTTAATTCCTCGTTGAGTTTGTGGAGCACACAGCCGGGGACACCATCAGGTCCCATGGATGCTGTGTTTTTTGCTTTGGAGAGAGCAGTTCTCACTTGGGCGTTGGAGATGTTTGGGGGGCTGCAATCGCTTGGTATAGATATCTCTCCTTTTGGGGGGGGGGAGTTTGCACTGAACCTGTCAGCCAGTATGTTGGCAATGTCTGTAGGATCAGTAATCTTCACATCATTTTGAACTAGTTCTGAGCATATCTGGGAGTTTCCTCCCAGGTTTCTAACATAGCTAAAGAAGGCCTTATGATTGTCTTTTGAGTCTTTAGCTATTTTTCTCTCAAAATTTGCTTTGGATGATTTTATGAGAGCTCTTAGTTTTTTACTTATAGTGATCAAGGGTGTCTTACCTTTTAAGGATTTTGCTCTATCTTGTAGTAGCTTCCTCCTTTTGTTGTAGAGTTTGTTTATGGCTGGGGTCCACCAGACTGGACGCTTGCCTTTGGTACAAAGAGTCTTTGTTTTGCTTGGGATTGCCTTATCCATGCAGTCCTGCAGGTGCTGGTAGAAGGCATTTGTAAGTGATTCAGCGGCTTGAGTACTGTTTTCCGCCTCGGGGCCCTTAAAGGAGACCACACTAGTCTTTAGAAGTGTGAAGTCGGCTTTCGAGAAGTTCTTTACTGTGGTCTTTTTTATTTCAGTTGTGGGTGGGATGAGGACCTCCAGCGAGATTAGTTTGTGATCTGATCTCACCAGTGAGGGGTATACTTCCGGTGTTGAACATTGTGCTCCCATGTTCGTGATGATGAGATCAAGTATGTTTTCTCCTCTTGTGGGGATGGTGACTAGTTGTTCCATGGCATTTGAGTTTATGAATTCCAGGAACTTTTGGGCTAGGGTGTTTGGGCTTGAGTAGTGTTCCCAGTCTATATTAGGGTAATTGAAGTCACCTAGTATGATGGTGTTTGGTGATACATTTATCCCCTCTAGTGTTTTCAGGAAGGCCATGTGAGGTTCCTGAGTTTGTGAGGGTGGCCTGTAACATGCTACAATTTGCAGAGCAGTCTTGCCTATGGTTAATTGCACCTGGATGGTCTCCGATGCATCGTGCATTGCCACCAGTCTTGAGGTGTGGGTGTCCTTGATGAATATGGATACCCCCCCTCCTTTCTTGGTATTGTCCGGATTTTGGGGCCGGAACGCATGATATGAGGTAAAACCTGATAGTGCTGGGGTGCTCTCAGGAGCCTTGAACCAGGTTTCTGTCACAGCACAGACATCGATGTTCTCCATACTGAGAAGGGCCTCGAGTGCGTGCATTTTGAGATTTAGACTTCTGGCATTGAGCAGCATTACCCTTAGTTTTTTTCCTTTTTGTGTTCTAGGGTGGTAGGTTTAGAATTTGAGCCTTGCCTAAAAAAGGCACTATGGGGTGGCAAGAGCCTTGGCCAATATCCGGAATCCCAGGGGTGACAGGTGCAAGCCGTCCCTTGCGAAGCAGCGTGGCTTGTCCAGCATGTCATCCCAGGCAGACAGACATTGGATCCCCTTTGAATGACACCAGAGTTTAAGCAAATTGTTAAAGCTGATCATCTTATCTTTGTATTGTGGCATCATTCTTGGTGAAGGTAGGATACTGCTCAAGGTCAGGGTCATACCTGCCTGGGCTACATAATCAGAGAGCTCCTCAATGTCTCTTTTCATGTAGTCCAAGGAGGTACGTCTCAGGTCGTTTACACCAGCGTGGACAATGACTGAGTCGTATTTGTACCTGCTGTTGAGAGACCTGAGTGCTTGCGTTATGTGGCGGATTCTAGCACCCGGCAGGCAGCTTACTGTGACCTTCTCCTTAATCAGTCTGGTGAGCGGGACGTCAGTGTGTCTGACTATGGAGTCACCGATGACTAGTGTGTCTGGCATTGTGTTTGGCCTTAAGGGCTGTGACTGTTTGACACTCTGACTGTGAGGTCTATGTGTTGCAGGTGTTGTGTTCTGAGGTGGTGGTTGTTTGGGTGTCTGCTTTGGTGGCCTCTGCTGTTTTGGTAGATTTTTGATCAGAGCCTCCGAGTATGTCTTTGTGTGTTTATGTGTATGATTTGAGGTTGTGATGGTACTATGTGAGACTGGGTCTATAGTGTGTGTGGTAACCTTCTCCTCCTGACTGGTCTTGCCAGTCCTATGTTGAGAGAGCTCAGCCTCCAGTTTGGCCGTATAGTTGCATCTCTCGCATGTATTTGTGTTTTGTGGGAGGAGGAGGGGTTGTCTGTGTACATGAGGCAATTGTAACATTGCCTCAATATTCCCAGGTTCACCAGCTGAGCAGGAGAGGACACTAGCAACTGATCCTCGACATGCTAGAAGGACTAGACAAAAACTTTAAAAGAGATTCGGGGCGTGGGTGACCGAGAAATGTGGGTTTGCCTTTTGGGGTGCTATCTATAAGAGTGCCGTATCAAGGTAATAAGTACTGTAGGAGCAAGTGCTAGGTTTAACAGATAGAGAATAGTCTACTTGGAGTCAAGTAGAGATGATCTTTTTAGTTATAGGATACGCTGATTAGATCAGTAGTATAGTTTGAGGAAGGTAGTTTTAAGGGAAAATTTGAAGAGTGGACTTTAGGTAGCCCGAATAGTTTAAACCTGCTTAACTGGCGCTGCCCCGCGCTAAAACGCACTTTATAGCAGGGGGCTGGAAAAGACAGGAAATGACCCAAAATGGCCAATAGACTACAAGTTACTGCCTTAAACCACTCCTCTAAGGACAAACAGGCAGCTCAGTACTCCCCACTCTCACTGGTGAGTAAAGAAACTTCCCCCTGACCAAACAAGGAAAATGGAGAAACATTTTTCTCCATTCTTATTATATGGATTTTAGTTGGAATTGCGCACAATGAGTTTGCAGAAGGTGGTATATATTTTGAGTCAAGGTAATACAGGGCTGGGGATGTGTATGTGGAGTTTGGTGTTTGCAGGTGGGGCAGAATCACAACAAGCATAGGAGCATAGAAAACTATGAGGTTAATAGTTTTAAGGTTTGTCATAGGTTAGCCGGTCCAATTTCTTATTTGTGGATATGGTTCCTTTTTGTCCTGTGAGAGACATGGGTAGGATCCTGGAGCAAATTTATAGTCATTCATACAACTTGGGATAGGATTAGTTAGAGTGAGGAGGCATGCTTATTTTAAAGGGAGTGTGGGTTTTTTTGGGGTCATGCATTATTGAACTTACTTGTCAGTCAGTTTAAGTGGGTTGCTTGGATAGGGGTCAGTAACTTGGTGTTTACCATTGAGTAGGTCTTGGTAATGTTACATACTAGGTTACGGTTTAGATGGCATACCACAGGAACCATTTCATTTATGTTTGAGTGAATTTTGTAGGTAGGCTTTCAGGAAGCATTGTAGGCATGAGGGTGGATTTGATGTATTTTTAGGAACAAGGAGCTTTGTTCATGTGGGTGATAGATGGTTTAAGCAAGGCATGGTTTTAGAGTTTTGTATTTGGTGAAGGAAAGATTTTCAAGTGTCATTGTGTTACCTTTATGGTACTGCTTCACTATTTTTGGAGAAGAATATTGGTAATGTGAAAGACTGGGAGAGGGGGTAGAATAAAGTTTGCCCCATTGGCAGTAAGTAAGGACTTCATTCTTGTCGTTGGCTAAGGGTATTAGGGCTCATAGGTGTGAAGGGGCTGCATGGCTAGACCTAATACTTTTAGGAGTTTTGCCAGTTATAAGGAGGTACAAAGGGAAAAGGGCAGAATGCTTTTAATGGCTTGTTAACTTTCTTTGTGAAGTCACAGAGCAGTTGACAGGTGATTAGTTTAGTAATTGAATAGGCTTTAATTGAAATAAGGATTTGGTTTGAACATGAACTGTTGTGGCCCTAACTGAGGAAAGTCTGGATGTGGTACACCTGACAGATATGAGTATGTTGCAGAGATATTCTTTCATGCTTCACGCATCTTGGCTGTCATTGTGGGTTGCGTTAGGGATGCTTGTGAACAAGCAGGTCAAGGGGAAAGCTACAGAGGTCCATTTTTCTGGGGGTGGGGCTTGTGGGCAAGCACAGTGGCTGGGCAGTTGGAAAGGGTAGACATCTGGCATTGCTTAATGCTGTTAAGGATATGGAACTTTGCTAAAGCATCTTAAGTTTAATTGCCAGTTCAATTTAGGGTTTGTGAGCACACTTCCTGCAGTTGATGACCAAGATTACCCCTTGGTGGTGCTTAATGTTAGAAAGTTTTGGTACGCATATGTAGTAGATTTACAGTTATCTTTACTTTGGCAGATCACAATGAGGGCATGGATGGGGAAGCAAAGTGGGCATCAGTTGGTGGTTTGAAGGAAGTGAAGTTCCAAAGCTGACATTTTATGGGAGATAAAAGTGTTCCATAAGTATGCTTTGCTGCTGTCAGATACCAGGTTAAGGCATGAGTGAGTTTCATTTGTAGCAAACAGAAGAGTAGGGACATTCAGCGGCTGGGATTTGGAGGCCACATGTCACCCCGTTATTTGAATAGTTGTTATGAGGTTTACTTAAGTGGCTCAGTGTTTAGCATTTGAGGACCTTTGGAGTTTGTTGCTGGGATGGCCTTTGGCAAAGGGCAGGTGTTTGATTAAGATTTCCATTTCTTGAAAAAGGAAGTAGGTGATCAGTTGGGGAATATAATTTAAGGGGGATCAGGGTTATGAGTTTTTGGAAAGGTTAGGGTTTATTTAATTTGTTTAATATGGTAGTGGCATGGATTGGGGTGTTTCAGCTGATAAAATGCCATAATGGTTTTAAATATTTTACTGTTTATAACTGGTTAGTGAGTATGATGGTAGGATTGCTATTAGTGGCAGTTGGATTAATGATTGGTTGCCCAGTCGCTAGTAATGCCCTTGGAATCATTGCAGGGCTTCCATTGGTCATGAAGTAAGGATTATTTAGCTTATGCGTAGTGGTTATGTTACATTATGAGGTTATAGTTTGCTATCTCAGGATAGGAGAGGGATCAGTGTTTTGATTTCATTTTAGATATTTATTAGTTATGTGTTAGGGTTTAGGAGGAAATGACTCTGTCCGGCTTGGTTAGTGGGGATGGGGTACACCAAAAGATGTTTATGTTTGGCCGGATGCCTTAATAGTGGGTTAGGTAGGATTGCCCTTCATCTGTTCTTCCTCTGGCAGCTATTTGGTGGAAGGATTTTGAGGTGGTGAAAGATTGATGGTGGAGGTTTTTTTTTTTTTTTTTTTTTGACTTGATGGTTTGGATTCGTGAAGAGATGCTGAAGGCGAGTGGTGGATCGCTGCTCTGTAAGTGTGAAGAAAAGTGAGCAAATGGGGGATACTGCTTATTACAGGGGTAAGTGGTTATGCTGCCCTTATGGTCAGGTTGCTGGAAGCTTGTCACAGAGAGGGGGAACTGCCTTGGTCAGGCTGCTGGGCGGAGAAGAGGGGAAGGCTTGCCCTCTTCTATTCCTCCTCTGGTGTTGGATGGTCAATTCAATATTTTGGGAAAGGAGCGGTTGCGCTGCTTGATAATAAATAAGGAAGCAAAGGAAGCTGCTTATTTGGTCTGAGGTATAATTCAATAAATGGTTACTGAAGTGAGTGGTAAGCTGCTTCATAAGTAAGCAAGTGGAGGTATGAATGCTGCTTACTGATCAGGATGAGCGGGGACGCTGTCCTATGTTAATGTTACATGGATGTTATTTTCACCTGTATCATGTTTTGGTTGAAATTAATAAATATTGGTTAACAATCATGCTTATGGATGTTTAATAAAGGTTGTCAGATCTCATTCAGTGTGATGTGTTTATTGAATGAGACTGGGAGAAATGAGGTTTGGAACAGACTAGTTTGTCCTGGGTCATCTTCAAGTGGGTTTTGATAAATAGAGTAGTAGGAATTAGGAGGATAAGGGGAGGATAGGGTTAAATAGAAATGAAAGATGATTGGGAGGAAATGATGTATAGGTAGGGAGGGGCTTGAAGGGAGTTAGGAAAGTGTAGCTGGAGTAGAAGTCACATTATGGCGTGAACCTGCTACCCGCCCTCACTCCCCCTTTTTATTAGGGGTTAATGTGGTTATTTACAGTTTGGGTAGGGCAGAGAAGAGGGGCAGGCTTGCCCTCTTCTGTTCCCCCTCTGGAGTTGGATGGTCAATTTAATATTTTGGGAAAGGAAAGTGAGCGGTTGCGCTGCTTAATAAGTAAATAAGCAAGCGGAGGAAGCTGCTTATTTGGTTGGAGGTATAATTCAATAAATGGTAACTGAAGTGAGTGGTGGTACACTGCTTCATAATTAAGTGAGTGGAGGTATGGATGCTGCTTACTGATCAGGTTGAGTGGGGTTACGCTGTCCTATGTTAATGTTACATGGATGTTATTTTCACCTGTATCATGTTTTGGTTGGAGTTTATGAATATTGGTTAACAATTATGTTTATGGAAATTTCAATAAAGGGCGTCAAATGCATTTGGTGTGATGTGCGTCTTGAAGGGGAACAAAACAAATAGTTTCTTAAATATATTTTTAAATGTTATTGATACAATGTCAATTATTTTAGTGTAAGAAAGGGAATTCTAAGATGTGTCCTCTTTCTTTAAATTATTGTTGCCACTGGTATGTTGGTGATGTAGTGTAGTTTTCTGTGTACTAGACATTCATTTGTAATGAAAGTGATAAAATAATAACTTCATGATTTTGGCAGAAAACCCAATTCAGCAAGGCTCAGTGTGAAAATAGGGTGTTCCACATTTTGACTGTCACACATTGCTAAGATCTGAATTCCACACTGGCCTCTTAAGAGGTTAAGACCTGTGGCTGGATTATTTATCTCACACCAAAAAAATATATTAGTTGTAACATAGACGAACATGATTCTAGGCTCTTTGTTTTATTTGGAACATTTAGAATTGTATTTCTGCTGTGTGCTTTGCATTAGGCCTTGTTGCTTCTTGGGAAAAAATAGTTGTAGAGAAACACTGATTTTGAGGCATGACAAATTAGTATATGGCACTATGGATTAACCATAATGCCAATAATGAAAATTCAAATGTAGGCCTAGCTGTGCTAAAGTATATAATGAATGGTCTGACAGAGGTTCAAAGTGAGAAAGAAAATATTCCAGTTCAAATAACAAAGCAGCAACATATTATGCCACAAAGCACAAATACTTACTACACAAGGAAATATTGATTATATTAACAATCAGAAAATACATGAATTGTTGCACATTAGATATTTAGAATACTTATACAATAACTTCAATGACTCCTACCACTAAAATAAGCAGCTGGACCATGGATTACTTTGGCGTGGCCCTCTAAGAAACCTCAAAATACAAGACACCAAGAAATTAAAATGCTGAATGCAAATGCCTGAAATCACAAACTATAAGCCTTTTTTTGTGCTGGAACAAGCTCCTCTATACCCCCATGAGGGAACATTTAACTCTGACAGCCCTTTGGTAATGTTCATGGGTAAATCAGTTTGCAGACTATTACATGCATAGCAAGTAATCCAAAAGTGATCAAAGGTGAAAATCAAACCATGCACCTTGTGTGTTATGACATAAACACTAGCCATTATGCCAACCCCTAAACTTATTGAAAGCAAGTCTACAGTGGTGTATATATATGAGGAAGAGAAAAATCTACTAAATACAAAGGAGTCCTTGCCAATGTTGTCTTAGGCTCATAGGTAGGTACTAGACTATCGGCCCAAGGACCTATGCAAGCCTAGCCAACAAGGTTCTCTGGCTTACGCCACCCAAGAAAGTTATTTTCCTGTGCCACTGTCAAGCAGAGACAAAAAAGTGACCCCCAGGGTGAATTTCCTATTTCCCATCCACTCATCAAGATTTTTCTTGAAGAGTGCTAATGAAGAACTTTGCTTGACATAGATGGGTAGCCTGTTCCAGAGTATGGGAAGTCTCTGGGACAAGAATATATCCATCTAGCATGTCCTGTTTATTGTGGTGACAAGGTTTCAGTCCCTAGAGTGTGTAGCTTGTAGGGACTGGGATTTCTTTAGGTGTAGCATGTCCAACAGCTCTGGGTTTGACATAGCTTTATGTGTTAGACAGAGATCACCTCGGAGTAGGCGATATGCTACTGAGTAAAGCTGGAGGTTTTTGAGGCGGTCAGTGTAGGGCATTTGTTTGGGGTCAGTAATCCTCTTTGTGAGGTACTTCTGTGGCCTTTCCAGCTGCTGCAGATGTCTTGTGAGGTACATTCCAAAAGGGGCATTGTACTCTATAATGGGTCTAATGAGTGTCGAGTTGAGGGGAACAATGACCTCTTTTTTCCTGGATGAGAACCCTTTTATGATGAGGTGTGCCACAAAGAAGGACTTCCTGACTACTGTGGCAATGTGACTATCAAAGGATAGACTGCTGTCCACCTGGGTCCCAAGGTCTCTTATCACGCATTTGGTGTTAAGTAGATGCTGCCTATGTGGTAGTTCATGGGTACAGAGTTTTTACCAAAGGGGATGACACTGCACTTTTTAGCATTGAGCTTGAGGCCATGGCTCTGACACCAGGCATCTGTCTCAGTGAGGCCCTTCTGTAGGATGTCCACATCATTTGGGGACTCGGCTATGGCTCCAGGTTTGCAGTCAGTCTGCGAACATCATTAGCCAGAGACATTCTGTGTTAGCCTGTACTTCAGAGAAGTAGATACCAAAAAGGAGAGGTCCCAGGATGGAACCCTCTGGTACTCCACTTGTCACTGCTTTAAGGTCAGATTTGGAGTCTGCAACTTTTACAGTGTGGGTTCTGTCAGTGAGCCAGTTGGCAACCCATCTTGTGACATAGGGATTTATACCTAGTTTAGTGAGTTTAGCTATAATTCCAGAATGGGGGATGGTGTTGAAAGCCTTGACGAGGTCAAGATAGGCTGTGTGAACCACCTTACCCTCATCTACGGCTTTGGTGACTGCCTCAAAGAAGTCGATCAGGTTCAGGAGGCATGATCTGCCTTTCACAAACCCGAACTGGCTGGGATCCAGAGTTTGGTGGTTACCAATGTCTTTGTTTATGAGTTCCATAGTGATACGTTCCATGGCCTTCCAGACCAGGCTCATCAGGGTAATAAGTCAATAGTTCCCGGGATCAGTAGTGGCTCCCCCTTTGTGGAGTGGGATAACTGTTGCTGTGCACCATTCAGTGGGCAGAAAGCCTGATGTGAGGCTATTATTGAACATGGTGCTTAAGTGGGGAGCCAGTTTGTTCTGAAGTTCATGTAAAACACAGCCTGAGATGTTGTCCAGTCCCATGGATGCTGTGTTTTTGGCTTTAGAGAGTGCAGCTTTTACCTGCGTAGTTGTTGTCAGAAAAATATGTATTAATTTATGTGTTTAGTGCTTATTAGAAGCTAAAAGGGTTAACACATTTCATTCTATTTTATGAACAGCTTAGTTTTGTATAAAACTACAAGATGCTTTTCAAACTGCAATATTCTTTCTGAAACTGCACGCTGCTCTCTGACCTAGTATTTGCTAGCACAGCAAAATTCATGTTTATGCCTTTTTGGAAATATACTGAGAAGCAGCTGATTATCTGCTAGGTCAGGAAAATAATGAATAGAACAATACTGTTTTCTATAATGTTATTGAACTTGAACAATCAGCTCTGTTCGTGTTATGAGAACACGCACAGCTGCAGAAAAGATAGATACAGTTGAACAAAGACTGCTTGAAGAAATGAACTATAATCTGTACTTGCTTTGTGCTCAAATTAGCCATAGTACCTTGAATGGTAACATTGCATAGTGAGAAGTTGTATCTGACCGGTGGTCATCAAGGCCATGTTGTTTTTCTTAGGAAGTTTTTTCAGTGTCAGCAGAAAATCATGAACAAACAGCTGCTATGAAATAATATTGTAAGAACTTATGATTTGTTACGTCAGCTTGGTAGGCAATGTCTTGTAAGAAATGTATAAGAATGGCTTCAGTTCCTGATTCTAGTTAGACAAACTCTGTATTAGCACGTTTTTGTCTCCTTGCTGCAAGATTAAAGTGCCTTAACCTGAACCTACCATGTATTGATCTTTTTGAAGTTGTTTTTTCCTTTGACAGATTGGTCCTTCGGATTGGAAACTCTCACTTCGCCTCAGGTCAGATGGGCCATGTGGCATGAAACTGTACGGGGAAGAAACCACATTGGTTCTTCTGTGCTGAAAGACCTCCGACTAAATTGTCATTCAAAAGAGGCCAGCCACTGTTCTGATCTGTGACTGGAGGACGAGTTAACGTTTTTTCCTTAAACCAGACGATCAATCACAGAGGCTCAGGTAGGGAGGAATTTACCTTTTTTTCTGTTTTAGATCAGGGACTTGATGTGCATTGTCTGTCAGGGGATTTGTCTTGTACAAGTCAGGGACAGAAAGATTGCTGTCTTCTCATAGATCAGGGAAACAGAATAGGTAGACAGTTATTCTAGATAAACTGTGAAAGAAGAGAAAATCGTGGTACCACGTAAAAATAAGAAGGGTTACGTAACAGCTCAAAGGTTAAAATAAAATGGGAAATAAGTGCACAAAAAGATCCCAAGGTCCGCCATTAACTGAAGATGCAAAATATATGCAATTACAACATGCCGACAATGTTAGGTACTATACAAAATGGGTTAATAAATATGAATTTGATGGCAAATTAGAAAAATCTTTGCTTATTAAACTTGTCAAACAGCTTAAAACTGATGCAAAAGGTCAGGTAGAAAAGCAACGTCAGTTAGGCCTTCCTCAGGCACACAGGTGGATTGAGGAAGCAAACCGTAGGGAACAAAAGAACAATAATTCAAAAGCAATGTTTCTTGATAAAGAGGATAATAACTTGGTAATAGCATCAGCCCCTCCGCCTCCCTCTGCTTCCCTTACCAGAATATGAAGTGAGTGAACAAGCTGGTCCACCTCCACTATACCTGGCTGTCCCTGCAAAACCAAAACCGTTTGACAGAGATCCCGTCGAGACTAGGTCTCGAACACGTAACTTGAGGGGATATTGAGTTATATCAAATAAATAAAAATTCACGAGCTATGAGTGAAGAATAGATATGTCCACTCATAGAAGTACCAAATCCTCATGCAGGACAGGAAGGGCAGGACCCAACTCTCCTGGTATATAGACAGTGGACACCGGAAGATATCCGGAAAGCCACAGAGGGAGTTCCTCATCCAAAAGTTAATTTTAGAAAATTCTTAGAAGACTTATAGGGCATGAGGTTGAGTTATCATTTAAATGGAGAAGTAGAAAAAGTAGTCGGACAAATCATAGGTCCAGATTGGCACATGATCAGTAGCAACTGGAATTCCCCGTGACGCAGAAGACAAGCCACTTCCACACAGCAACGCAGAGCTGGATAACAGAGTGAAAGGTCTGACAGACCAAATCTCTGAGAAATGGAAGCCTAGGGCAGACTGGACTTGCATTAATCAATGCATCCAACAAGAAGGTGAAACTGTTGATAGATATTATGCTAGATTATTAGACTGTTTTAATAACCATTGTGGAATGCAGGTACCTGAAGACCAAACACAAGATTCCCCATATGAGCAGAAGCTAAAGAATGCATTTTTGAAAGGCAGTATTGTGCCCATCAGCAGCTTTATTACAAAGCACATGGTAGATCACCGTACAAGTAGATTACAGTCATTACTTGAATATGCAAGACATGCCGAAAGGCATTTTAATAACAAAAAGAAATCCCAAGTATTTGCTGTAGAAGATGGAGCAGAAGTTTCTGTAGTACAATCTGGGAAAAAGGGCAAGAAAAATGCCCAGGGAAACAAACAATCTGATAAGCAATCAGAGGAGTTTGAAGAGAGAAAGAAAAGGGGTGAATGTTTTAAGCGGAAAAAGGGACATTTAGCAAGGGATTGCAAGCAAAACAAGAAGGTAGCCATGGAAGATAAGGAGGGTGAGGACTGACTATATGATAGCCAAGAATCACTAGAAAGGAATAACCAAGAAAAGACAAATGCAAATGTGATAGAGGGAGTAGAGGATGTGATAGAAGAAATAGAGGAAGTGCAGGAAATCACAGATAGTGAAGAAAGTGAAATTTTAGACTTAGCATTATTGAGCCTAGAGCTCTACTTAGCAGAAACGAAACCGGAAGTTACACTTCTGGTAGAGGGGAGGGAAGTTAAATTTCTGTGTGACTGAGGGGCATCACGGACCCTGATACATCTTTCCAAACTACCAGAAAATTCAGAATCATTTGATTACATATTAGTGAAAGCAGATAATGGACAGCTGTATCGGGAGTCACTCTCCCATAACATAGCAATAACTGACCCTGTTTCAGGGATGACCCAGAAAAGCAAAATTGTTGTTTCTGCAAAATGCCCAGTAAACCTTTTGGGCAGAGACCTTATGCAGATATTTGGCATAGCAGTAGTTCCGACTATGCAGGGTATGGAAGCAGAGTGACAAATGGATACTTTTGTAGTGCGAACGGAGGGTGAAACATTTTATTGGTACAGCCAGGACTTGGTCACGACTGGTCCAGGGGCAGTAACCAAAGAGCTGATGAATGTAGCCATCAGTAAGTCTCTCTCCCTTGACACTGATAAACAGCATTTGTTGCATTGTACTCTGTATTATTGTAGCACACCAGGACCTGATAAGGAATATGAGCAAGAACTGTTTAGAGACTGTGCAAACAGATTAGTATTACGTAATTGTACTGGGACACAGAAGGGAACAGTGTAGTTAGCTGTTCATTGCCCCAGGAATTCTTTGCACTTTATAAATCTAATCGATTACCACATGTTAGTTTAACTAAGGACAAGAATGTGAAATGGGTAGACCTTGGAGAAAAAGTCACAAAGTGGGAAAACAGACAGAGTTAGAACTGTCAGAACAGGGAGTACAAAAGCAGAAGTTAAATTGGATAACGCAGACACACCTAGCTGTACACTTGCAATCTAGCGAGGACAGCTGATTAGCACTCTTACTAGAAGAGGAAGAAAATGACTTACGAGACATACCAGAAACTCTGTGGTCAACAAGAAAATCAGATGTAGGACTTATTCATACAGCAGGACCAGTTACTATCATGCCAAAATCAGCATTTAGACCACAGAAGAGACAGTATCCCTTAAGGAAAGATGCAGAAGTAGGAATCAAACCTATAATAGCAGCTTTACTTAAGGAAGGAGTACTGATAGAATCTCCTGATTCACCATGTAACACAACCTTATTTCCTGTCAGGAAAGCAAATGGAGAATGGCGTATGGTCCAAGATTTACAAGCTGTAAATGATGCAGTAATACCTAGAGCACCTACGGTGCCAGATCTACACACCCTATTAAATGATTTGAAGCCTCAACAGAAGTATTTTTCTGTGGTAGATATTAGCAATGCATTCTTTTCAATACTGATACATCCTGACAGCCAACATTGGTTTGCATTTACATTTCAGGGGAAAAGGTACACATATACGAGACTACCACAGGGGTATTGTGAAAGCCCAACAATATTCGCACAGGAAATGGCAAGTAACTTGGTGGGATTTATCCCACCAAGAGGCAGCCAGATTTTACTTTATGTAGATGACATCCTGCTGGCAGCCCCCACCCAGCAAGAATGCAGAGAAGATACCATAGCATTACTACAATTTCTAGCCCCTCAAGGACATAAAGTAAAGAAAAACAAGTTGCAGCTTTGGAAAAAGCAGGTTAAATACCTGGGATATGTCATATCCAAAGAAGGCAGAATATTAGATGAAGAGAGGAAAATAGCAATTTTACAAGCTCCCAAACCAACTACCAAGAAGGAAATGATGTCCTTCCTGGGTACAACTAATTTCTGTCAGAGTTGGATTCCAAACTATGCCTTGGAATCTGCTCCACTGACTGACTTGATATACAAGAAACCTATGGCAGCACAAGATTTATTACAATGGACACCAGAAGCCGAATCAGCTTTCTGTAAATTAAAGCAATTGATAGCATCCTCATTAGTTTTAGGATTACCAAGCTATCATAAATGTTTTTTTCCAAACTGTAGATTATAAGCAAGGTTATATGACATCAGTGTTAACACAGCAACATGGGGACAAGCAACGCCCCATAGCTTACTATTCATCACAGCTGAACCCGGTGGCATGATCCCTGGGTGGCGTGATCCCTGCCCCACTGTGTACAAGCTGTAGTCACAGCTGCAATGGCAGTACAGGCTTCGGCCTCAATAGTGTTGTTCCACCCTCTCACATTGAGAGTGCCTAATGCAGTCGTGATTATTTTACTGCAAGAAAAAGTAGCATATCTTTCTCCTGCTAGACATCTTTCCTGTATGACTATACTGTTGAGCCAACCTCATATGACAATTGAACGGTGTACAACTTTAAATCCGTCTACCTTGCTCCCAACCCCTGTGGACGGCACACCACACAGCTGCCTGCAGGAGATTGAGCAAAAGACATTACTTAGAAAAGTTCTTAAGGATGTTGCCTTGGATGATGCTGAGGTGACATATTACGTGGACGGCTTATGCAAAAGGGGTCCCACAGGACAGAACCTAGTAGGATATGCAGTAGTTTCTGATACTGAGATTTTAGAAGCAAAATCTTTACCACACAACTTATCTGCACAAGCAGCAGAATTGATTGCCTTGACACGGGCATGTACCTTAGCAAAGGGTAAATGTGTAAATATTTTTACTGATAGCCAGTACGCTTTTTCTACTGTACATGTTTTTGCACAACAGTGGAAGAATAGAGGAATAATAACATCTACTGGCAAAACGATTAATCATGCACAGTTTATTTTAGATTTGTCAGAATCTATTCAGTTACCTCAGAAAGTAGCTATTTGTAAATGCGTAGCTCATACCAAGCAACAGGATAGAATTTCAAAAGGTAATGCGAGAGCTGACACAGCTGCAAAACAGGCAGCTTCAGCTTCAGAAGTATTTCTTTTGAGTGAGGAATTACAACCTTCTGAGATTTTAGATTTAGAAATGTTGAAAACAATGCAGACACTTACTACGAAAGTAGAAAAACAGAAATGGATAAAACGAGGAGCAATTCTTGAGAAAGGGCTGTACATCTCCAAAGAAGGAAAACTGATATTGCCGTCTAACTTGTTTAGATATGCAGCTTTGTTGAGCCATGGGCAGTGCCATGTCTCAACAGGGGGGATGGTACAGTTAGTGAATCGAGTGTTCACAACATATGGATTTATAAACTACACTAAAAATTTTTGTGCGGCATGTCATGTTTGCAATAAGCATCATGCACAAGGGGCGTTAAAGCCTAAGCAAGGGAGTTTCCCTACACCACCGTACCCGTTCCATACTTTTTGTATGGATTTCATAGAACTGAACAAATGCGAAAATAAGAAGTATTGTCTTGTCATTATAGATATGTTTTCCAAATGGGTGGAAGCTTTTCCAACTAAAAATCCAGATGCAGCTACTGTTGCGAAAATTCTTGTTAAGAAAATTATTCCTAGATTTGGAATACCAGAAAAGATCTACAGTGACAATGGCACACACTTTGTAAATCAAACTATACAACAGTTGAGCCGATATTTCAGAATTTCTTTGAAAAACCATTGTGCATATCATCCACAATCTGCAGGACTAGTAGAGAGGCATAATGGGGTTTTGAAAAGTAAACTTAGGAAGCTAATTAGTGAAACACAAAAAAATTGGGTGCACTGCCTGCCTCTGCCACTGTTGAGCATGAGAACTGTTCCAAATGCAAAAGGGTTAACTCCTTTTGAAATACTGTTTGGAAGGGCATATTGTATACCTCAGTGGAAACCTCTCATGCCTGCAGACCAGGAGGCCGACAGTTCACTCGCAGAATATATGAGACAACTTTTAAGTAATAAACAACTTTTGCAGTTAAATTCTGTTTCAGATAAAGAACAAACCAGATCATCGGAAGCAGCAGTAGTCCCAGGCATGTGGGTCTGGGTGAAGACTGTAAAGAAAAAGAATTGGATGTCACTGAAGTGGGAAGGGCCATACCAAGTGCTACTGTGAACACCCACTGCAGTCAAGATCGCAGAGCGAGCATCCTGGATTCATCTGACACACTGTAAACTGGTTAAAAACTTTGAACTGGACAAAACTTGTTACTGTCACACAACAAGAACAAAAATGACCAGATATGGAGCAAATAGGAATGCAGAACAACCTCAGAAGTATTGCATGATTATCCTGTTAACCATACTGATAACAATAATCTTTTTGCTGTGGCCTTTCCTTTTTCCAGCCACATGAGCTGAACTAAAAAAACGTGATGCGTTACTCATAGACTAGCATCCGAACTTTAACACTTACCAAGCAATTAAATATGTGTATGCCGAAACTTTTAATGTTTCGAATTGCTGGATTTGCACAGCTATACCAACATCATACAGGGGATTATTAATGACTGCTGCCCCCCTAGGGGTCAATGAGACCTGGGAAAATTTGATTTTTGATACTACAACTGTAAAATCACAAGATAAAATAGCATTGTACCTGCCTGTTACACAAAAGGGAATTGTGTGTTTTTACAAAAATGATACTGTTCAGGTGAGTTGGTGCAATTGTAATGTGACTGTTCCTTACAAGTGTTATACCAAAGCTAATAATGCAGGTTATATTTGTGATACAAACTATGACTCATATTTTGAATCAATGCACAAAACAGTTGATGAAGTACAACATAATCCTGTTCTTTTTAAATAACTATCTATCATTGATAAGAAAATGTTTCATGCAGGGCAAGTATATATTAATACTAAAGTAGAGAATTGTTATTTTGTGTGTGGGAAAAAAGCATACAAATGGTTACCTGAGAATTATCCATACAACACACTGCAGTTTTGCCTCAGGGAAGAATTCGAAATGTCAGAGAGGTCACCAAGAAATCTGGAAGTCCAATCAAGAGACATGAGAATCCAGTGGGACAAATCGAAGCAGGCTGGAGAAACCATAATTCCGTGAAAGATAAAGATATACTGACACACATGGACTTGAGTGACACTATTATATCATGGGCAGGCATAGCTCCTGCATCTGGCACAGTAAAATCGATTTGGGAGCTGAGAAAACTGTCCAAACTTCTCGAAGTAATGAGTAATGCAACTTTTTCTGCTCTCGAATTTGTAACTGATGAACTGAACGCTATGAGAACTGTGGTGCTTCAAAACCGCATGGCTCTCGACTTCACCCTAGCGGCGAAAGGTGGTACATGTGCTTTAATAAAAGAGGAGTGCTGTTCAAATATTCCTGACAACCAGCATGAGATAAACGACCATCTTGAGGTGATTCAGCAAGTGTCTGCCATGACCAAACCAGGCCCAAACCCACTGACGGATTTTTTCCAGAATTTGTTTGGGGGGTGGGGACCATCCTAATGAACATTCTAATTGCCATTTGTGTGGGATTACTCCTATTAGGAGTGTGTGTTTGTTGTGGTATTCCCTGCATGAAAAGATTAATCAAAGATTTTATAGACATGTCAGTTTCTGAGACTTTGTATTAAAGTATTGAAATTGAAGAATTGTTGAAAAGTGAAACACTTTCATAAGTTTAAACTGAATTACTCTATTAACTGCAAATCTTGAACAGAAGAGAAGAAGCAAACTGTTTATGCTTTTGAAAATAGAATAAAAAGTATTAACAGGGGGGAAATGTCAAAAAAATATGTATTAATGTATGTGCTTAGTGCTTATTAGAAGCTAAAAGGGTTAACACATTGCATTCTATTTTATGTACAGCTTAGTTTTGTATGAAACTACAAGATGCTTTTCAAACTGCAATATGCTTTCTGAAACTGCAAGATGCTCTCTGACCTAATATTTGCTAGCACAGCAAAATTCATGTTTATGCCTTTATGGAAATATACTGAGAAGCAGTTGATTATCTGCTAGGTCAGGAAAATAATGAACAGAACAATACTGTTTTCTATAATGTTATTGAACTTGAACAATCAGCTCTGTTCGTGTTATGAGAACATGCACAGCTGCAGAAAAGATAGATACAGTTGAACAAAGACTGCTTGAAGAAATGAACTATAATCTGTACTTGCTTTGTGCTCAAATTAGCCATAGTACCTTGAATGGTAACATTGCATAGTGTGAAGTTGTATCTGACCGGTGGTCATCAAGGGCATGTTGTTTTTCTTAGGAATTTTTTCAGTGTCAGCAGAAAATCATGAACAAACAGCTGCTATGACATAATATTATAAGAACTTATGATTTGTTACGTCAGCTTGGTCGGCAATGTCTTGTAAGAAATGTATAAGAATGGCTTCACTTCCTGATTCTAGTTAGACAAACTCTGTATTAGCACGTTTCTGTCTCCTTGCTGCAAGATTAAAGTGCCTTAACCTGAACCTACCATGTATTGATCTTTTTGAAGTTGTTTTTTTCCTTTGACAGATGTGATTACAGGGACTCTGCATTCTTCCTGTATAGATATGGGCCCTTTAGTGGGTGAGAGGGGGGTAAAGTTAGCACTGAACCTATCTGCCAGCATGTTTGGAAATATCAGTTGGTTCTGTAATTTTCTTGCCTTTATGCTGTAACTCAGAGCAGATCTGGGTGTTGCCATTGAGATTCTTGACATAGCTGTAGAATGCTTTGTGGTTGTCCTTGGACTTAGTGGCAATTTTGTTTTCGTAGCTAGCTTTGGAGGATCTTATAAGGGATCTCAGCTTCTTACTGAGGCTGACAGGGGAGCTCCTCCACTTATGGGATTGCACTCTATTTTGCAACAGTTTCTTCCTTCTGTTGTACAGTTTGTTTATGGCAGGGGACCATCAGACTGGCTTCCTTTTTTTGGAGGATAGCATCTTGGTTCTGTTTGGGATAGCACAATCCATGCAGTCGTGGAAGTGCTTGTAGAGTGCATTTGTGTAGGATTCAGCAGTTGTAACTGTATTGTCCATCTGCATGGGTGTCATGAAGTTCACCACTTCTGTCTTAAGAAGCATGAAGTTGGCTTTGGAGAATTTTTTTTACTGTGGTTTCCTTAATGGGAGGTGGGGGCGGGGTGATTAGCTTATGGTCGGATCGGACCAACGAGGAACTGACGTCAAGTGTGGAACACCGGTCACTCATGTTGGTAATGACTAGGTCTAGGATATTGTTGCCCCTGGTGGGGGTGTGGATAAGTTGATCCAGAGCATTGGAGTTTATGAATTCCAGAAAGCGTTGAGCTAAGAAGTTGGTACATGAGTAGTTTTCCTAGTTAATGGCGGGGTAGTTGAAGTCGGCCATTATTAGGGTGTTTGGTTGAACCCTAATATTTTCCAGTACATCAAGAAAAGAGGAGTGTGAATCCTGGGGCATGGTGGGGGATCTGTAGCAAGCTACAATTTGGATTGCAGTTTTGCCCAGAGTTAGTTGCACTTGGATAACCTCGGATGCATTATGCTGAGCAACTAGCCTGGAGATGCGGATATCCTTAATGAATATGGACACCCCTCCGCCTTTGGTGTTTCGGTCCAGGTTACATGGCCGAAAAGTGTGGTATGAGTTATAGCCTGGTAGTGCAGGGTTGCTCTCTGGAGCCTTGAACCAGGTCTCAGTCACTGCACAGATATCAATGTTCTCCATTTTAAGGAGTGCCTCGAGTGAGTGCATTTTGAGATTTAGACTTCTAGCATTGAGTAGCATTACCCTCAGTTTTTGCTTGCCTGTTCCTGTTATGGTGGTGAATTTGTTATTTGCTGTTAGTAAAAAAAAAGAGAAACTAGTGGTCTTAAAAACTTCATTGATAAGCTCTGTCACAATAATTTCCAAAAGTCATGAAACCCAGGTTGTGTCCAAAGGCAACAATCCTTTGCTTTGGAGCACTACCTGGTTTTCATAATTTTTGGAAATTATTGTGACTGAGCTCATCAACAAAGTTTTAAGACCACTAGTTTCTCTGTTTTTTTTTTCCAGTTGTGGTGGTGAGGTTGTAACTAGACAGATTCCTGTGCTTCATTATTTTTTTATTTTCATTTTCTTATGCTGTCTTAGAAATCATATCAGCTACAATTTCCTATGGAAAACAATGACAGCTGTTCCATTCCTCAGCTTCTTGTGATTTGGACACTTGATGCTTGTGGAATTTGATCTTAGCCACATGAAGATCTGCAAATTTGGTACAAACCCTTTTATAACATGACTTGCTTATTTATGGTACATACCTGCACAAACTGCTTAAAGCAATTAACTCTGCTTCACTTAAGGTAGTTAATTCTGCTTTTAATGCAAGATGCATTAAATGTCAAAAAAGTAAATGGTTCTGAAGCAGTTTGTTCAGTGCATTTTTCTTTTGTCATAACACCAGGAATAGCAGTATATGCTATTACTTAATTTTTTGGAACAGACGGGAACAGATAAATGTCTAAAAATGGTCACAGGTTAGAAAAACTGAGATACTATAAGCCAGGTCTCACTAACTGTCTCTGATTTGCACAGTAAAAAGCATGTTGTGCTTATGAAACAGATTTTGGGATCAGTAAACTGTTGCCATTCTTGGAACCCACCAACGCTTAACTTATGTAAAGAGTGATCGACATGGCACAAATGAAGTAGATCTGGTGTGCTACAGCAAGTTGTGATTTTCAGTTTTAGAACAGCCAGGATAAAATCAACATGTTTAGAATCTGGACACAAATTAGCTGAGTAAGATGTAAAATTAGGCAAAACTGTGATAATATCTGAAAATAAATATTGTAGCCATGGCCAACACTTAACAGTCAAAATTCTCCCAACACTCCCATTTATACGTATTTTAAAATGCCTGTTGTGAGATCATATTTAAGTTTGGAAAACTGACGTCTTTTATGTCTCTCTCTCTCTCTCTCTCTCTCTCTTTCTGTTTTCACAAGATCTAAATAACTGTAGTCTGTCTTCTATTTTTTCCAAATTCCTCTCATAATTTTAGTGAAGCAAAGAGCTTGTGAAAAAAAAAAACAGACTAAATACTTTCAGGCCTGAAGCATTATGCTTCGCTATCTGTCTTACCTGTAAGTTATTATTATTAAAAATTACACATACAGCCTGGAACTGACAAAAATGAGAACAACAACCATTTAAAGGACATTTATCCCATTAAGAATAATAATGTTCTGCATCTCAGAAATATTTTCATCTGGAAACTTAAGTGCAGTGTGAATGATGCCCAGCAAAAAGGAAGGGATCACAGCTTCCATTTTGTAAATGTGTGTATCTGTACACATTTCCAGTCAGGTTATGGTAGTGAGGCCCTCATGTACTTTAAAAATGAATGTTGCTTTTGCATAAATAATGATTTATCTACAAGCCACAATCCATGATTTTTTGCCATCAATCCACATGGCTTCTAAAGCTCCAGATGGACATAAGATGTCTCATGTTTACCCTAGTCTTATGGAGAGGGCTGTGCTGGAGGTTGTTTACTGGATCAGAAAATATATAACTAGAGTCACATAAACACAGATGCTGACATAGATTAGTCCACCTCATATGGCTGCCCTCAAACATGTTGCACACCATTCCTAGAAGACATGTAAAGACAGAGTGTATATCTATGTTAAGTTACTAAAAATAGCAGATTAATCTAATTTGTTTCTGCTTGCATCATCTGGATAAATAACTCTACATCAAAATAGCTCAAGAAATAACATTAGGTAAACTATCATTGATTAAATCTTTTGCCAACTAAAATGGACATAAATTTGCACTTCAATAGTACAAGCCCATCTCACAAACTCCACCTGAGAATGATGGTGCTAATAAACTCCAGCTGAGAATGATGCTGCTAATAGGCTACAGCAGCAAAGGAACAACCTCACCTTAGCAGCACCTGTCCTATAAGTAGGTGTCCTTATGCTTGGGAGGAAAACAGTTTACACAGTAGCTGATTTTAGTCACGTGAATTCTAACTGCATAAATATTTGCAGCAGTTTCTCTAATATAGAAGATCATCAGAAAAATTATGCTACCAAACTTAAGACTTTTTTAATGTCTGTGACAGATTTCAACATGTAAAGGCACTCCCTGCATAATTCCAGTCAAGATTATTTTAAAAGAACATGCTGTACTGTGAGATAAGTAGACAAAAAAGGTAGGAATGTCACATGGTGTAGATGAGGAAGAATACAGGCCCTGTCTGTTTTTGTACTTAACCCCCAATAGTATTTTAATCCAAATGCCTCCAGGTATCTTATAGCATAAGTTGACTTTAACTTACTCTTGTCCAGGAAGTAAGCAACTGAAACAGACAAATATTAGAGGGTTTGCAGCTAGCAGAAATGGTATTTTACAAGTACAGGCATTTCACACCCACTTAACTACTATGAACTGCCTTAAAAAGAGTTAAGAGTTGTATATTCAGTTATGTGCATTACTTCACGTAAAGTTTGAAAATGCATATGCACACGTTATTGCATAGCAACACTGAGAAACAGGTTTGTTTACTGAACAGAGAAACCAATAACAGTAGCTTTGTTATTAGATCATCACTAGTGTCACACTGATGATTCATACTATATATAATCAAGAACACCATCCATTGTCCTTTAATAGAACTAGCAGGTGCAGCCTGTCTGCGAAACTCTGTTTCATATCATTCACACTTATTTCACTAAAGTGTATCTCAAATGGATTTATATTCTCCTTTGTCATTCACTGGCCTTGTGTGCCAGGTTTATGAATATATTTAACAGATGCAGAGCTTACAGTGCATAGAGACCGTAGCAGAGAAAACTGTGTCTATGGAGCTGTGGAGGGGTTAGAATAGTATCCATGCATTGGCAAAACAGGATGATAGCTTAACCCCCCCCCCCATTTTTGGGAAACAATGTTCTCATGCTGATTAATAACTCATCTGGGAGGTATTTGAAGCTGTTTATTTTTACTCAGTGTCCCTGACATAACTTTGTCGACATTGAAAACTACTGGATGGAAACTTGCATAATAAGTAAAATGCTAGTGAAAGTTAAACTAAAACATCAAAGCAGTTGTTTTGCGCTCATTCTCTGATGTTCCATTATGTGTTTTTTAAAATATTTGGTCAATCAGTGACTTTCAACATAACAAGTCAGTAATCACCCAGGTTAATGACTTCTGAATACTGGGTTTTAAATGGTCATGGGCAGGGTTTTGTTTGGAGGAGCTGTATGATGGAAATATAATTAAATCTTCATGGTAAAGGGTGCCTTGCCTTGCATTAGTGAAAACAAATATAAACTAGATTCAAAATAGTCTGCAGCAGTCTGTAGTCATAAAGTACATTTCTATAAATGTTGGCAGTGAAATCCCTTGGAACGTTTAAGTAATGATTGAAAAGGAAAAGAGTGAATGGGTGCATTTGCTGTCATTTTTACAAGAAATGTGAGATATTAATAAAGGAACACCAGGGGATGGACGTTTTGGGATGGCCATGGTGATGCAGCGGTTAGCGTTGCCATTTCACAGCAAGAGGTTCTCTGGTTCGATCCTTGGCTGGGGTGCCTTCTGTGCAGAGTCTGCATGTCCTCCCTGTGGCCGCGTTGGTTTCTGCCAGGTGCTCTGGTTTCCTCCCACATCCCAAACACATGCTGTAGGTGGACTGGACACTCTAAATTGGCCCTAGGTGTGAATGCCTGTGTGTATGTGCCTTCTGTGGAAGGTTGGGTGCCGGGCTGGCAACTCGACACTGTAAAAACTTCACTGCCAGTCATGAGTGGACAGGTGATACACTATGGCGACCCCTAACCCCGGAAAAGCCAGAAGAAGAAGGGGCTGGACATTTTGGTTATCAGAACACTAAATCATCAGAGATAATCAATATTATAAGATAATGTTATAAAATTCTTAAATTCTTCCTTAATATGTTTTTTGTCATATTTTTTGAGGACCAAATGTTTTCTGAGATGTAAACTGAAGCTTTAACTCATATGTAGCATATAACAGGAACCATTGTCTTTAAGTCTCTGAATACCTGTAAGTTCACCAAGAGGTTAAAATATGCAATTTCATTGCATTCAATTCATGTCATGTCATGTTAGTTCTGAATCTGCAGAAAAAGAAACAACAGGGCAAGCAAAGAATATAAGATATTCTCTGGTCCAAGTTAAACTGGATACTGTTGAACTCCTATTAAGTAAAGTGAGAAGTATGCACAGTATGTGCAAAGTCTTTGGTCATGGTCTTATAATGGATACTGTGTCTTTGGGGTCATGGATTTATACATACCGGTTGAAATACACAGCATGGAATTCCATCTCTAAAAAGTTCTCAAAGGCCACAGAATGTAGCTGTGGATGTTGAAACAGCATCTTAACAAAATACAAATCAATGTGCAGTGTTTGCTGAAAGCTTTCTGTCATGTAGATATATTATAATTAGTGAAGCTGCTGAAATAACACAACACAATAAGGGGCTGGGTCCTGAGACAACTTTGCAATTTACTGTAATCTTTTTGATTTTGAAACTAATTAGCAACTTGTGGTCTGTTTATTTTGTGCTCCAGCTCTATTTTTGTAATTTTGCTAGATTTTTTCTATCACTAGAAATAAACAACTTACACTAACTAATTATAGTGGTCACATGACTTATTTCCCAACTGCCTATGGTACCACCCTTGGTTGTTTTTACATCACACCACTTCATTCTTAAGGGATAATATAAGTGAAGTACCTGTTTGGCAGCACCTGCTACCCAACCCGTGTTTTTACCCAGTAACTACAAGCAGGTGTTACAAAGGTACAGTGTAGCTCCAAGCATGGAAAGAGGAAAATATGTAATCAGTAGTGTAGTTACAGCAAATCCAGCAGAAGCAAATTCTATGAAAATATGTACTCTTCTGTGAATCCTCACACCCTGTATTGTCTGATGCTGTTGGAGTTCAAAGAAGAAAAGCCCAGCCTGAGCACTGCTGGTACAAAGCTGTGCCAAAAAAACTACAAGAAAGGTGTTAGAAAATGTGTTAACACTTTGGCCTGTGTAAGGCATTACAGCATTGCAACAGTATGCAGAACATAATCCAGCACATCATGCCACTGCATGGAAACTTTTCAAGTATAAAGAAGAAAAACCATATTACTCTGTGGATATGCATCTTTGTTTTTCATTTGTCAACAGCAACCAGAATATTCAAGAAGCCCTTGTCTGGAATGCACTCTTATTACTCGTTAGAGGATTAAATAATTTCTTTACATTGATAAATTTACTGTAATAGCAGACATTAGTTTTATTATGTATGATAAACCATTTTATAGTTAATGTAACCCTTTTATATCAGGTGTCAAACTATTTCAGTTGGCAGTGCAACTATACTGGGAAATGAGATAAGTTGATTTTTATTTAATTATTTATTTATTTATTTATTGTAATTTTTAAAAGAAAATCATAGCAAAAACATGAATAAGCTCCCTGATGTAGCTTGGTATTACTTAAAAGTAAAATATGTCATAAGAATGGTCATTTTACTCAGGAAATCCACAGCTCTAAAAACAGCCTAAGCTACCTTGCTTCTAACTATGGAAATATTTCATTCAAGTTGAGAAATGTTCAAGTTGTGCTCATAATAGCTGCAGCTGCATAGCCTTTCTGAATTGGTTTGTTTCCCATCCTTGCAGAGTGAATACTTACTGTAACACATAAGATAGAAATGCATATATGTACACAGAGGCTGGACATGCCAGATGAACAATACTTACCCACACACAATATATCACAGTCCTCGCCTCTGTGTGAAGGGCAATGGAAATGAAATGTCTCATGTCTGCAGGAACAATATACATTTATGAAGCAGCAGACATTAGCTGAAATGGTAGAAAGGACATTGTGGCAAGCAGAGGAGAAAAGCAAATCTTGTGTGACCATGATGGCATAGTAGATGACTGGATGAGTAAAATGTGAATAAAATAGACTAAAATAGACTGGCCCCAGGATTCAATAAAATCCATGTAGGTTCTATGTAGAGCCAACATAGAATGTACCCATGTACACGGCCATGGTTCCCCAAGGCAGCACGCCATGCATATTAATCATGGAGCACTGCTGATGGAGATCACAGTAACACAGATATTGAATCCATGTAAGCAGTAATGTAGAGGCTGTCCTGTAGTTGTGGATTGTCTAAGAAATTCCAGGACAAGTGTTATGCACAGGATAAGAATCCTTGTAATATACTCAGTGTATAAATATATTTGAATTTTATTTATTTATTTATTTTTTTAATTTTTAATGCCCATTTGCTTGGCGTGATGTGGTGCTTAGAGGTGTCAAGCTGCACTTGCACATACACAGCTGATACTTGCCAGACATCTAAAAATAGAAACCAGATGTAATTATATATTTATTTATTTTAATGCCCATTAGCGAGGCATGGTGGGGTGCTTAGCAGTGCCAAGCTGTGATTACACACATACAGCTGACATCTGCAAAATATCTAAAAATTGAAACTTGATATAATTCATTTGTTGAAAGTTTTTTTTTTTAATGTCCGGTTATGCAGTGCTGCACTGTGCTTATCAATGCTAACAGGTACCTTAGTAGTATATGTGAAGGTATACTGGTTCTCTCATTATCCAAATAGCTAAATACATTGAGTCATGGCTTAAAGTGTAGTAGGTCCTGGGATCAAGTCTTGAGTAGTCATACCTTTTTAAATTTCATGCCATGAAAATGTGTTACGTGACCTAAAGTGTGGTTTAAGACAAAACTAAAATTGTTACATTTGGAAAAGCTGCGAGATGCACCACTTAAACATGGTCAGTAG